>NC_092710.1:281453795-281767056 GCF_047496885.1 Scyliorhinus torazame | reverse complement strand
TGGATTCTGACTTTGGGATTCTTGAACTTGTGAAATAATATTCAGTTTTCTGTATCTTTATACTGTAAATATCCCTTCTATCCCACTTTTACTGTGTGTATGTGGAATGGTAAGTGCGGACAGTCATTTCATAGATTTTGAATGTGTGAAATAAATTAACCTTCTGAGTTAATCCTAACTTGAGTTTGCTGTGCATTATTAGTAACATTTGGTCACACAAAAATGGAGGAGTTGGAAAAAATGTGCCATCACTTATTCTTCAAAACCAATTCAAAATAACTTCTGTTTACTGACATGTGGTAAGAGATAAACAGAGCTGTTTCTATTAATCCCACCCCCTCCTTCCTCCTGCCCAAACACATCATCCACAGAGTTTTCTCCAGGGTCGGGGTTGCAAGGCGTTGGTGGTTTGGGTCTGGGGTGGGGGGCAGATGTGTGGAGGAAAGAGTTCAAATATCTGTTATGCACAAAACATTTCAATGCCAGGTCTCCAATATTGTGTGCAGATTTCATCTCCTCCAAACAGGCTGACAGAAAACGCAACATGATTTCGTCCATATGGGTGGGATTTTCTGGCCACCCCACGGCATATTTTCCAGCAGCAGAGTCAGCCCACTGTTGGCTGGTGGTGAGACCTTCTGATCCTACCAATGTCTACTGAGATTTGCATGCCTTGCAGCCTCCAACGCTGGGGATCACGACGTGAAGGGTCGCCATCGACAGGAGCAGAAGATCCCTCCAGCAGGAAGGCCTGGAAGATTTCAGCCTATAAGTTGACTTTGCTCATTCTGATATCTCTGCCTCCTGCACGATTTCAATGAGGCTCAATGTTAGCTCAAGGACTAGCAATTCATCTTTCAATTAGTCACTTTACAGCCTCCTGCATTCAACACTTTCAAATCATAACCTGTGCTTCATTTTGTTTGGACAGCAGCTGTTGGTAATCATTCCATCTACACCTCCTCTAGATCAGGGTTTTTCAAACTGTGGGTCATGACCAGCGGGTGGGTCGCGGGCGGGTGTCTGAAGAGTCGCGGAGCTATGGGTCGCGGCATTCCCGATAGCGGGAGAAGCACCCAACGGCTGCGATCAGCGTTGAGGAATGCCAACTGCGACCTATTTTTAAGTTGAGAATGCCAGCTGCAACTGGGTTTTAAATGTGAACGATACAGTCTTCCCGCCAGAAGCGGCAGCAGAGAGCAGGTTACCTGCCTGGCACGTACACTAACGTCACACGCCCTGTACATCTGTGCTTTTGCCGCAAAATGGAGGTTCCTCCATTTTTTTAGCTGCAAGCAAACAAGCAACAGGACTGTGAATAACTGAAGAAGGATTTGTTTTAAGGAAGAAAGGACCAAAGACACAAACAGGCCAGGGTCTCACAACTGAATCTGCTGGAGAGACCTACTCAGGAGAATCAACGGCAGGACAAAACAGTGCTAGTATGAGCTGCGCAGGAGAGTCTGCACGGCAGGACAAAGCAGTGCTAGTGTGAGCTGCTCAGAGGAGTCCACGTAGCAGGAAAAAGCAGTGCTAGTGTGAGCTGTATACAGAAGTCCAGAGCCTTTGGTGAACAGCACACTAAGAAACTTAAATTGGGAACAAAGCAATCTAAAATGAAATGAAAATCGCTTATTATCACAAGTAGGCTTCAAATGAAGTTACTGTGAAAAGCCCCTAGTCGCCACATTCCAGCGCCTGTTCGGGGAGGCTGTTACAGGAATTGAACCATGCTGCTGGCCTGCCTTAGTCTGCTTTCAAAGCCAGCGATTTAGCCCTGTGCTAAACAGCCCCTGTAGATGGTTTCTTGAGATATGGCTTTGTTAATTGTCCCAAGGCAAATCAGGATGAAAAGCTCATCTGTGGTGTATGCAGGGAAGAAATGGAAAATTAAAGTTTAAAACCCTCAAAACTTCAAAGGCATTTGAAGACTAAGCTTGGTTAGCTCGAGGACAAACCTCTTGATTTGTTTCAAAGGAGAACTTAAATCATCAGCTGAAGTCCTGGGCAGAAATGTAACATTGAATGACACAGTAAGTGAGATCGTGAGGACCAAGTAGGCTCACCTGTCACATTAAAAGTAAGCAAAAATGGTGTGGCGCAAAGGTCGTCCCGTTGGTAAAATTGTGTTTCAGGAAAAAAGGTTTTAAAACACGGCTCTAGACAACTTTTAATTTCCTTATCCCATTACCATCTCATGTTGCCTTGCAACATTAATCCTGTCAATTAGTCAATCTCTCCAAGCCACCCTCTCCATCACGGACCTTTCCTTTTGTTTTTCCCTATCCTCCCTTTCCCTGTCTCTACACTTGCTGAAGCGCAAAGTGGAATAGGCCATTTGGCCATTCGAGTCTGCTCTGCTACTCAATAAGATAATGGCTGATCTGGTTGCAGTCTCAACTTCCCTTTCCTGCCTGCCGCCACCCACCCTTTCTCCCACTGGGCCCCCTATAACAGGAGCCTCGGCTCCTCCCTCTGGATCCTGAACTTTCTAACCCACAGGCCACAATCAGTAAAGATAGGCAACAACACCTCCTCCACGATTATCCTCAACACCAGTGCCCCACAAGGCTGTGTCCTCAGCCCCCTACTATCGTCCTCGTAAACCTATGACTGTGTGGCCAAATTCCCCACCAACTCGATTTTCAAATTTGCTGATGACACCACCGTAGTGGGTCGGATTTCAAACAATGACAAGTGTTGTTCTTATTAGCCTTAGTTTTATTAGCTCTAATTCTGTCACCTTTGCTCACGGGTCGCCAGGTATCTTTCTGATACCGCCACGTGGTTCAAGCTCAAGTAATGATTAATAATACAGTACACCGCTTAGTAAATGTTAAATCAATGATCATTTATTATATACAGCAATAAATACTTATACAATAATACTACCTCTAGACTATTACCTACCACTAAAGGCCAATACTTAACTTTGGTGATGGCCCACCTGGTCAGGGAAACGAATGGCTATATTGAATTGGGTCTGGCCTGCGGGATTCAAAAAAGGCTGGTACGGGTCGATAGTCTGGAACACCTATCTGGTAGCGATCGCTGGAGTAAGACTTACTTGTTCTTTCGTCGAAGGGTCTCGAAGGTTGCGAGTAGGAGAAGAAGGGTCGATCTGAACTTGGCCCCTATCTTCATAGTTCCCAGGGGCTTCCCGCCTCTCGGGGCGGACCTTGACCCTGGTCCCAAGTGATTGGACTTGGTCCCAATCACTGGGTTCGACATGCTCCAATAATGGGGCGATTCCTTGATCGGGGGGTGGTCGTTCACCTTTGTTTGTCTCGGTCACTGCTGGCGCCGAGAGGTCTGGATCGGCTTTCAGTTGCTAATCTGTTGCAATTGTTCCCGGGGATCGCCGATTAAACTGCAGATGGCTGGGTTGATGTGCTGCTAATGGTCGCAGGTATCGGTCTGGGCCGACTTCCCCAGAGCCGAATACACCGTTCTGTCTGCAGCTGTCCGTTTGTGCCCTGTTGGCTGATTTTCCCATCAGCCTTTTCAGTCCGCCATTTTACATCGGGGTTGGCCCAATTAATCGGGTATCAGCCATTTTAGGTGGCTACACAAGACAGAGTACAGGAATGAGATAGAGAATCTGGTGACCTGGTGCGACGACAATAATCTCTCGTCAATGTCAACAAAACAAAAGAGATTGTCTTCGACTTCAGGAAGCGTAGTGGAGAACATGCCCCTGTCGACATCAATGGGAACGAAGTAGAAAGGGTTTGCACTAAGTGCTGAATTTGGTGCATTTTGAGTGCTATAGTAAGAGTTTGGTGACCGAGGGAGTGCTGAATTTGGTGCTTTTTGAGTGCTATAGTAAGAGTTTGGTGACCGAGGGAGTTAGGTGAAGAGGGAGTAAGGTGCTGCTTTCATTTTGTTTCCGACATTTCCGCAAAGAGTGAAAAGAGAGCCAGGAGTTTACAGAAAGTGTAGCTGACTGGGAGCAGAGTCGGAGGGCGGAGATCTAGTTAGTCCACAGGGCAGCTATATTCTGTCAGGTAAGAGGGGATGGAGGCTAGGCCAGTTGCATGCTCCTCCTGTAGGATGTGGGTGGTGAGGGATACCACCGGTGTCCCCTCTGACTATACCTGTGGGAAGTGCACCCAACTTCAGTTCCTCAAAGACCGTGTTAGGGAACTGGAGCTGAAGCTGGATGAACTTCGGATCATCCGGGAGGCAGAGGGGGTGATTGAGAAGAGTTACAAGGAGGTAACCACACCCAAGGTACAGGACAAGAATAGCTGGGTTACAGTCAGGGGGAAAAAAACAAACAGGCAGACAGTGCAGGGATCCCTCGTGGCCGTTCCCCTTCAAAACAAGTATACCGTTTTGGATGCTGTTGGGGGGGATGACCTACCGGGGGAAGGCCCTAGCGGCCAGGTCTCTGGCACTGAGTCTGGCTCTGGGGCTCAGAAGGGAAGGGGGGAGAATAGAAAAGCAATAGTAGTAGGAGATTCAATGGTTAGGGGAATAGATAGGAGATTCTGTGGTCGCGAGCGAGACTCCCGGAAGGTATGTTGCCTCCCGGGTGCCAGGGCCAGGGATGTCTCGGATCGTGTCTTCAGGATCCTTAAGGGGGAGGGGGAGCAGCCAGAAGTCGTGGTGCACATTGGTACCAACGACATAGGTAGGAAAAGGGGTGTGGAGGTAATAAACAAGTTCAGGAAGTTAGGCTGGAAGTTAAAAGCCAGGACAGACAGAGTTGTCATCTCTGGTTTGTTGCTGGTGCCACGTGATAGCGAGGCTAGGAATAGGGAGAGAGTGCAGCTGAACACGTGGCTGCAAGAATGGTGTAGGAGGGAGGACTTCAGGTATTTGGATAATTGGAGCGCATTCTGGGGAAGGTGGGACCTGTGCAAGCAGGACGGGTTGCATCTGAACCAGAGGGGCACCAATATTCTGGGAGGGAGGTTTTCTAGTACTCTTCGGGAGGGTTTAAACTAATTTGGCAGGGGAATGGGAACCGGATTTGTAGTCCAGCAACTAAGGAAGCCGATATTCAGGATGCCAAAGCGTGTAATGAGGCAGTGGGGAAGGGAACACTGACAAAGGAGAGTACCTGCAGGCACGGAGATGGGTTGAAATGTGTATACTTCAACGCAAGAAGCATCAGGAATAAGGTGGGTGAACTTAAGGCATGGATCGGTACTTGGGACTACGATGTGGTGGCCATCACGGAAACTTGGATAGAAGAGGGGCAGAAATGGTTGTTGGAGGTCCCTGGTTATAGATGTTTCAATAAGATTAGGGAGGGTGGTAAAAGAGGTGGGGGGGGGGTGGCATTGTTAATTAGAGATAGTATAACAGCTGCAGAAAGGCAGTTCGAGGAGTATCACCCGACTGAGGTAGTGTGGGTTGAAGTCAGAAATAGTAAAGGAGCAGTCACCTTGTTAGGAGTTTTCTATAGGCCCCCCAATAGTAGCAGAGATGTGGAGGAACAGATTGGGAAACAGATTTTGGAAAGGTGCAGAAGTCACAGGGTAGTAGTCATGGGTGACTTTAACTTCCCAAATATTGAGTGGAAACTCTTTAGATCAAATAGTTTGGATGGGTTGGTGTTTGTGCAGTGTGTCCAGGAAGCTTTTCTAACACAGTATGTAGATTGTCCGACCAGAGGAAGGGCAATATTGGATTTAGTACTTGGTAATGAACCAGGGCAAGTGATAGATTTGTTAGTGGGGGAGCATTTTGGAGATAGTGACCACAATTCTGTGACTTTCACTTTAGTAATGGAGAGGGATAGGTGCGTGCAATAGGGCAAGGTTTACAATTGGGGGAAGGGTAAATACGATGTTGTCAGACAAGAATTGAAGTGCATAAGTTGGGAACATAGGCTGTCAGGGAAGGACACAAGTGAAATGTGGAACTTGTTCAAGGAACAGGTACTACGTGTCCTTGATATGTATGTCCCTGTCAGGCAGGGAAGAGATGGTCGAGTGAGGGAACCATGGTTGACAAGAGAGGTTGAATGTCTTGTTAAGAGGAAAAAGGAGACTTATGTAAGGCTGAGGAAACAAGGTTCAGACAGGGCATTGGAGGGATACAAGATAGCCAGGAGGGAACTGAAGAAAGGGATTAGGAGAGCTAAGAGAGGGCATGAACAATCTTTGGCGGGTAGGATCAAGGAAAACCCCAAGGCCTTTTCCACATATGTGAGAAATATGAGAATGACTAGAACGAGGGTAGGTCCGATCAAGGACAGTAGCGGGAGATTGTGTATTGAGTCTGAAGAGATAGGAGAGGTCTTGAACGAGTACTTTTCTTCTGTATTTACAAATGAGAGGGGCGATATTGTTGGAGAGGACAGTGTGAAACAGATTGGTAAGCTCGAGGAAATACTTGTTAGGAAGGAAGATGTGTTGGGCATTTTGAAAAACTTGAGGATAGACTAGTCCCCCGGGCCTGAGGGGATATATCCTAGGATTCTATGGGAAGCAAGAGATGAAATTGCAGAGCCGTTGGCAATGATCTTTTTGTCCTCACTGTCAACAGGGGTGGTACCAGGGGATTGGAGAATGGTCCTGTTCAAAAAAAGGACTCGGGATAACCCTGGGAATTACAGGCCAGTTAGTCTTACTTCGGTGGTAGGCAAAGTAATGGAAAGGGTACTGAAGGGTAGGATTTCTGAGCATCTGGAAAGACACTGCTTGATTAGGGATAGTCAGCACGGATTTGTGGGGGGTAGGTCTTGCCTTACAAGTCTTATTGAATTCTTTGAGGAGGTGACCAAGCATGTGGATGAAGGTAAAGCAGTGGATGTAGTGTACATGGATTTTAGTAAGGCATTTGATAAGGTTCCCCATGGTAGGCTTCTGCAGAAAGTAAGGAGGCATGGGATAGTGGGATATTTGGCCAGTTGGATAACGAACTATGGTGTGCTCGCGTTCATTAACAGAGGGATTGAATTTAAGAGCCGTGAGGTGATGATGCAGCTGTACAAAACTTTGGTAAGGCCACATTTGGAGTACTGTGTACAGTTCTGGTCGCCTCATTTTAGGAAGGATGTGGAAGCTTTGGAAAAGGTGCAAAGGAGATTTACCAGGATGTTGCCTGGAATGGAGAGTAGGTCTTACGAGGAAAGGTTGAGGGTGCTAGGCCTTTTCTCATTAGAATGGAGAAGGATGAGGGGCGACTTGATAGAGGTTTATAAGATGATCAGGGGAATAGATAGACTAGACAGTCAGAGGCTTTTTCCCCGGGTGGAACAAACCATTACGAGGGGACATAAATTTAAGGTGAAAGGTGGAAGATATAGGAGGGATATCAGAGGTACGTTCTTTACCCTGAGAGTAGTGGGGGCATGGAATGCACTGCCTGTGGAAGTAGTTGAGTCAGAAACATTAGGGACCTTCAAGCAGCTATTGGATAGGTACATGGATTACGGTAAAATGATATAGTGTAGATTTATTTGTTCTTAAGGGCAGCAGGGTAGCATTGTGGATAGCAGAATTGCTTCACAGCTCCAGGGTCCCAGGTTCGATTCTGGCTTGGATCACTGTCTGTGCGGAGTCTGCACATCCTCCCCGTGTCTGCGTGGGTTTCCTCCGGGTGTTCCGGTTTCCTCCCACAGTCCAAAGATGTGCAGGTTAGGTGGATTGGCCATGATAAATTGCCCTTAGTGTCCAAAATTGCCCTTGGTGTTGGGTGGAGGTGTTGAGTTTGGGTAGGGGGCTCTTTCCAAGAGCCGGTGCAGACTCAATGGGCCGAATGGCCTCCTTCGGCACTGTAAATTCAATGATAATCTATGATTAATCTAGGACAAAGGTTCGGCACAACATCGTGGGCCGAAGGGCCTGTTCTGTGCTGTATTTTCTATGTTCTATGTTCTATGTTCTATGTCGAGAGCTTCAAGATTTTAGGTGTACAGATCACCAACAACCTATCCTGGTCCCCCCAAGCCGACACTATAGTTCAGAAAGCCCACCAACGACTCTACTTTCTCAGAAGACTAAGGAAATTTGTCATGTCAGCTACGACTCTCACCAACTTCGACAGATGCCCCATAGAAAGCATTCTTTCTGGTTGTATCACAGCTTGGTATGGAGCCTGCTCTGCCCAAGACCGCAGGAAATTACAAAAGATCGTGAATGTAGCCCAGTCCATCACGCAAACCAGCCTCCTATCCATTGACTCTATCTACAATTCCTGCTGCCTCAGAACGGCAGCCAGCATAATTAAGGACTCCATGCACCCCGGACATACTCTCTTCCACTTTCTTCCATTGGGAAAAGATACCAAAGTTTGAGGTCACGTACCAACCGACTCAAGAACAGTTTCTTCCCTACTGTCATCAGACCTTTGAATGGACCTATCTCGTATTAAGTTGATCTTTTCTCTACAGCTTGCGAGAACTGTAACATTATATTCTGCAGTCTCTCCTTCCTTCCATATGTACGGTATGCATTGTTTGTACAGCATGCAAATTCTGATTGATTAGGGATAGTCATCACGGATTTGTGAGGGCTAGGTCTTGCCTTACAAGTCTTATTGAATTCTTTGAGGAGGTGACCAATCATGTGGATGAAGGTAAAGCAGTGGATGTAGTGTACATGGATTTTTGTAAGGAATTTGATCAGATTCCCCATGGTAGGCTTATGCAGAAAGTAAGGAGGCATGGGATCGTGAGAAATTTGGGCAGTTGGATAACGAACCGGCTAACCAATCAAAGTCAGAGAGTGGTGGTGGATGGCAAATATTCAGCCTGGAGACCAGTTACCAGTGGCGTACCGCAGGGATCAGTTCTGGGTCCTCTGCTGCTTGTGATTTTCATTAATGAGTTGGATGAGGGAGTTGAAGGGTGGGTCAGTAAATTTGCAGACGAAGATTAGTGGAGTTGTGGATAGTGAGGAGGGCTGTTGTCGGCTGCAAAGAGACATGCAGAGCTGGGCTGAGAAGTGGCAGATGGAGTTTAACCCTGAAAAGTGTGAGGTTGTCCATTTTGGAAGGACAAATATGAATGCAGAATACAGGGTTAACGGTAGAGTTCTTGGCAATGTGGAGGAGCAGAGAGATCTTGGGGTCTATGTTCATACATCTTTGAAAGTTGCCACTCAAGTGGATAGAGCTGTGAAGAAGGCCTATGGTGTGCTAGCGTTCATTAACAGAGGGATTGAATTTAAGAGCCGTGAGGTGATGATGCAGCTGTACAAAACTTTGGTAAGGCCACATTTGGAGTACTGTGTACAGTTCTGGTCGCCTCATTTTAGGAAGGATGTGGAAGCTTTGGAAAAGGTGCAAAGGAGATTTACCAGGATGTTGCCTGGAATGGAGAGTAGGTCTTACGAGGAAAGGTTGAGGGTGCTAGGCCTTTTCTCATTGGAACGGAGAAGGATGAGGGGTGACTTGATAGATGTTTATAAGATGATCAGGGGAATAGATAGAGTAGACAGTCAGAGACTTTTCCCCCGGGTGGAACAAACCATTACAAGGGGACATAAATTTAAGGTGAATGGTGGAAGATATAGGGGAGATGTCAGAGGTACGTTCTTTACCCAGTGAGTAGTGGGGGCATGGAATGCACTGCCTGTGGAAGTAGTTGAGTCGGAAACATTAGGGACCTTCAAGCAGCTATTGGATAGGTACATGGATTACGGTAGAATGATGTAGTGTAGATTAAGTTGTTCTTAAGGGCAGCACGGTAGCATTGTGGATAGCACAATTGCTTCACAGCTCCAGGGTCCCAGGTTTGATTCTCGACTTAAAGGCGTATGCCCATTAATTGGGTCCTACTCGAGTTTTCAGAGGATGCTGGAAGTATGAGTCTGATCCTGGATGCTGAGAGGAGCAGTTGTGAGTGTCTATCTCTCTCTGTCCTCAGAAATGCTGCCTACTCCAGGTCAGACTACGCAAAGGATGGGTGGGGCAGGTGTTTCACTCGGGGCTAGACGCAAAAAACAGGGGGGTGGCCATACTAGTGGGGAAGCGGGTAATGTTTGAGGCAAAGACTATAGTGGCGGATAGTGGGGGCAGATACGTGATGGTGAGTGGCAAATTGCAAGAGGAGGCGGTGGTACTAGTGAACGTGTATGCCCCGAACTGGGATGATGCCAACTTTATGAGGCGTATGCTAGGACGAATCCCGGACCTAGAAGTGGGGAAGTTGGTAATGGGTGGAGATTTTAATACGGTGCTGGACCCAGGGCTGGACAGATCGAGGTCCAGGACCGTAAGGAGGCTGGCTGCAGCTAGGGTGCTTAAGGACTTTATGGAGCAGATGGGAGGAGTAGACCCCTGGAGATTTAGTAGACCTAGGAGTAAGGACAAAGAACAAAGAACAAAGAAATGTACAGCACAGGAACAGGCCCTTCGGCCCTCCAAGCCCGCGCCGACCATACTGCCCGACTAAACTACAATCTTCTACACTTCCTGGGTCCGTATCCTTCTATGCCCATCCTATTCATATATTTGTCAAGATGCCCCTTAAATGTCCCTATCGTCCCTGCTTCCACTACCTCCTCTGGTAGCGAGTTCCAGGCACCCACTACCCTCTGCGTAAAAAACTTGCCTCGTACATCTACTCTAAACCTTGCCCCTCTCACCTTAAACCTATGCCCCCTAGTAATTGACCCCTCTACCCTGGGGAAAAGCCTCTGACTATCCACTCTGTCTATGCCCCTCATAATTTTGTAGACCTCTATCAGGTCGCCCCTCAACCTCCTTCGTTCCAGAGAGAACAAACCGAGTTTATTCAATCGCTCCTCATAGCTTATGCCCTCCATACCAGGCAACATTCTGGTAAATCTCTTCTGCACCCTCTCTAAAGCCTCCACATCCTTCTGGTAGTGTGGCGACCAGAATTGAACACTATACTCCAAGTGTGGCCTAACTAAGGTTCTATACAGCTGCAACATGACTTGCCAATTCTTATACTCAATGCCCCGTCCAATGAAGGCAAGCATGCCGTATGCCTTCTTGACTACCTTCTCCACCTGTGTTGCCCCTTTCAATGACCTGTGGACCTGTACTCCTAGATCTCTTTGACTTTCAATACTCTTGAGGGTTCTACCATTCACTGTATATTCCCTACCTGCATTAGCCCTTCCAAAATGCATTACCTCACATTTGTCCGGATTAAACTCCATCTGCCATCTCTCCGCCCAAGTCTCCAGACAATCTAAATCCTGCTGTATCCTCAGACAGTCCTCATCGCTATCCGCAATTCCACCAACCTTTGTGTCGTCTGCAAACTTACTAATCAGACCAGTTACATTTTCCTCCAAATCATTTATATATACTACAAAGAGCAAAGGTCCCAGCACTGATCCCTGTGGAACACCACTGGTCACAGCCCTCCAATTAGAAAAGCATCCCTCCATTGCTACCCTCTGCCTTCTATAGCCTAGCCAGTTCTGAATCCACCTTGCCAGCTCACCCCTGATCCCGTGTGACTTCACCTTTTGTACTAGTCTACCATGAGGGACCTTGTCAAAGGCCTTACTGAAGTCCATGTAGACAACATCCACTGCCCTACCTGCATCAATCATCTTAGTGACCTCCTCGAAAAACTCTATCAAGTTAGTGAGACACGACCTCCCCTTCACAAAACCGTGCTGCCTCTCACTAATACGTCCATTTGCTTCCAAATGGGAGTAGATCCTGTCTCGAAGAATTCTCTCCAGTAATTTCCCTACCACTGAAGTAAGGCTCACCGGCCTGTAGTTCCCGGGATTATCCTTGCTACCCTTCTTAAACAGAGGAACAACATTGGCTATTCTCCAGTCCTCCGGGACATCCCCTGAAGACAGCGAGGATCCAAAGATTTCTGTCAAGGCCTCAGCAATTTCCTCTCCAGCCTCCTTCAGTATTCTGGGGTAGATCCCATCAGGCCCTGGGGACTTATCTACCTTAATATTTTTTAAGACACCCAACACCTCGTCTTTTTGGATCACAATGTGACCCAGGCTATCTACACACCCTTCTCCAGACTCAACATCTACCAATTCCTTCTCTTTGGTGAATACTGATGCAAAGTATTCATTTAGTACCTCGCCCATTTCCTCTGGCTCCACACATAGATTCCCTTGCCTATCCTTCAGTGGGCCAACCCTTTCCCTGGCTACCCTCTTGCTTTTTATGTACGTGTAAAAAGCCTTGGGATTTTCCTTAACCCTATTTGCCAATGACTTTTCATGACCCCTTCTAGCCCTCCTGACTCCTTGCTTAAGTTCCTTCCTACTTTCCTTATATGCCACACAGGCTTCGTCTGTTCCCAGCCTTTTAGCCCTGACAAATGCCTCCTTTTTCTTTTTGACGAGGCCTACAATATCACTCGTCATCCAAGGTTCCCGAAAATTGCCGTATTTATCTTTCTTCCTCACAGGAACATGCCTGTCCTGTATTCCCTTCAACTGACACTTGAAAGCCTCCCACATGTCAGATGTTGATTTGCCCTCAAACATCCGCCCCCAATCTATGTTCTTCAGTTCCCGCCTAATATTGTCATAATTAGCCTTCCCCCAATTTAGCACATTCATCCTCGGACCACTCTTATCCTTGTCCACCAGTACTTTAAAACTTACTGAATTGTGGTCACTGTTACCGAAATGCTCCCCTACTGAAACATCTACCACCTGGCCGGGCTCATTCCCCAATACCAGGTCCAGTACCGCCCCTTCCCTAGTTGGACTGTTTACATATTGTTTTAAGAAGCCCTCCTGGATGCTCCTTACAAACTCCGCCCCGTCTAAGCCCCTGGCACTAAGTGAGTCCCAGTCAATATTGGGGAAGTTGAAGTCTCCCATCACCACAACCCTGTTGTTTTTACTCTTTTCCAAAATCTGTCTACCTATCTGCTCCTCTATCTCCCGCTGGCTGTTGGGAGGCCTGTAGTATACCCCCAACATTGTGACTGCACCCTTCTTATTCCTGATCTCTACCCATATAGCCTCACTGCCCTCTGAGGTGTCCTCTCGCAGTATAGCTGTGATATTCTCCCGAACAAGTAGCGCAACTCCGCCTCCCCTTTTACATCCCCCTCTATCCCGCCTGAAACATCTAAATCCTGGAACGTTTAGCTGCCAATCCTGCCCTTCCCTCAACCAGGTCTCTGTAATGGCAATAACATCATAGTTCCAAGTAGTAATCCAAGCTCTAAGTTCATCTGCCTTACCCGTAATGCTCCTTGCATTAAAACATATGCACTTCAGGCCACCAGACCCGCTGTGTTCAGCAACTTTTCCCCGTCTGCTCTGCCTCAGAGCCACACTGTCCCTATTCCCTAGTTCTCCCTCAATGCTCTCACCTTCTGACCTATTGCTCCCGTACCCACCCCCCTGCCATACTAGTTTAAACCCTCCCGTGTGACACTAGCAAACCTCGCGGCCAGGATATTTATGCCTCTCCGGTTTAGATGCAACCCGTCCATCTTATACAGGTCACACCTGCCCCGGAAGAGCTTTCATTTTTCTCCTATGTCCACAAAGTTTATTCACGAATAGATTTTTTTGTTTTGGGAAGGGCACTGATCCCAAAGGTGACGGGTACGGAGTACACGGCTATAGCCATTTCGGATCATGCTCCACATTGGGTGGACCTGGAGATAGGGGAAGAAAAACAACAGCGTCCACCCTGGAGAATGGACATGGGATTATTGGCAGATGAGGGTGTGTGTTTAAGGGTGAGGGGGTGTATTGAAAGGTACTTGGAACTCAATGATAATGGGGAGGTACAGGTGGGAGTGGTCTGGGAGGCGCTGAAGGCAGTGGTTAGAGGAGAGCTGATATCTATTAGGGCACATAAAGGAAAGCAGGAGGGTAGGGAAAGGGAGCGGTTGTTGAAAGAACTTCTGAGGGTGGACAGACAGTATGCGGAGGCACCGGAGGAGGGACTGTACAGGGAAAGGCAAAGGCTACATGTAGAATTTGACTTGTTGACTACGGGTAATGCAGAGGCACAATGGAGGAAGGCACAGGGTGTACAGTACGAATATGGGGAGAATGCGAGCAGGTTGCTGGCCCACCAACTGAGGAAAAGGGGAGCAGCGAGGGAGATAGGGGGGGTGAGAGATGAGGAGGGAGAGATGGAGCGGGGAGCGGAGAGAGTGAATGGAGTGTTCAAGGCATTTTACGAAAGATTATATGAAGCTCAGCCCCCGGATGGGAAGGAGAGAATGATGTGCTTTCTGGATCAGCTGGAATTTCCTAAGGTGGAGGAGCAGGAGAGGGTGGGACTGGGAGCACAGATTGAGACGGAGGAAGTGGTGAAAGGGATTGGGAGCCTGCAGGCGGGGAAGGCCCCGGGACCAGAATTATTCCCAGTTGAATTCTATAGGAAATATATGGACTTGCTGGCCCGCTACTGATGAGAACCTTTAATGAGGCGAGGGAAAGGGGGCAGCTGCCCCCGACTATGTCAGAGGCAACGATATCGCTCCTCCTAAAGAAGGAAAAAGACCCGCTGCAATGCGGGTCCTACAGGCCCATTTCCCTCCTGAATGTGGACGCTAAGATTCTGGCCAAGGTAATGGCAATGAGGATAGAGGATTGTGTCCCGGGGGTGGTTCATGAGGACCAAACTGGGTTTGTGAAGGGGAGACAGCTGAATACAAATATACGGAGGCTGCTAGGGGTAATGATGATGCCCCCACCAGAGGGGGAAGCGGAGATAGTGGTGGCGATGGATGCCGAGAAAGCATTTGATAGAGTGGAGTGGGATTATTTGTGGGAGGTGCTGAGGAGATTTGGTTTTGGGGATGGGTATATCAGGTGGGTACAGTTGCTGTATAGGGCCCCGATGGCGAGCGTGGTCACGAATGGACGGGGATCTGACTATTTTCGGCTCCATAGAGGGACGAGGCAGGGATGTCCTCTGTCCCCGTTATTGTTTGCACTGGCGATTGAACGCCTGGCATTGAGGGGTTCCAGGAAGTGGAGGGGAGTACTCGGGGGGGAGAAGAACACCAGGTATCTCTGTATGCGGATGATTTGTTGCTATATGTGGTGGACCCGGCGGAGGGGATGCCAGAGATAATGCGGATACTTGGGGAGTTTGGGGATTTTTCAGGGTATAAACTGAACATGGGGAAAAGTGAGTTGTTTGTGGTGCATCCAGGGGAGCAGAGCAGAGAGATAGAGGATTTACCGTTGAGGAAGGTAACAAGGGACTTCCGGTACTTGGGGATCCAGATAGCCAAGAATTGGGGTACATTACACAGGCTTAATTTAACGCGGTTGGTGGAACAGATGGAGGAGGACTTTAAGAGATGGGACATGGTGTCCCTGTCATTGGCAGGTAGGGTGCAGGCGGTTAAAATGGTGGTCCTCCCGAGATTCCTTTTTGTGTTTCAGTGCCTCCCGGTGGTGATCATGAAGGCTTTTTTCAAAAGAATCGAGAAGAGTATTATGAGTTTTGTGTGGGCTGGGAAGACCCCGAGAGTGAGGAGGGGATTCTTGCAGCGTAGTAGGGACAGGGGGGGCTGGCACTACCGAGCCTAAGTGAGTACTACTGGGCCGCCAATGTTTCAATGGTGTGTAAGTGGATGGGAGAAGGGGAGGGAGCGGCGTGGAAGAGATTGGAGAGGGCGTCCTGCAGGGGGACTAGCCTACAAGCAATGGTGACGGCACCGTTGCCGTTCTCACCAAAGGAATACACCACAAGCCCGGTGGTGGTGGCTACATTGAAAATTTGGGGGCAGTGGAGACGGCATAGGGGAAGGACGGGAGCTTCGGTGCGGTCCCCGATAAGAAACAATCATAGGTTCGTTCCGGGGAGAATGGATGGGGGATTTGGAGCATGGCAAAGAGCTGGGGTAGTACAACTGAGAGATCTGTTTGTAGATGGGACATTTGCGAGTCTGGGAGCGCTGACGGAAAAATATGGGTTGCCCCAAGGGAATGCATTTCGGTATATGCAATTGAGGGCTTTTGCGAGGCAACAGGTGAGGGAATTCCCGCAGCTCCCGACGCAGGAGGTGCAGGATAGAGTGATCTCAGAGACATGGGTGGGGGATGGTAAGGTGTCGGACATATATAGGGAAATGAGGGACGAGGAGGAGATCATGGTAGATGAGCTGAAAGGGAAATGGGAAGAAGAACTGGGGGAGGAGATTGAGGAGGGGCTGTGGGCTGATGCCCTACGTAGGGTAAACTCATCGTCCTCGTGTGCCAGGCTAAGCCTGATACAATGTAAGGTGTTACACAGGGCGCATATGACTGGAGCACGGCTTAGTAAATTTTGGGGGGTAGAGGATAGGCGTGCGAGATGCTCGAGAAGCCCAGCGAATCACACCCACATGTTCTGGTCATGCCCGGCACTACAGGGGTTCTGGGTGGGGGTGGCAAAGGTGCTTTCAAAGGTGGTGGGGGTCCGGGTCGAACCAAGCTGGGGGTTGGCTATATTTGGGGTTGCACAAGGGCCGGGAGTGCAGGAGGCGAGAGAGGCTGATGTTTTGGCCTTTGCGTCCCTAGTAGCCCGGCGCAGGATATTGTTAATGTGGAAGGAAGCCAAATCCCCGGGTGTGGAGACCTGGATAAACGACATGGCAGGGTTTATAAAGTTAGAATGGATTAAGTTCGTGTTAAGGGGTTCGGCTCAGGGGTTCACCAGGCGGTGGCAACCGTTCGTCGAATACCTCACAGAAAGATAGAGAGAATGGAAAAGAAGTAGACAACAGCAGCAACCCAGGGGGGAGGGGGGGGGAGGGGGGGGGAGGAATCGAACAGACTCTCAGAGATGTTATTGTATATGTATAATATGTATAGGTAGTTGTTATAGGTAATTGTATATTGGATTGTCGGATTGTATTTTTGGAGAGTATTTATTTTGGACAAGGCAGTTGCCATTCAGTTTTGTTTTTGTTTTTGTTTATATATTATTTATTTACTTGTTTAAAACTGGCCACTGTTATTTATATTGCTTTATTGTTGTGTAAAAGAAACACTACGTACTGTTATGTTTGGCCAAAAATCTTGAATAAAATGTATTTTTTTTAAAAAAAGAAATGCTGCCTACTGCTGATTTCTGAATTGGCAGAGAAGTTCATGAGACCTGGATGAATCCACAGTGAAACCATTACAGACTGAAAGCAAAAACCTTGAACTCAAAGCCTAGACTATTATCCTTCTCCTTTCATCATTATGTTTAAACTCCTTTTCCCCTCTGTGTTTGTTTTTCTGTCTTGTGTGTGTAGAGGGTGGAGGGCGATTTACGGGTGGGGGTTTAGGAATTCAATAATAGTTAACCAGTTGGATTTGCTGCATATTTAATTATAGTTATTGTTATTAATAAAAATTAATTGTGTTTAAATTTACAAATCTGATGACTGTAGTTGTTGAGTAGCCAAGGGTCAAAGACTTTGGATATTTTCTAAGAATTATTTGTTAATTTCAATTGCGTTGTGACTCTGGGTCAAGTGGGGCTGGAATTGACTGTGCACTAGCCCAGGGTGTTGTAACACTTCCCAATACATCATCTTGCCTGAATAGTTTGTACTTATGTCCTCCAGTTCTTGGTTCTCGTAAACAACATTAGCTAACCAAATTTCAGCTCAATTATCTACAGCTCTTATCATAATAAAGATCTGGATCATGCACCTTTTCAATATTTTCTCGAATGAAAACAAATGCAATTCAGAGTTTGTCCTCATAAATCACAGACTTATGTTCCTCAGTCATTTTTGTTGCTCGTCTCTGAACTCTCTCCAACACATCAATGTCACTTTGTAGGTAGGATGGTCAATACGACACACAATATTGCAAATTACATCATCAAATGTCCTTCACCGACATTCCAGTCCTTGCTGGTAATAAACTTCACATTGACTGGATTTTTAAAAAATGGACAAAAATGACACTCTGAATTATTTTCACTTCTGGCTTTGGGCTGTTATTGCTAATAGGTACAAATTTCTCAACACAGCATTTCATTTATCAACATTAGGGTCCAAAAGCCACTCCCGTCATCCGTGCATTCAGTCGGGTCAAAAATCTTTGCATCTCTCCTTTTTGTCTTATATTCATACCAGGCTGGGCATGACCGATTGTCAAGAAGCTTTTGCCAACCTCTGTGTTCATGAATTATTGAACAGCAGGGGACCCCTGGAACTGCACAAGTCAATGCCTCTGGCCACATGCTTTTTGTTTATCTATTGCCAACACCGTTTTTGAATGAGTTAGCTTATTTGGCATTAGATGTAACACTCTCTAAGAAACACTGCATACAGAGCTTTCACCCAGTGTCTAACTAACATTGGGCTGATTGTTACTGATACTCAGGCAGTGTTTGGTAATGCTATCTTGGCTCAGTTGGTAAGCCGTTCACGTATGGGTCCTTTGACAGCTTCACACCTCCAAGTCTGATCATTGTGTATTCAAACTACATTCCTGGTTTTAAGCAAATAACTCAAAAATAACTGAGAGACTGCTGTATTGTTAGAGATGCCATCTTTCAATGAGATTTAATATGCCCATATGCCCAATTCATTGGGCCAGCTAGACATTAAAGACCCAGTTGCACTATTTGAGCTGAGCCTTTTCTTAATGTCCTGGGCATCACCTTCAACCAACATCAAGTACATCAACTGGCCATTCATCTCATTGTTGTTTGCATAACCTTGTGGAAAAACACATGTCTATATAATGAAAGTTGTGATGCTCTACGACAGTGTTTTTCAAACGTTTTTTCTCAGGGCCTGCTTTTGCCAACCAGCCAACCTTTATGACCCACGCTGGCTGACTTTCACGGCACATGCCATGTTCACTTATCTTTAATGCAAAAGGATAGCCTGCTTGGTCCTCATGATCTCAATCCAATCCGGTTCAAAGGACCAGAGGCCAATGTGCTTATCAGATGCAGACTTCAGCAAGTTTCTTTGTGCTGCCTTCATCTTTGTGAGAACAGAAAATCTAACCTCACACATGTAGATTGTCGTGAATAGTAATAATCTTTATTGGCACAAGTAGGCTTACATTAACACGGCAATGAAGTTACTGTGAAAAGCCCCTCGTCGCCACATTCCGACGCTTGTTCAGGCAAACGGAGGGAGAATTCAGAATGTCCAAATTACTAATAGCACGTCGTTCGGGATTTGTGGGAGGAAACCGGTGCACCTGGAGAAACCCACACAGACACAGGGAGAACATGCAGACTCCGTACAGACAGTGACCCGAGCCGTGAATCGAACCTGGGACCCTGGCGCTGTGAAGCAACAGTGCTAACCACTGAGCTACCGTGCCGCCCATGGGAAATAGCAACAAAATGCATGTTTTATTCAGCACTGGATACTCCTGGGAGATGTGAATCCAGAATGCTGACACCCTCATGGGGTTTTGATGTGTTTTTAATGTGGCATCACAGGTCAGGTGCAGCAGCATAGTCTTTTCATTTGGAGGCAGCTATAAGTTAATAACTTACTTCTAGGGTCTCAACCTTAAAAGGAATTTTTCATCCTCCACTTCTCTTTCAAAATCTGAAATGTCTCCCCTCAGTTGCCAGTAAATCCCTCCATATATGGGATTTGCATCCACATTTGCATTGGCACAATTGAGAAAACCATATTGAGGGTGAGTTAGAGATGTGGATCAGAAATTGGCTAGCTGAAAGAAGACAGAGGGTGGTGGTTGATGGGAAATGTTCAGAATGGAGTTCAGTTACAAGTGGCGTACCACAAGGATCTGTTCTGGGGCCGTTGCTGTTTGTCATTTTTATCAATGACCTCGAGGAAGGCGCAGAATGGTGGGTGAGTAAATTTGCAGACGACACTAAAGTCGGTGGTGTTGTCGACAGTGTGGAAGGATGTAGCAGGTTACAGAGGGACATAGATAAGCTGCAGAGCTGGGCTGAGAGGTGGCAAATGGAGTTTAATGTAGAGAAGTGTGAGGTGATTCACTTTGGAAGGAATAACAGGAATGCTGAATATTTGGCTAATGGTAAAGTTCTTGGAAGTGTGGATGAGCAGAGGGATCTAGGCGTCCATGTACAAAGATCCCTGAAAGTTGCCACCCAGGTTGATAGGGTTGTGAAGAAGGCCTATGGAGTGTTGGCCTTTATTGGTAGAGGGATTGAGTTCCGGAGTCAGGAGGTCATGTTGCAGCTGTACAAAACTCTGGTACGGCCGCATTTGGAGTATTGCGTACAGTTCTGGTCACCGCATTATAGGAAGGACGTGGAGGCTTTGGAGCGGGTGCAGAGGAGATTTACCAGGATGTTGCCTGGTATGGAGGGAAAATCTTATGAGGAAAGGCTGATGGACTTGAGGTTGTTTTCGTTGGAGAGAAGAAGGTTAAGAGGAGACCTAATAGAGGCATACAAAATGATCAGGGGGTTAGATAGGGTGGACAGGGAGAGCCTTCTCCCGCGGATGGAAATGGCTGGCACGAGGGGAAATAGCTTTAAACTGAGGGGTAATAGATATAGGACAGAGGTCAGAGGTAGGTTCTTTACGTAAAGAGTGGTGAGGCCGTGGAATGCCCTACCTGCAACAGTAGTGAACTCGCCAACATTGAGAGCATTTAAAAGTTTATTGGGTAAGCCTATGGATGATAATGGCATAGTGCAGGTTAGATGGCTTTTGTTTCGGTGCAACATCGTGGGCCGAAGGGCCTGTGCTGCGCTGTATCGTTCTATGTTCTATGTTCATACCTCAAGAAATCACCTTTATACTGCTTTGTTCTGAGTTAAGTATCTGCTTTGTAGGCTGTTAACCAGAGGCCCTGGAGCTCTGCACAGAGCTAACACTAACACTTCTCTGTCCTGCCCTGGACTCTCCTGGGTAACTCTGTCTAACAGATTCAGTTGTGATATCCTGGCCAGTAGCTACACTGCCGATTTGTCTCTCTGGCTGTCTTTCATTTATATGATTTATCTTCACAGTCCTCTTGCCTTGCTTGCCAGCAGCTCGTTAGTGGAAGAAGCTCTTCTCCATGATTTGGTGCTAAAAGCATGCACATACTTGCGTTTGTTTTCAAGTGTACATGCAAGGTGTGTGACCTGCTCACTACTGCAGCTTCTGGCCGGAAGACTGCACACAGCCTTATTTCCTTCTTATTTAAAAGGCGACAACAGCTGCCATTCTCAATTTAAATGCCGGAAGCGGCCGTGGGCGCTTCTCCCGCAATCGGGACCGCCACGACTGATTGCTCCATGACCCTCATGACACCCGCCAGCGACCATGACCCGCACTTTGAAAACTCCTGCTCTACTAAGTTCATGATTCAGGTCAAGATAGCCTTTCATTAGAACAGTTCTTATTAGTTTAGTATTTAGCAACAGGGGCAGATTAGCTCAGATGGCTGGACAGCTAGTTTATGAAGCACAGGGAAGCCAACTGCGTGGGTTCAATTCCTGTACTGGCTGAGGTTATTCATGAAAGCCCAGCCTTTTCCACCTGGCCCCTCACCTGAGGTGTGGTTACCCTCAGGTTAAATCACTGCCAGTCAGCTCTCAAAGAGGAATGCAGCCTCCGGTATTGTGGCGACATTTAATTAGTAACATTATTCCGAACATACAGTAACACAACATGTTACAATAATTAGAGATGAATGCCATGACAAGAACCAACAAGAATCAAGCGGTGTTTCATCTCATTCCACCGTGAGAATTTTATGTTTTTTAAAAATTGGAATGAAAGAAAAACTTGCATTTATATAGCACTTTTTCATGACCACTAGATGTCTGAAAGTGCTTTCCAGCCAAAGATGTACTCTTTGACGTGTATTCGCTGTTGTACTGAAGGAGAATCTGCGGCCAATTTGTGCACAGTAAACTCTCACGAACAGCACTGTGATAATGACTGGAGCCCCATACATAGGCAATTGCTGATGTGGCTTACCATGCCATGCTGCAACACAAGAAGAACCAGCTTATACTTAGCCAGATAGTCTTGTTTTGTGTGCTGTTGATTGAGGGATAAATATTAGCCATGTCACCGGGGATGACTTCTCTGCTCATCTTTAAAGTAGTTCCACCGGAACATCCACCGAAGCAGGCAGATGGGGTCTCAGTTTAACATCTCATCCAATACAAATGGCCCATCCAACAGTGTAGTCAGCTACTGGAGTTTCAACCTTGATTTTTAATTTTCTACTTCAAAAAGGCTGTGAAATGCCAGAGAGCCCTGAGACATGGAGGGCATAATGTAAACACTTTACATTGTATTTTCTTTCAACTTAAACTTGTACATTGCAGTTATTCATCAATTAAAAAGGTCATCTTACAAATAGGTGCTCCAACCACAGAGTTCCCTTCCCCAAATCCGAAAGCTGGCTCAAAAATGACCATGGAGGAGATGACGGAGAAAAGAAACTAAGGAGAACAAAGGATAAAAACCGGGACAACAGGTCACAATGGGCAGATGGCAGCGATAAAAAAAAGCATTTTGGACCAAACAAGGCACCACAAAAACGGACTGGAGTACACTCTGCCAAACATTACGCCCAGCCCAACACCCCCACCAACCACACAAAGGGTGAAGCCCCCAACAGCTGGGTCTGGGGACGGTGTGTGCCATGGCATCTGACCCATCAACCCAAGGCCTTGACAGGCACATCACAAAAAAAAACCACAGGGTCCACACACCCCAATAGTGTCGGCAGGCACAAACCTTGCAGCTACGCGGCAAACATGAGTACCCATGTAAAATGCCACTGTAGTCCACCTCGCAGTCCCAACCATCGCAGAGAAGTCTTTCAAATTCAACGCAACACTCACAAACCCAAACAACATTCCAAAAGGGTTGCAGCAAACTCCAATAAGGACTCCCCAATAAACCATTCTACCACAGCAAGCCGGCATCATGAAAGGGCCACAAATGGAAATGGATGAAAACGTTGAGCGACCATCACCAGTAGCTGCACAGACGATGTCGTTTTGAGTACTGCTGGACACATCAGACTACTGAACTCTCCCAGCACACACGCTCCACAAACCGGCATCAGTCCGGCCCGGCGCTCACCTGCCGCTTCTACACAGTTTCCGAAAAAGAGTCTCGCAGCAATGAAAGGTCTGTTCCGAGTCCACATTCTTAAAAAAGAATTTGGGGAGAGGCAGCCGAGTTCTCCAATTCATCCTCGTCACCAATGAAGCAAACAGCAAACTCCTTTCTGTCAACTGCTGCAGAACAAAGAACAAAGAAAAGTACAGCACAAGAACAGGCCCTTCGGCCCTCCAAGCCTGCGCTGAACATGCTGCCTGTATCCCTCTATTCCCATCCTATTCATGTATTTGTCAAGATGCCCTTTAAACATCACTATTGTCCCTGCTTCCACCACCTCCTCCGGCAGCGAGTTCCAGGGCTGGTTTAGCACAGGGCTAAAGAGCTGGCTTTTAAAGCAGACCAAAGCAGGCCAGCAGCACGGTTCAATTCCCGTACCAGCCTCCCCGAACAGGCGCCGGTATGTGGCGACTAGGGGCTTTTCACAGTAACTTCATTGAAGCCTACTTGTGACAATAAGCGATTTTCATTTTCATTTCAGGCACCCACTACCCTCTGTGCAAAAAACGTGCCTCGTACATCTCCTCTAAACCTTGCCCCTCACACCTTAAACCTATGCTCCCTAGTAATTGACCGCTCTACCCTGGGAAAAGCTGACCTGTGGTGAACTCACAGTCCAATCAGCACTAGAGAACAACCATCCCCAGCTGAATGAGTCCCATGTGGGTTATAACAATTTCAACAAGGGAGACACCAGTCTTTCGCATCACAGGCTGGAATGTAAGGATCATATGTCTTGATTTTACCGAAGGCACTGCAGGCTAATGATGATGCATGTAAGGCAGATGTAATCAACAAAGAACTTAGAAGGCTCATTGTGGATGTTGCCGCACAGCAAGGAACTAAACTTTCTCAAAGCTGATTCATTAAAGAATTACACAGTACGTTCGTACGCCAGGGGGAAACTCAAATGGCAACACACAAGCATGGAGTGAGTTTTGCAGTAAAAAAACTCTCCTCATGATGACTGACCCCCCCCCCCCCCCCCCCCACCCCCCAACCCATACACACACATACACACGCAGGGGGCTCAGAGAGGCTTCTTACTCTTCACGTGTTCACAAGTGTGGGCCCAAGTGGATTTGGATTTATTGTCACGTGTACTGAGGTACAGTGAAAAGTATTGTTCTGCGTAGAGACGAGACAGATCGTTGCATACACGATAAACATAGGACATACGACAGATACACAATGTAAATACATAGACATCGGGTGAAGGAAACGGAGTGTGGAACTATTCATTGGAGAAGATGCATGGAGAGATCAGTTCAGTCCAGAAGAAGGTCATTCACGAGTAACAGTGGGGAAGAAGCTGTTTTTGAACCTGTTAGTGCGTGTTCTCAGACTTTTGAATCTCCTGCCCAATAGAAGAGTTTGGTGGAGAGAATAACACAGGTGGGGAGGGGTCTTTGATTATACTGCCCACTTTCCCAAGGCAACGGGAGGTGTAGACAGAGTCAATGGATGGGAGGTGGGTTCGCGTGATGGATTGGGCTGTGTTCACGATTCTCTGTATTTCTTATGGTCTTGGGCCGAGCAGTTGCCATACCAGGCTGTGATGCAGCCACATAGAATGCTTTCTATGGTGCATCTGTTAAAATTGGTTCGAGTCGTTGGGAAATGCTGAATTTCCTTAATTTCCTGAGGAAATATTGGAGTTGGTGTGCTGTCTTGGTCTCAGGTCGACATGGGTGGATGAGGACAGATTGTTGGTGATGTGCACACCTAAGAATTTGAAGCTGTCAACCATCTCCACCTCAGCCCCGTTGATGCAGACAGGGGTGTGTATGATACTTTGCGTCAAAGAACAAAGAACAATACAGCACAGGAACAAGCCCTTCGGCCCTCCAAACCTGTATCAGTCATGATAACACCCTTTGCCAAAACTCTCAGCACTTCCTTGTACCGTATCCCTCTATACCCATCCTATCTATGTGTTTGTCAAGATGCCTTTTGAATGCCGTTAATGTATCTGCTTCCACAACCTCCCCTGGCAACGCATTCCAGGCACTCACCACTCTCTGGGTAAAAAACCTGCCTTGCACATCTCCTCTAAACTTTGCCCCATGGACCTTAAAACTATGCCCCCTGGTGACTGACCCCTCCACCCTGGGAAAGAGTGCCTACCCATCCACTCTATCCATGCCCCTTATAATCTTGTAGACCTCTATCCAGGTCACCCCTCAACCTCCATCTTTCTAATGAAAACAGTCCGAGTCTATTTAGCCTCTCCACAAAGCTAACACCCTCCAGACCAGGCAACATCCTGGTAAACCTCCTCTGCACCCTCTCCAAAACCTCCACATCCTTCTGGTAGTGTGGCAACCAGAATTGTGCGCAATATTTCAAGTGCGGCCTTACCAAGGTTCTATACAACTGTAGCATGACTTGCCAGTCTTTATACTCGATGCCCAGTCCAATGAAGGCAAGCATTCCATATGCTTTCTTGACTACCTTGTCCGCTGGTGTTGCCACCTTCAAAGATCTGTGGACTTGCATGCCCAGATCTCTCTGACATTCTATATTCCTAAGAGTTTTAACATTTAAGATATATTTCCCCTCTATATTAGACCTACCAAAATGCATTACCTCACAATTACCGGATTAAACTCTATTTGCCATTTCTCTGCCCAAGTCTCCAACCTATCTATATCCTGATGTATCTTTTGACAATCCTCAACACTATCTGCCACTCCACCAACCTTGGTGTCATCCGCGAACTTCCTAATCAGACCGGCTACATTTTCCTCCAAATCGTTTATGTATACTACAAACAACAGAGGCCCAAGCACCGATCCCTGTGGAACACCACTAGTCACAACCTTCCATTCAGAAAAATACCCTTCTACTGCTACCCCCAACCCTTCTGTAACCGAGCCAGCTCTGTATCCATCTTACCACATAATCTCTGATCCCGTGTGACGTCACCTTTTGTACCGGTCCGCCATGAGGCACCTTGTCAAAGACTTTACTGAAGTCCATTCGCAGCACGGTAGCATTGTGGATAGCACAAATGCTTCACAGCTCCAGGGTCCCAGGTTCAATTCCGGCTTGGGTCACTGTCTGTGCGGAGTCTGCACATCCTCCCCGTGTGTGCGTGGGTTTCCTCCGGGTGCTCCAGTTTCCTCCCACAGTCCAAAGATGTGCGGGTTAGGTGTATTGGCCATGCTAAATTGCCCATATTGTCCAAAATTGCCCTTAGTGTTGGGTGGGGTTACTGGGTTATGGTGATAGGGTGGAGGTGTGGACCTTGGGTAGGGTGCTCTTTCCAAGAGCCGGTGCAGACTCGATGGGCCGAATGGCCTCCTTCTGCACTGTAAATTCTATGATGTGAACAACATCCACCGCTGTCCCCTGATCAATCATCTTTGTCACCTCCTCAAAAAACTCGATCAAGTCAGTGAGGCGCGACCTCCCCTTCACAATACCATGCTGTCTATCACTTATGAGTCCATTTGTTTCCAAATGGGTATAAATCCTGTCCCTGAGAATTATCTCCAATAATTTACCTAGTACCGACGTGAGGCTCACCGGCCTATAGTTTCCATGATTATCCCTGCTACCTTTCTTTTTTTTTTTAAAATATTTTTATTCTCCATTTTCACATTTTCTTCAGAATTTACACCCTACCAACAAACAGTAAATGGTAACAAATACAATGTCAATCCCCTTATCAGCAACAACGATCCCATCCTCCCACCACCCCCCAAACAACGACCCACCTGACAAAAGAAGCATTAAAAAAAAAGAACCCTCCCAAGTGGAAAAAAAAAGGTAAAAAGGAAAAGGAATCAGGAATCGCCTATGGTCACCATTGACATATACAGTCCACCCCCCAACCTCCCCCCCCTAATATTCAACGGCATCCAATCCCCGAAAGAGTACTGTGAATGACACCCATGATTTGTACATCCCACCCCCCCCCCCCTCCCACTCTCCTTCCCAGACTCCTCCCCTCCACTTCCTCTTGTAAACTCCTCCCCCCAACCTCGGTTCCTTCCCCCAACCTTTAACCCTGGCTAGACTCACCAAAATCTGTTCTACCAGGCTCCGATGGCTGCAGCCCCTCCCCCCACATCCCTCCCGTTCAGTGGCCTGCTTAAACCGCCAGCTTGGAGGCTCCCCCTTGGTCCCAGGAAAACCAAGAAATTGCCTTTAGCACATACCAAAGCCCCAAAGAACCATCATTGCAAATGAAAGTCCCATCTCTTCCCTTGTCCAAATATATACAGCGTTGACTCATTTAGTACATACACTAACATGCAGTGAAAAAATAAAGTTACATGAGGCTACATCGGTACACGACCATTTCTCAATTCTGCCACAGTCCTTCTGCCTTCGCAAACTCCTCCGCTGCTTCCGCCGTCCCAAAATAAAAGTCCTTGGATTTGTAGGTCAGCCTCAACTTAGCTGGATATACTATGTCGCACTGCACCTTGCCGATGTACAGTGCCTTCTTCACCCGGCTGAAGGGAGCCCGCCTCTTTCCCAGCTCCACCATAAAGTCCCGGTATATGCGTATACCAGCTCTAGCCCACTGCACCATCCGCTTCTGCTTTGCCCAGCAGAGGACTTTCTCCTTCACGCTATACCTGCGGAAACACAGAGTTACTACTCTTGGCGGCTCACTCGCCTTTGGTATAGGCCTCCACGACCGATGAGCCCGATCCAGTTCATATCGGGAGGGATCGTCCCCCTCCCCAAATAGCTTTGCCAACATCGTGGCAAAATACTCCGTCGGCCTCAGGCCTTCCACCCCTTCGGGCAGACCCATAGTCCTCAGATTCTGTTGCCTGGATCTGTTTTCCAGGTCTTCCATTTTGGCTCGCAAACCCTTGTTGGTCTCTATCACCCTCCGCAACTCCTTCCCCATCGAGGTGAGTTGATCACTGTGCTGCGAGAATGCCTCTTCCACTTCCTTCAGTGTCTCACCTTGCTCCTGCATCTCCGCCGCTGCGCTCGATACCGCCGCCCTCACCGGGGCAATCGCCTCCTCCACCAGCACTTTCAATACCGTCCCCAGCTCCTTCTTCATCGCTTCCATGTGTTTTGTGAACTGTTTTTCAAGTTCCACAGCCATCACCTTGGTCATTTCTTCTGCTGTGAGTGATGCGGCCTCCCTTGGTGCTCCAACCTCCGCTTTCCTTACAGTTCCTGCGCTGATCTTTTCACTCCCCAGCGGACTTCCGTTAACCCCCTTTCTCACGGCCGTTTTTCTCCCAAACTTGGACATTTCTCCTCCCTGTGCCTCCTTACTGCCTTTTCAGCCTCTGTTGCCCCCGGGACCGGGCGTTACAACACCAAAATTCCTATTCCCAAGTGGGAGCCCTCCAGTATGTGGCTGCCTCCCGCCCGCCGTTACCGGAAGTCCCTGCTATCTTTCTTAAACAGCGGTGCCACATTAGCTATTCTCCAGTCCTCTGGGATCTCACCTGTAGCTAATGAGGACACAAAGATGTTAGTCAAGGCACCAACAATTTCCTCCCTTGCTTCCCTCAGTATCCTGGGATAAATCCCATCTTGCCCAGGAGACGTATCTACCTTAATATCTTTTAAAAGACCCAATACCATGCTTTTCAATGTTAACATGATCCAGACTGTCCGCTCACCCTACCCAAGAATCAACTTCCACAAAGTCCCTTTCTTTTGTGAACACTGATGCAAAGTATTCATTTAGTACCTCGCCCATTTCCTCTGGCTCAACACATAGTTTCCCCCCATTGTCCTTAAGTGGTCCAAACCTTTCCCTGGCCACCCTCTTGCTTTTTACATATGAATAAAAAGCTTTGGGATTAACATTATTTCTACTTGCCAAGGACTTTTCATGACCCCTCCTAGCCCTCCTAATTTCCCGCTTCAGTACCTTCCTACTTTCTTTGTACCCCTCAAGGGTGTTGACTGTTCCCACCCTTCTAGACCGTACAAAAGTCTCCTTTTTCTTTTTGACGAGGTTCACAATATTTCTCGTTATCCAAGGCTCCATAAACTTCTCATACTTATCCTTCATTCTCTCAGGAACGTGACTTTCCTGAATCCTAATCAACTGTCGCTTGAAAGACTCCCACATGTCCGATGTTGATTTATTATCCAGCAGCCGCACCCGATCCAAATTCTTCAATTCCTGTCTAATGTTATTGTAATTTGCTTTTCCCCAGTTTAGCACCTTAACGCAAGGGTTCCCCTCATCCCTGTCCAAAAGTACCCTAAAACTTGCGGAATTGTGGTCACTAATCCCAAAATGTTCCCCCACTGAAACCTCAACCACCTGTCCAGGCTCATTCCCCAACATCAGATCCAGTACTGCCCTTTCCCTAGTTGGTCTATCTATATATTGCATCAAGAAGGCTTCCTGGATACACCTTACAAACTCTGCCCCATCCAAACACCTAGCACTACGTAAGTCCCAGTCAATATAGGTGAAATTAAAATCCCCTACCACAACAACCCTGTTACATCTGCACTTATCCAAAATCTCTCTACCTATCTGCTTCTCTATCTCTTGCTGGCAGCTGGGGGGCCTGTTATAAATGCCCAACATTGTGATTGCCCCCTTCCTCTTCCTAAGCTCTACCCTGATTGCCTCATTGTATGAGCCCTCCAAGGTGTCCTCCCACTATAATATTCTCCTTAACCAGTAATGCTGCTCCCCCACCCCTTTTATATCCCCTTTTATCTCTCCTGAAGCATTTATATCCTCCAACGTTCAGCTGCCAATTCAGCCTTTCCTTTAACCATGTTTCTGTGATAGTCACATCGTAATTCCAAGTACTAATAAGTACTCTTAAGTGCTAATAAGTATTCTAATAAGTAAGTGTTGCGCAGGTCAAAGAGACACAGCCTGAGTGAGTGAGACACATCCAGAGTGGGGAATTTGAAACTTGGTAATTTGGTGCAGTGAGGTAACCAGGAAAGGTCAGTGGTAAATCTAATTCTGCTGTTTTTCAGTTAAAAGTGCAGTGTAGATTAGTGTCTGATTGGCTGAAGCTGCCCCCACCCTAATTGCTGAGAGGCAGTTAACTGGCAGTCACCTGAGGCTTGTTTAGGGGCACAAAGGTACACATTGTATTCTTCTCTTTGAAGTTTTATTGTGAGTCATCCTGAAGTCTGTATATAAGACAGAAAGAAAGTGCACTCAGTAAACGTTGTGCAGGTCAAAGAGACACAGCCTGAGTGAGACACATCCAGAGTGGGGAATTTGAAACTTGGTAATTTGGTGCAGTGAGGTAATTTGGTGCAAGTGGGAGAAGGTGCTTTTTCTCTACTGTTTTGTTCTCTCTCTTTCTTCGGGCCTAGTTTCGGGAGCCGTTCGGAGGATGAGGAGCAGTCTCTGCGTGAGTATAAAAACCTAACTGTAACTTCCTGTTTTCCACTTGCCTTTTCAAAAGTGACGTCAGGGGGAAGCTGTGATCTGATTGGTTGATAGCAAATCTGCCCCAAATTTTAAAAAACACAGCTAAACTCGTAAACTTAAATTAAACTAATTAATTAATTAGAGATGGTGGTCAGGTGATGTGCTTGAGCTGCTTGATGTGGGAGCTGGCAGATCCCATTGCGAGCTGCAGCGACCACATCTGCAGTAAGTGTTGGCTGCTCGAAGAGCTCCGGCTCAGAGTTGATGAGCTGGAGTCTGAGCTTCAAACACTGAGGCACATCCGGGAGGGGGAGACTTACCTGGACACTGTGTTTCAGGAGGCAGTCACACCTGTCAGAGTAAGTAGTTTGAATCCTACCAGTGGCTAGGGACAGCAGGGTGTGACTGCAAGTCAGGCAGGTAAAGGGAACCAGCAGTCAGGAACTCAGGGGCCTCAGCCCTTGACCCTCTCCAATAGGTACGAGGCACTTTCTCCCTGTGTGGATGGCGAACAGGGCTGCAGGAAGGATGAGTCAGCTGACCAAGGCACCATGGTTCAGCAGGCCTAGGATTCAAATTAAAAAACAGGTCCTCAAGGGTCATAATCTCCGGATTACTGCCCGAGCCACGTGCAAATTGGCATAGGGAGGCAAGAATAAGGGAAGTTAACACGTGGCTGAAAGAGTGGTGTGGGAAAGAGGGGTTCCTTTTCATGGGACACTGGCATCAGTTTTGGGACATGGTGGACCTATACCGTTGGGATGGTCTCCACCTGAACCGAGCTGGGACCAGTGTTCTGGCGAAAAGAGTAAATAGGGTGGTCAATAGGACTTTAAACTAGAGATTGGGGGGGTGGAAGGGAAAGTCAGGGAACCACGAGGTGAAGTAATCAGTGGGAAGCGTAGCTGCTTAGGAATACAAAAAAGCACAAAAAAACAGAACTCAGGAGAGGTTACGATAGTCCCCATCTCACAAAATATGACACAGTGTATGGAAAGGCTCAGTAAACCAAGGTCCACCAAACTAAGAAAACAAAAAGGAACGGTCAATAGAGAATTAAAGGTGCTATATTTTAAATGTGCGCAGTGTACGGAACAAGGTAGATGAGCTTGTGGCTCAGATTGTGACTGGCAGGTATGATGTGGTAGGCATCACAGAGATGTGGTTTCAAGGGGTTTAGGACTGGCATTTAAACATCCAGGGAATCACAACCTATCGAAAAGACAGAGAGGTGGGCAGAGGGGGTGGGGTTGCCTTGTTAATTAGGAATGAAATTAAATCAATAGCACTAAATGACATAAGGTCAGATGATGTGGAGTCTGTGTGGGTAGAGCTGAGGAACCACAAAGGCAAAAAAACCATAATGGGAGTTATGTACAGGCCTCCTAACAGTGGTCAGGACCAGGGGCACAAAATGCACCACGAAATAGAAAGGGCATGTCAGAAAGGCAAGGTCACAGTGATCATGGGGGACTTCAATATGCAGGTGGACTGGGTAAATAATGTTGCCAGTGGACCCAAAGAAAGGGAATTCATTGAATGTTTACAGGAGGGCCTTTTGGAACAGCTTGTGATGGAGCCCACGAGGGAACAGGCCATTCTGGACTTAGTGTTATGTAATGAGCCAGACTTGATAAAAGATCTTAAAGTAAGGGAACACTTAGGAGGCAGTGATCATAATATGGTAGAATTCAGCCTGCAATTTGAAAGAAAGAAGGTAGAATCAGATGGAAAGGTGTTACAGTTAAATAAAGGTAACTACAGGGGCATAAGGGAGGAACTGACGAAAATCGACTGGGAGCAGAGCCTAGTGGGAAAGACAGGAGAACAGCAATGGCAGGAGTTTCTGGGAGTAATTGAGGACACAGTACAGAGGTTCACCTCAAAGAAAAGAAAGGTTATCAGAGGGGGGATTAGGCAGCCATGGCTGACAAAGGAAGTCAGGGAATGCATCAAAGCAAAAGAGAAAGCCTATAATGTGGCAAAGAGTAGTGGGAAGTCAGAAGATTTGGAAGGCTACAAAAACAAACAGAGGATAACAAAGAGAGAAATAAGGAAAGAGAGGATCAAATATGAAGGTAGGCTAGCCAGTAGGAATGATAGTAAAAGTTTCTTTAAATACACTAAAAACAAATGGGAGGCAAAAGTAGACATTGGGCCGCTCCAAAATGACACTGGTAATCTAGTGATGGGAGACAAGGAAATAGCTGAGGAACTAAATAAGTACTTTACGTCAGTCTTCACAGTAGAAGACATGAGTAATATCCCAACAATTCAGGAGAGTCAGGGGACAGAGTTGAATATTGTAGCCATCACAAAGGAGAAAGTACTAGAGAAACTAAGAGGTCTAAAAATTGATAAATCTCCGGGCCCAGATGGGCTACATCCTAGAGTTCCAAAGGAGATAGCTGAAGAAATAGTGGAGGCAATAGTTATGATCTTTCAAAAGTCACTGGAGTCAGGGAAAGTCCCAGAGGATTGGAAAATCACTGTTGCAACCCCCCTGTTCAAGAAGGGAACACGAAAAAAGATGGAAAATTATAGGCCAATTAGGCTAACCTCGGTTGTTGGCAAGATTCTAGAATCCATCGTTAAGGATGAGATTTCTGACTTCCGGTTGCGGCGATGCCCTGCTAGCCGCACGTTTCGGCGGCTCCAGCTCCAACGGACCTTCGGGCTCTTTTAAGAGCCCCAACGGGAAATTTTTGGGCGACGCAACCCGGTGTGGGGTGAGTGAATAGGGAGTCCCCCCCAACGAAAGAGGAAAATATCAGCGGCGGCGGCTGCAGCGCGAGGAATCGTCGACGAAAGGGACAGAAAGGGAGAAGACGCAAGATGGCGGCGGAGAAAGCCCAGGCGACATGGAGGCCCGAGCAAGACGAATTTCTGAAACGGTGTGTGGAGCTACTAAAGAGGGAGGTGCTGACCCCGATGCTACAGGCAATTGAGGGGCTCAAGGAGGCACAAAGGACCCAGGAGACAGAGCGCCACGTGGTGGAGCAGAAGGTGACGGATAATGAGGACGAGATCCTGGGCCTGGCGGTCAAAACACAGACGCACGAGGCACTCCATAAAAAGTGTATTGAAAGGATTGAGGCCCAAGAAAACAGAGCACGAAGGAAGAACCTTCGGATACTGGGTCTCCCTGAGGGAGTGGAAGGAGCGGACTGTGGAGCTTATGTAAGTACGATGCTAAGCTCATTGATGGGAGCTGAGGCCCCTGCGGGCCCCTTGGAGGTGGAGTGGGCATATCGGATCCCGGCGAGAAGACCAAAAGCGGGAGAACCACCCAGGGCGACAATCATGCGATTTCACCGCCTTAAAGATAGAGAAGAGGTCCAGAGATGGGCTAAAAAGGTGCGGAGTAGCAGATGGGAGAATGCAGTGGTACGGGTGTACCAGGATTGGAGTGCGGAGGTGGCGAGAAGGAGGGCGAGTTTTAACCGAACCAAAGAGGTGTTACACAAAAAGAAGGTGAAGTTCGGGATGCTGCAGCCGGCACGACTATGGGTCACGCACCAGGAGAGACACCATTATTTCGATACGGCGGAAGAAGCATGGACCTTTATTAAAGAGGAGAAATTGGATCGGAACTGAGGGACTGATACTGTAGGGAATGTTATTGTTATTGTTATGGTTGATGTAAATAGAGAAGTAAATTGGGATGGGGGGAGACATTAGGAAATGTGGGCGCCGGTGAGGGGGGAAAGAAGGGACATAGGTGGAGAATGAGGAATGGGAGGGGGAGAGGAAAGGGAGCTGCGCCACAAGAGGCGGGTCAGATAAAGGGATGTTCCCGCGCCAGAAAGATTGTGGCGGGAAGACAGGCGCAAGGCGGATGGGAGTTCCCCACACAGGGGGGGTCAAGGAGTGAGCAGGAGTAGCCGGGGTCAGTTGAAGTCAGCTGACTTGCGGAAGTAATATGGGGGGAGCAATCACGCTAGAAAGGGATCTAGCGGGGGGGGGGGGGGGGGGGGACAACTGGGTTGCTGCTGCGGAAATCAAAAAGGAAATGGTTAAAGAGTGGGTGGACGGGGATGGTACGCGACGCCGGGGGAGCGAGTGGGAGCGCGGAGGCGGGATATGGGACTGGCCTAGAGAAGGTGATGGCTAGTCGACACGGGAGGGGGGCAGGTAGCCCCCTAGTGAGGCTGATCACGTGGAACGTGAGAGGCCTGAACGGACCGATTAAAAGGGCCCGAGTGCTCGCGCACTTGAAAGGACTAAGGGCAGACGTGGCTATGCTCCAAGAGACTCACCTGAAGGTGGCGGACCAAGTTAGGTTAAGGAAAGGATGGGTGGGACGGGTGTTCCACTCAGGACTAGATGCAAAGAATAGAGGGGTGGCCATATTGGTGGGGAAACGGGTAGCATTTGAAGCAAAGAACATCGTAGCAGATAGCGGAGGTAGATATGTAATGGTGAGTGGCAGGCTGGAGGGAATGGAGGTCGTGTTGGTTAATGTATATGCCCCGAATTGGGATAATGCGGGATTTATGAGACGGATGCTGTGTCGTATACCGGACCTGGAGGTAGGAAACTTGGGATATTGGGAGGGGACTTCAATACCGTGCTGGACCCAGGGCTAGATAGATCCAGATCAAAGACCGGAAGACGGCCGGCAGCGGCCAAGGTGCTCAAGGGGTTTATGGACCAAATGGGGGGAGTGGATCCATGGCGATTTCTTAGACCGAGGGCCAGGGAGTTCTCCTTCTTCTCCCATGTCCATAAAGTGTACTCCCGGATAGATTTTTGTGTTCTGGGAAGGTCGTTGATCTCAAGGGTGGAAGAAGCTGAGTATTCAGCCATAGCGGTTTCGGATCATGCCCCACACTGGGTCGACCTGGAACTAGGAGAGGAAAGGGAGCAGAGAGCACTCTGGTGATTAGATGTGGGATTGATGGCGGATGAGGGAGTGTGTGGAAGAGTGCGGGGGTGCATTGAGAGATACCTGGAGGTCAATGACGACGGGGAGGTCCGTGTGGGAGTGGTATGGGAAGCACTAAAAGCGGTGGTCAGAGGAGAGCTGATCTCCATTGGGGCCCACAAAGGGAAAACAGAGACCAAGGAAAGGGAAAGATTACTGGGGGAGATTTTAAGGGTGGACAGGGAATTTGCAGAGACCCCGGAGGAGGGACTGTACAGGGAGAGGAGACGACTCCAGACGGAGTTTGACCTCCTGACCACCAGAAAGGCGGAGGTGCTGTGGAGGAAGGCACAGGGGAGGAGGTATGAATATGGGGAAAAGGCTAGTCGCCTGCTGGCTCATCAGTTGCGAAAGAGGACAGCGGCGAGGGAGATAGGGGGAATTAGAGACGAAAAGGGAGCCACAGTGCGAAGAGCAGGGAAGATAAACGAGGTGTTCAAGACCTTTTATGAGGGACTGTATAGGTCCCAACCCCCAGAGGGAGAGGAGGGGATGCGGCAGTTCCTGGATCAATTGAGGTTCCCGAGGGTGGAGGAGCAGGAGGTGGAAGGCCTGGGGGCACCGATTGGGGTGGACGAGGTTATTAAGGGGCTGGGGAACATGCAAGCAGGGAAGGCTCCGGGACCAGACGGGTTCCCGGTGGAATTTTATAGAAAATACGTGGACTTGTTGGCCCCGTTGTTGATGAGGACGTTCAATGAGGCCAGGGAAGGAGGGACTTTATCCCCGACAATGTCGGAGGCGACGATATCGCTAATTCTGAAGAGGGATAAAGATCCGTTGCAGTGCGGGTCCTATAGACCTATTTCATTATTGAATGTGGACGCCAAATTGCTGGCAAAGGTACTGGCATCGAGGATAGAGGACTGTGTCCCGGGGGTGGTGCACGAAGACCAGACAGGGTTCGTAAAGGGGAGACAACTGAATGTCAACGTGCGACGACTATTAGGGGTGATAATGATACCCCCAGTGGAGGGGGAGGCAGAGATAGTGGCGGCAATGGATGCAGAGAAGGCATTTGATAGGGTGGAGTGGGAGTATTTATGGGAGGTGTTAAGGAGGTTTGGGTTCGGGAACGGGTTTATTAGCTGGGTCAAACTTCCTTATGGGGCCCCAACGGCAAGTGTAGTCACGGGTCGGAAAAGATCCGATTATATAGGGGAATGTTATAACCTGCCTACTGACGATTGGCTGGGGACTAATGATTATCCCACAATCCTATGGGAGTATGAACTTCCCCAATGAGGGGGCGGAGAAACTCCTACTATAAATAAGCTGGCCAGTCCAGGAACCAGGAGGAAGGAGAAGGTAGCAAGGGAAGTTACTGCTATGTATATATTGTTATAGTAAATAAACTTTATTATTTTGTATCCTTAAAACTCGTGCTGGATTCTTCGGGGCCCTTACAAAAGGGAACAAGACAGGGATGCCCGCTATCTCCACTGTTGTTCGCGTTGGCAATTGAACCTCTGGCCATGGCGTTGAGAGACTCCAGGAAATGGAGAGGGGTGATTAGAGGGGGAGAAGAACACCGAGTCTCGCTATACGCGGATGACCTACTATTGTATGTGTCGGACCCAGCGGGGGGGATGATAGAGGTTATGCAGATGTTGAGGGAGTTCGTAGATTTCTCGGGATATAGGCTTAACATGGGGAAGAGTGAACTATTCGTGATACACCCAGGGGACCAGAGTAGAGAGGTAGAAGGCCTGCCTCTAAGGAAAGTGGAAAGAAACTTCCGATACCTGGGGATTCAGATCGCTAGGAGCTGGGGAACCTTGCACAGACTTAATCTGACACGATTGGTAGAACAAATGGAGGAGGACTTCAAGAGGTGGGATATGCAGCTTCTGTCGTTGGCGGGCAGAGTGCAGGCAATTAAGATGATGGTCCTCCCGAGGTTCTTATTTGTATTTCAATGTCTCCCTATATTAATCACCAAGACCTTCTTTAATAAAATAGACAGGAGCATCACGAGCTTCGTGTGGGCAGGGAAAGTCCCAAGGGTAAGGAGGGGGTTCCTACAACGTAGCAGGGACAGAGGAGGATTGGCGCTACCGAATTTGGGCGACTACTATTGGGCCGCCAATGTGGCGATGATTAGTAAATGGATGATGGAGGGAGAGGGAGCGGCGTGGAAAAGACTGGAGAGAAAGTCCTGTAAAAGGACGAGCTTAGAGGCGCTGGTGACGGCGCCGCTACTGCTCTCACCAAAAAAGTTTACCACGAACCCGGTGGTGGCGGCAACATTGAATATCTGGGGACAATGGAGGCGACAGAGAGGTGTGCGGGGTGCCCTGGTGGGGTCCCCAATCAGGAACAACCATAGGTTTGCCCCAGGAAGAATGGATGGAGGATTTCAGAGCTGGCACCAGTTGGGAATTAGGAGGGTGGGAGATTTATTTATAGATGGGACGTTTGCGAGCTTGGGAGCATTGGAGGAAAAGTATAAGTTGCCCCGGGGAAACTTCCTTAGATATATGCAGGTGAGGGCGTTCACAAGACAACAGGTGAGGGAATTTCCGCTGCTCCCGGTACAGGGGATTCAGGACAGAGTGCTTTCGGGGGGGTGGGTCGGAGAGGGCAAGGTGTCAGAGATATACCGAGAGATGAGGGAAGAGGGGGAGGAGTTGGTGGGCGAATTAAAAGGAAAGTGGGAAGAAGAGCTAGGGGAGGAGATAGAGGAGGGTATGTGGGCTGATGCCCTCAGCAGGGTAAATTCCTCTTCCTCGTGCGCCAGGCTTAGCCTGATTCAATTCAAGGTGCTACATAGAGCACACATAACGGGAGAAAGACTGAGCAGGTTCTTTGGAGTGGAGGACAAGTGTGGGAGGTGCAGCGGAAGCCCGGCAAACCACGCACATATGTTTTGGTCGTGCCCGGCACTGGAGGGGTATTGGAAGGGAGTGACGGGAGTGATTTTCAAGGTGGTGAAGGCCCGGGTCAAACCAGGCTGGGGGCTAGCTCTATTTGGAGTTGCGGATGAGCCGGGAGTGCAGGAGGCGAAAGAGGCCGACGTTGTGGCCTTTGCGTCCCTAGTAGCCCGGCGTAGGATTCTACTCATGTGGAAGGAGGCGAAACCCCCCGGACTGGAGGCCTGGGTAAACGATATGGCGGGGTTCATAAAACTGGAGCGGATAAAGTTTGCCCTGAGAGGATCGGCTCAAGGGTTCACCAGGAGGTGGCAGCCATTCCTCGACTACCTAGGGGAACGTTAGAGGTAAGACAGATGACCAGCAGCAGCAACCCAGGGGGGAGGGGGGGGGGGGGGTGGGGGGTGGAAGTTTTAGTTTATGTTAAACGATTAGATTACCATGTTGATTAGCCATTTGTTTATTGTTAAACTTTCTTTACTGTTATGTTTGATCTGTAAAGGGAAAACATTTTGATCGAAAATCTTTTCAATAAAACATATTTTTTTAAAAAAAGGATGAGATTTCTAAATTCTTGCAAGTGCAGGGTCGGATTAGGACAAGTCAGCATGGATTTAGTAAGGGGAGGTCGTGCCTGACAAACCTGTTAGATTTCTTTGAAGAGATAACAAATAGGTTAGACCAAGGAGAGCCAATGGATGTTATCTATCTTGACTTCCAAAAGGCCTTTGATAAGGTGCCTCACGGGAGACTGCTGAGTAAAATAAGGGCCCATGGTATTCGAGGCAAGGTACTAACATGGATTGACGATTGGCTGTCGGGCAGAAGGCAGAGAGTTGGGATAAAAGGTTCTTTTTCGGAATGCCAACCGGTGACGAGTGGTGTCCCGCAGGGTTCAGTGTTGGGGCCACAGCTGTTCTCTTTATATATTAACGATCTAGATGACAGGACTGGAGCATTCTGGCTACGTTTGCCGATGATACAAAGATAGGTGGAGGGGCAGGTAGTATTGAGGAGGTGGGGAGGCTGCAGAAAGATTTAGATAGTTTTAGGAGAGTGGTCCAAGAAATGGCTGATGAAATTCAACGTGGGCAAGTGCGAGGTCTTGCACTTTGGAAAAAAGAATAGAGGCATGGACTATTTTCTAAACGGTGACAAAATTCATAATGCTGAAGTGCTAAGGGACTTGGGAGTCCTAGTCCAGGATTCTCTAAAGGTAAACTTGCAGGTTGAGTCCGTAATTAAGAAAGCAAATGCAATGTTGTCAGTTATCTCAAGAGGCTTGGAATATAAAAGCAGGGATGTACTTCTGAAGCTTTATAAAGCACTAGTTAGGCCCCATTTAGAATACTGTGAGCAATTTTGGGACCCACACCTCAGGAAGGACATACTGGCACTGGAGCGGGTACAGCGGAGATTCACACGGATGATCCCAGGAATGGTAGGCCTAACATACGATGAACGTCTGAGGATCCTGGGATTATATTCATTGGAGTTTAGGAGGTTGAGGGGAGATCTAATAGAAACTTACAAGATAATGAATGGCTTAGATAGGGTGGACGTAGGGAAGTTGTTTCCATTAGCAGGGGAGACTAGGACCCGGGGGCACAGCCTCAGAATAAAAGGGAGTCACTTTGGAACAGAGATGAGGAGAAATTTCTTCAGCCACAGAGTGGTGGGTCTGTGGAATTCATTGCCACAGAGGGCGGTGGAGGCCGGGACGTTGAGTGTCTTTAAGACAGAAGTTGATAAATTCTTGATTACTCGAGGAATTAAGGGCTATGGAGAGAGAGCGGGCAAATGGAGTTGAAATCAGCCATGATTGAATGGTGGAGTGGACTCGATGGGCTGAATGGCCTTACTTCCGCTCCTATGTCTTATGGTCTTATGGTCTTATCTGCCTTACCCGCCATACTTCTAGCGTAGAAACAAATACACTTTAAACCACTGTGTTTGCGCAGACAGGGTGATGTTGTACTCTTATTTTTGTGCTCTATTTCCCCTTCAGTTTTTACACCTTCTAAGCTAGCGCCCTGGTTCCCACCCTCCTGCCATATCGTTTAAATCCTCCCGAGTGATTCTGGCAAACCTCCCAGCCAGGATATTGATGCCCCTCCAGTTTACATGCAACCCGTCCTTCTTGTACAGGTCACACCTGCCCCGGAAGAGATCCCAGTGGTCCCGAAATCTGAAACCGTTCTCCTGAACCACCAGCTCAGCCACGTGTTTAGCTGCACTATCCACCTATTTTTAGCCTCACTGACATGTGGCACAGGGAGTAATCCTGAGATTACAACCCGAGAGGTCCTGCTTTTTAGCTTATTGCCTAACTCCTTGAACTCGTTCTGCAGGACCTCATCACTCTTCCTGCCTATGTCATTAGTACCTATGTGTACTACGACCTCTGTCTGTTCACCCTCCCCCTTCAGGATGTCCTGTGTTCGTTCAGAGACATCCTTGACCCTGGCACCAGGTAGGCAATGTACCATCCCGTCTCTTTCCCGTCTACAGAAGCGCCTATCTGTGCCCCTTACTATAGAGTCCCCTATAACTATTGCTCTCCTGCACTTTGCCCTCCCCTGCTGAGCAACAGAGCCAGTTGTGGGGCCACTGTACAGGCTGATGTTGTTTTCCCCTAATAGGCTATCCCCCCAACAGTATCCAAAACGGTATACCTGTTAGAGAGGGGGACAGCCGTAGGGGATTCCTGCACTGAAGTCAATAACCAGCACTTTAGTTTTACTGACGTTGAGGGAGAGATTGTTGTTGCACCATGTCACGAAATTCTCTATCTCCCTCCTGTACTCTGACTCATCGTTGCTCGAGATCTGACCCACTATGGTTGTGTCATCAGCAACTTGTAGATGGAGTTGGTGCCAAGTGTTGCCACACAGTCATGTGTGTATAGGGAGTATAGCAGGGGGCTAAGCCTTGCAGGGCCCTGGTATTGAGGACTATCGTGGAGGAGATGTTGTTGTTTAGCCTTACGGATTGTGGTCTATGGGTCAGGAAGTCAAGGATTCAGTTGCAGAGGGAGGAGTCAAGTCCTAGGTTTTGGAGTTTTGATATGATCTTGGATGGTGTTATGGGCTAGGGTTTAGAGAACCCCAAAGTGTATCATGGAGTTCACCTGACCCACAACTTTTAATAGATTGTGGTATGGGGAGCACACGGCCCACTCTACAGGTGTGGTACAGCAGAAATGGAAAAGTATTTTTAAAAGCAAAACAATCTTTATTCTATGAACTCAAGTTAACCTTTTTGAAACATATAGTGAACATCTTAGCAACCATCAATTCAAATACAACCCCCAAAGAATACAACACTAAGTAATCCTTAATAACTTCTCAAACAACATCCAGAAGACAGATGAAACACCTTTCAACAGAAGCACATTAGGTTTGTATTCACTACTGAGAACATTTATAATTCTGAAGTCACCAAATGATCAAGAGATAGTCTTTTCATGGCAGAGAGAACAGCAGTACACCTGCTTGGTCTGGCTTCAGCTGCAACACTGAAAACGAAACTAAAACACACCCTGCAGCAAACAGCCTAAAATGCAAGTGAAAAGCTGACAGACAGCCCAGCTTCACTCACACTCTGACATCACTGAAAAACACCCATTTCTTAAAGGTACATTTCTTAAAGGTGCTCTCACATGACACCTCCCCCCAAGAAAAAAAAATAAACCATCAACTTCAAGATGGTTTCATTTTTCACCTTTTCACCATTCTTTAAGAAATGCACAAAGTAAATATACTTTTTAATTTCAAAACACAACATACGCAAACAGATATAATAATATAGTCCATTTTTGTTCTTCTTCCTCCAACTGAAACTGCTTCCGTTCATCACATTCGTGACAAAGCATCGGCTATCATGTTTTCCCGTCCCGCCACATGTACTTTTTTGAAATGAAACGGCTGCAACAATAAACTCCAGCGAAACAGCCTTGCATTGTTATTCCGGAATCACTCCAAAAATGTCAACAGATTATGATCAGTATATATAACGGTGTCAGACGGATTGCTGGTCACATGAATGTGAAAATGTTGCAAAGCCAGCACCAAACTCAAAGTCTCCTTCTGAATTGTGGAATACTTTTTCTGGTGCGAATTCAATTTCTTTGAAAAATAACCAATAGGCCGCTCTATCCATTCTTCGTCGTCGTCTTGGAGAAGCACCACACCTACACCCACATCACTCGCATCACCCGCCACTTTGAATGGTTTCGTATAATTTGGGATGGCTAACACAGGAGCAGTGGTTAACACAGCCTTCAGGCCATCAAATGCCTGTTGACACTCTGCTGTCCACTGGAATTTGTTACCCTTCTTGAGCAAGTCCGTCAGTAAGCGACCACACTGCTAAAATTGGGTACAAATATCCGGTAAAATCTACTCATACCAAGAAATCGCATTATTTCCCGTTGTGTCGAGGGTATCGGAAACTCCCCAATAACTTTTGTTTTCATATCACGTGGGACCATTTGACCCTGTCCGATTGTATGGCCAAGGAAAGTGACTTGGGCCTTTCCAAATTCACTTTTGGCTAGGCTTATCACCAAACCCGCCTCCTGAAGTCGATCCAATAACTCCATCAGATGTTTCAAATGTTCTGTCCATTTCTGGCTGAAAATTACCAGATCGTCGATGTATACCCCACAATTGGGTAATCCTGAAACAACTTTGTTAGTTACCCGTTGAAATGTGGCTGGGGCATTTTTCATGCCAAATGGCATAACTTTGAATTGGTATATACCATCTGGAGTCACAAAAGCTGAAATATCCTTCGCCCTTTCGGATAAAGGTACCTGCCAGTTAAAGGTACCTTTAAGTAAATCCAGTTTGGAAATAAAAGCTGATTGTCCCACTTTCTCAATGCAATCCTCCAAACGTGGGATAGGATAAGTGTCCGTTCTTGTAATTGCATTAAACTTTCTATAGTCCACACACAACCGTTGGGTACCGTCTGGTTTTGGTACCACCACTATGGGTGAGCTCCATTGGCTGCAACCCACTTCAATTATGCCATTTTTAAGCATACTCTCAATCTCTTTGTTAACCTGTGCCAATTTAAAAGGGTTAAGTCTGTATGGATATTGTTTGATAGGAACAGCATTTTCCACATCTACATCATGTATAGCCATTTTAGTACTTCCCAATTTATCTCCACAAACTTGCCCATGTGATATCAGTAACTCTTTCAGGTCAGTCCATTGTTCGCCTGGAAGGTAACTCAACAATTTATCCCAATTTTTAAAATCATCCTTGTTTTCCAATTTAATTTGAGGTATGTCAAATTCACAGTAATCTGGATTTGGTTTGTCACTTTGAGTTAGAATCGTTAAAACATCCTCCTTTTTCTCTCCTTTGTTTTCAAAGTACCTTTTAAGCATATTCACATGACACACTCGGTGAGTCTTCCTTCTATCTGGTGTTTTTACCACATAATTCAACTCACTTAATTACCTTTCAATCTGATACGGTCCACAAAACCTAGCTTTTAAAGGTTCATCTACCACTGGTAACAATACTCAAACTTTATCTCCACTTGCAAAACTACGAACTTTGGATTTCATGTCCGCTACCCGTTTCATCACATTTTGTGCAACTTTTAAATGTTGTCTAGCCATTTCACCTGCTCTATTTAATCATTCTCCAAAATTTGACACGTAATCCAATAATGTAATTTCCGATTTCTCACTCACCAACTTTTCCTGAATCAATTTAAGTGGTCCTCTTACCTCATGACCAAACATCAGTTCAAAAGGACTGAATTTGGTTGACTCATTTGGTGCATCCCTAATTGCAAACAGTACGACTGGAATTCCTTTATCCCAATCCTCTGGATAATCTTGACAATAAGCCCTCAACATTGTCTTTAATGTCTGATGCCACCTTTCTAATGCTCCCTGCGATTCTGTATGCAGTTGTTTTAAACTGTTTTATTCCTAAGCTATCCATAACTTGTTTGAATAACCTTGAGGTAAAATTTGATCCTTGATCTGATTATATTTCTGTGGGTAGTCCATATCTGGTAAAGAATTTAAGTAACTCCTCCACAATTTTTTTTAGCGGTTAAATATTATGCACTGGAATGGCCTCTGGAAACCTCGTTGACACATTCATTATAGTCAAAAGATATTGATTCCCACTTTTTGTTTTAGGAAGCGGTCCTACGCAATCAATTAGGACCTTTGTAAAAGGTTCCTCAAATGCTGGAATGGGTATTAAGGGTGCTGGTTTTATCATTGCTTGAGGTTTCCCTATCACTAACATGTGTGACATGATTGACAAAATTTAACTACATCTTTATGTAGTCCAGGCTAATAAAAATGTTTTTGGATTTTAGCATGAGTTTTTCTTATTCCCAAATGACCTCCTACTGGTACCTCATATGCAACTCGCAACAACTCCTTTCTATACCCAACCGGCAATACTACTTGATGAACGTCTGCCCACTTTTCATCCGCCTGCATATGTACAGGTCTCCATTTTCTCATCAAGACATCACTTTTACGGTATTAACACTCTGGTATACACTCAGATTCCTCTTCTGTATATTCTTTCTGATACATCCGTTTTATATCTACATCTTTCTGTTGTAACGCCACCAATTTTCGTGAACTAAAAATATCCGCCTCATCCTCCACCTGTTCTTGTTCTTTTTCAACTATCTGATCAAAAATCGTTTCTGATAATTGCCCTTCAACTTCATCTTCACTCTTTGATTTCTACTCTTGTCTTAACCTGTGATTTTGCGACCTTGTTACTACACAATACTGAAAAATCCCAGGATATTCGTCCTTCAACACTTCAGTTGTCTGATTTTCCACTGGCTTATCAACCACAGTAGGCATCACTCCCACCTGTGATCCAGCTATATCATTACCCAAGATAAACTGTATTCCTAGACAAGATAGTTTTTCTATTACTCCTACGACCACTTCACCACTCTTCACTGGATTTTCTAACCTTACCTTATATAATGGAACACTACTCCTCTCACCCTGAATTCCACATATTACCACCTTTTCTGGCAACATTCTTCCCAAACTACATGACTCCTCATCTCTTACCATTAAAGATTGACTAGCTCCCGTATCTCTTAAAATTGTGACTCCTTTACCTGCTCCTCCTGATACACATGAATAAACTTTACCCACACAAGTAAATTCTTTAAAGAGATCTGGCACCTTCTTATCAATCACCTCTTGATCAGGCTGTACAATATTTTGCACCTCCTTCGCTTCACTTGGGCTTTCCTTTACCACTTTAACAAACCCCACTGTCTTATCCTGTTTTACCACATCAGCATTCCCTGTGCTTTTTATCAACCACCAACACTGTGACTTGGCATGGCCTATTTTATTGCAGTGAAAACATTTGAAACTTTTCATTTCTTTTCCACCGTCCTGGATTTCTTTTTGAATCTGAGGTGCACTCTCCTTATTATCTCCCGTCAGATCACCTTTACCTTTACCACTTGAGTATTTCTCATGTCCCCAGTTTCTATCCCTCACAGGCTGAAACTGATGTAGGAAACCAAACTTTGATTTATGAACTAATTCATAATCCTCTGCCATTTCTGCTGATAATCTCGCAGTTTTAACCCTCTGCTCTTCCACATGAGTTCTCGCTACATCAGGAATTGAATTTTTAAACTCCTCCAAAAGTATAATTTCTCTGAGAGCTTCATACGTTTGGTCTATTTTCAAAGCCCTTATCCACCTATCATAATTACTCTGTTTGAGCCTTTCAAACTCCATGTATGTTTGACCAAATTCTTTCCTTAAATTTCTAAACCTTTGTCTGTAGGCTTCAGGCATCAGTTCATATGCACCTAAGATGGATTTTTTCACCTCCTCATACGTCCCAGTTACCTCCTTCGGTAGTGATGCAAACACATCACTCGCCCTATCTACCAGCTTTGTTTCAATCAGTAATACCCACATGTCCTGGGGCCATTTCATTTGTTTAGCTACCTTCTCAAATGAAATGAAAAAGGCTTCTACCTTCTTCTCGTCAAACCTTGGCAATGCTTGGACATATTTAAATAGATTCCCACCAAGCCTTCAACGATGACGCTCTTTCTCACTATCCTCATCACTATCATCCAACTGTAAGTTTCACTTTATGCCTGCCAATTTTAACTGACTGTCATGTTTCATGGCCATTTTCTGAAGTTCAAATTCTCTCTATCTTTTTCCCTGATCTGTATCTCCGTTTCTCTTTCTTTTTCCTCTCTATCTCTTTCATATTCAAGCTGCTTCTTCTTTCTCATGTTCCATTTGTTTAATTTGCAACTGAATTTTTGCCATTTCCAATGAGTCAAACTGTATCTCAGGCAACTTTAAATGCTTCACCACCGCCATAATTACCTCATCTTTTTGCATTTTGTCAGGTAATGTTAACTGTAATGTTTTTGCCTAATCTAACAGTCTGCTTTTAGTGTCTGTCCGTAAGGTACTGCGTGTGACCGCCCCACCCCCAAAAACTTCAGAGCATCTGAAAGAGCCATTGTCCACAAACACTCCCTACTTAAACTAGAATACCACACCTGAAAAGCAACCACACTATGCTCAGCCCTCACTGTCTTTAAGTTCACTCAGCCAATCCAGACTTTTATCCCAGGATGAACCCCCACTTTGTTAGGGGCCAGGGTGTAGAACCCCAAAGTGTATCATGGAGTTCACCTGACCCACAACTTTTAATAGATTGTGGTATGGGGAGCACACGGCCCACTCTACAGGTGTGGTACAGCAGAAATGGAAAAGTAATTTTTAAAGCAAAACAATGTTTATTCTATGAACTCAAGTTAACCTTTTTGAAACATGCAGTGAACATCTTAGCAACCATCAAATACAACACCCAAAGAATACAACATTAAGTAATCCTTAATAACTTCACAAACAACATCCAGAAGACAGAAGAAACACCTTTCAACAGAAGCACATTAGGTTTACATTCACTACTGAGAACATTTATAATTCTGAATTCACCAAATGATCAAGAGATAGTCTTTTCATGGCAGAGACAACAGCAGTACACATGCTTGGTCTGGCTTCAGCTCTAACACTGAAAACGAAACTAAAACACACCCTGCAGCAAACAGCCTAAAACAAAAGTAAAAAGCTGACAGACAGCCCAGCTCCACCCACACTCTGATATCACTGAAAAACACCCATTTCCTAAAGGTACATTTCTTAAACACCCATTTCTTAAAGGTACTCTCACATGACAATGGGATTATGATGTTGAAGGCGGAGTTGTAGTCAATGAATATGAGTCTGACGTAGGAGTCCTTGTTGTCGAGATGCTTCAGGGATGAGTGTAGGGCCAGGGAGATAGCATCTGCTGTGGACTGGTTGTGGCAGTTCACGAATTGCAGTGGATCACAGCATTTTGGGAGTATGGAGTTCATTGATTGATTGATATTTATTGTCACATGTACCGAAGTACAGTGAAAAGTATTTTTCTGCGGCCAAGGGAACTTACACATTACATACATAGTAGACAAAAGAATAATCAACAGAGTACATTGACAATGATACATCAACAAAGAGTGATTGGAGAGCAGCACAGGGCATCCTGAATAGTGTCCCAAGACCAACCTCTTGAAACACTTCATAATGATAGATGTCAAGGCCACCAGACAGTAGTCGTTGAGGCACGTTGCCTGGTTCTTCTTTGGCACTGGTAGTGTGGTGGTCTTCTTGAAGCTGGTGGGAACCTTGGAACGGAGTATGGAGAGATTTAAGATGTCTGCAAACACACCTGCCAGGTGGTCCGTGCAGGATCTGAGTACCTGACCAGGGACTCCGACAGGACCGGTTGCTTTCCATGGGTTTATTTTCAAGAAGACTGATCTGACTTTGGAAGCTGTGGTGTCTCCAAGGCTGCTGGGGCAGTTGACAATGGTTTGTTGGTTTCCTGCTCGAAACTAGCATAGAATGCATTGAGTTCATCGGGGAGGGGTGCGCTGTTGCCGGAGATTCTACTTGGCTTTGCTTTGTAGCCCATTATGTTGTTTAAGCCTTACCACAACCGATGAGAGTCCGTGTCGTTCGTCTGTGACTCTAATCCTTGATTCAAGGATCAGCTACTGCGTGTTCTTGATAAGTATGTACCGGTCAGACAGGGAGGAAGGCGTCGAGCGAGGGAACCGTGGTTTACCAAGGAAGTGGAATCTCTTGTTAAGAGGAAGAAAGAGGCCTATGTGAAGATGAAGTGTGAAGTTTCAGTTGGGGCGATGGATAGTTACAAGGTAGCGAGGAAGGATCTAAAGAGAGAGCTAAGACGAGCAAGGAGGGGACATGAGAAGTATTTGGCAGGAAGGATCAAGGAAAACCCAAAAGCTTTCTATAGGTATGTCAGGAATAAGCGAATGACTAGGGAAAGAGTAGGACCAGTCAAGGACAAGGATGGGAAATCGTGTGTGGAGTCTGAAGAGATAGGCGAGATACTAAATGAATATTTTTCGTCAGTATTCACTCAGGAAAAAGATAATGTTGTGGAGGAGAATGCTGAGCCCCAGGCTAATAGAATAGATGGCATTGAGGTACGTAGGGAAGAGGTGTTGGCAATTCTGGACAGGCTGAAAATAGATAAGTCCCCGGGACCTGATGGGATTTATCCTAGGATTCTATGGGAGGCCAGGGAAGAGATTGCTGGACCTTTGGCTTTGATTTTTATGTCATCATTGGCTACAGGAATAGTGCCAGAGGACTGGAGGACAGCAAATGTGGTCCCTTTGTTCAAAAAGGGGAGCAGAGACAACCCCGGCAACTATAGACCGGTGAGCCTCACGTCTGTAGTGGGTAAAGTCTTGGAGGGGATTATAAGAGACAAGATTTATAATCATCTAGATAGGAATAATATGATCAGGGATAGTCAGCATGGCTTTGTGAAGGGTAGGTCATGCCTCACAAACCTTATTGAGTTCTTTGAGAAGGTGACTGAACAGGTAGACGAGGGTAGAGCAGTTGATGTGGTGTATATGGATTTCAGCAAAGCGTTTGATAAGGTTCCCCACGGTAGGCTATTGCAAAAAATACGGAGGCTGGGGATTGAGGGTGATTTAGAGATGTGGATCAGAAATTGGCTAGCTGAAAGAAGACAGAGGGTGGTGGTTGATGGGAAATGTTCAGAATGGAGTACAGTCACAAGTGGAGTACCACAAGGATCTGTTCTGGGGCCATTGCTGTTTGTCATTTTTATCAATGACCTAGAGGAAAGCGCAGAATGATGGGTGAGTAAATTTGCAGACGATACTAAAGTCGGTGGTGTTGTCGATAGTGTGGAAGGATGTAGCAGGTTACAGAGGGATATAGATAAGCTGCAGAGCTGGGCTGAGAGGTGGCAAATGGAGTTTAATGTAGAGAAGTGTGAGGTGATTCACTTTGGAAGGAATAACAGGAATGCGGAATATTTGGCTAATGGTAAAGTTCTTGAAAGTGTGGATGAGCAGAGGGATCTAGGTGTCCATGTACATAGATCCCTGAAAGTTGCCACCCAGGTTGATAGGGTTGTGAAGAAGGCCTATGGAGTGTTGGCCTTTATTGGTAGAGGGATTGAGTTCCGGAGTCGGGAGGTCATGTTGCAGCTGTACAGAACTCTGGTACGGCCGCATTTGGAGTATTGCGTACAGTTCTGGTCACCGCATTATAGGAAGGACGTGGAGGCTTTGGAGCGGGTGCAGAGGAGATTTACCAGGATATTGCCTGGTATGGAGGGAAAATCTTATGAGGAAAGGCTGATGGACTTGAGGTTGTTTTCGTTGGAGAGAAGAAGGTTAAGAGGAGACTTAATAGAGGCATACAAAATGATCAGGGGGTTGGATAGGGTGGACAGTGAGAGCCTTCTCCCGCGGATGGATATGGCTGGCACGAGGGGACATAACTTTAAACTGAGGGGTAATAGATATAGGACAGAGGTCAGAGGTAGGTTCTTTACGCAAAGAGTAGTGAGGCCGTGGAATGCCCTACCTGCTACAGTAGTGAACTCGCCAACATTGAGGGCATTTAAAAGTTTATTGGATAAACATATGGATGATAATGGCATAGTGTAGGTTAGATGGCTTTTGTTTTGGTGCAACATCGTGGGCCGAAGGGCCTGTACTGCGCTGTATTGTTCTATGTTCTATGTTCTAACTTAGTCTTGTATTATCTCTTGGCGACCCCGATGGCTTTGCGGAGGTTGTACCTGGATTTCTTGTATAGACCAGGGTCGCCTGTTGTGAATGACCTTGTCTTCAGTGGGGGGTGAATCTCCCGGTTAAACCATGATTTCCAGTTGGGGAACGAACATACTACCTTCTTTGGCATGCAATCTTCTACACACTTGCCAATGAAGTCTGTGACGGTGGTGGCATACTCGCTTATGTTGGCCGCTGAGTTATTGAATATGGACCAGTCCACTGACTCCAAGCCGTCGAGCAGGAGCTCTTCTGCTGCCTCGGCCTATCAGTGCACGACCTTCTTAACCAAATTCTTCCGCTTAAGTTTCTGCTTATATGCCGGGAGAAGGAGCACATTCTTGTGGTCCGATTTTCACAAGTGCGGCCGGGGGATAGATCGGCAGGTGCCCTTGATGTTTTTGTCGCAGTGGTCAAGGATGTTGGAGCCCCTGGTGAGACAGGAGATGTGTTGGTGGAATTTTAGCAGGACACTCTTGAGGTTGGCCTGGTTGATGTCCCCGTCCACGATGAACAAGGCCTCCGGGTATTCTGTTTGATAGTGGTTAACCTCGTGTGCACCTATACCCCAACTCACCTCCATCCCAGATGCCAAGATTCAATTCTGCGAGATACATGATGCTGCCATCAGCAGCATTTCCAGCACTGAAGGACTGTACCATCTAGAGAACCTCAACACAAGGCTGGGTACTTACTACACAGCTTGTCTAGTTTCTGCACGCACCAGGGAATTAGCAGGATGAACAAAATGGACAGAGGCTATTGGAGCAGTGTTGTTACATTGGACTCTGCATGATAAACAATGAACATCTATATCCAAACTAAGCTGTAGACAAAATTTCCTGGAGATATCTGAGATCACGGCACTGATACCAGCTAGATCTCATCATCACCAGACCAACCACCCTCAACAGCGTCCTCATCACCAGTGCTGACCGACACGGGTATACAGCAAGGTCAGGCTTCAGCCAGATATTCTGTACGACTCCAAGAAGATGGATCATCATCAGATCAACACTAGCCGTACCACAGACTCACAAAGGACCCAGGAATTCCTCAGCATCCTTGATCAAGCTCTTCAGGACAACAATATCCTAGGCCATACTTTGATCCAGAGACCATCTACAGCACGGTAGCATTGTGGATAGCACACAATTGCTTCACAGCTCCAGGGTCCCAGGTTCGATTCCTGCTTGGGTCACTGTCTGTGCGGAGGCTGCACATTCTCCCCGTGTGTGCGTGGGTTTCCTCCGGGTGCTCCGGTTTCCTCCCACTGTCCAAAGATATGCAGGTTAGGTGGATTGGCCATGATAAATTGCCCTTAGTGTCCAAAATTGCCCTTAGTGTTGGGTGGAATTGCTGGGTTATGGGGATAGGGTGGAGGTGTTGACCTTGGGTAGGGTGCTCTTTCCAGGAGCCGGTGCAGACTCGATGGGCCGAATGGCCTCCTTCTGCACTGTAAATTCTATGATAATCTATGATAACTCTGCACTCACTGCACATGGAAAATGTGAATGCTGACTGCTAATTGGGCTGAAATGAAACCAGTTATAGAAACCAAGAGGAGAGACCTAAAGAACTACAAGCAAGACCCCAGCAAACAAAGTGTGGATACTTTCAGAGCTGGCAGAGTCAGGTCTCAGCACACTGCTCGACACTGTGCCAATCAATACTAGTTGAAACTCTGCAACAGCAAACTGTGGCCAGCTAAAATGGCCACCCCAAAGGATGATGGAAATTGTGGTCATATAGGGACACAGACAGGACACAACTTGTGTATATTGCAAACAACAACTCAGACTCATACAGAAACTCACACCTGCTACAGGCCACTCACCGGTCTTCCCGGGACAATGGGCTCCAGATTGAAACTTACCATAAGTGGCAGACTCGGGAGCACCTATTTGCCTTATTTGGGAATGCTTATGTGCCTTGGACACTAACAGCCATGACCGACTAGGACCTGCCCAGCCATCAAGGTACCCGCCCCTATTTGGCCAGAATCGATCAGAGTGACTGAAATCCTATCGATCCATTGGATCCCTACCTGGGACCGCCCAAAGGAGCGCGAAAGATCGGAGCATAAGAAGAACTGCGCAACCAACATTCTCCCTCTTTTGGGGGACCAGCTTCTGTCATCCAACTGCAGCACATCGACCAACCAAGTTCAAGGACCCGCAATCTCCACTTGGAAGACGACACTCAGCCTAGACGAACCAGACAACCTCCAGCCGCCACACGTGGGAAACCAGATAAAGGCTTTTTCTAACCTGCACAGAGCAGGTCACTTGCAAGTTAAGTAAAGGTCGTTTAAACTGCTAGATATAGTCTAATGTGTAGTAGCATGTAATTTATTGAGGATAGAACTAATCCTATGTTCAATAATAAACGGTGATTGGACTTCTGGTGGCGGCTATGAAGGAGTAAGTCGCACATTTGGTGGCTCCCGCTCGGGTCGGATTTTTGGACCTTTTCCCCTGACTTTTTAACGGACTGGATTTGAAAAATCGATGACAGAGGCAATTGTGTACTGGATTCCCACATCAGTGCATGGAGAGGAGGACTAGAGGTGCTCGCAAAGGCATAAACAGAAGAACAGAGAAGGCTTGGGCTGAAGCTGCAGCGGGAGACAGCATGGCGGAGGACCGGAGCTCTGGCTTGTCGACCCAGAGGTCAACGGAGCAGCTGATGCAAGTTATCCAGGAGGGCTTCGCCAAGCCGAAGCAGGACTGCTTGGACCCGATTAAAGAGGCAATTGCGCAGCTGGAGCTTCGATTGGATGCCCAAGATCGGGCGACCCAGAAGGTAGAGAAGGCGCTGGCAGACCAGGAGGAACATCAAACTGCGGTGGAACTGGAGGTGGGGATGCTGAGAGACCTGCAGAAAAGACTTCTGGAGAAGGTGGAGGGCCTAGAGAATAGGTCCCACTGGCAGAGCCTGAGGATTGTTGGGCTCCCGGAGGGATCCGAAGGAGCGGACGCTGGGGCATACATAGCGGGCATGTTCGAGAAGCTGCTGGGGGATGGGGCATTACTCCGACCCTTGGAGGTGACAGAGTGCTCGCGAGGAAGCCGCGAATGGGAGACCCCCCGAGGGCAATGGTGGTGAGATTCCACAGATATTTGGATAAGGAGCATATTTTACAGTGGGCCAAGCAGACATGGAGCTGTAAATGGGATGACGGTATTCTGCGGATCTATCAGGACCTGAGTGCAGAGGTGGCCAGGAGAAGAGCGGGGTTTAACCATATAAGGTTGACCCTTTTTAAGGAAAAGGTGAAATTCGGACTATTGTATCCGGCCCGTCTCTGGGTCACATACGAGGAGCAACATTTTTATTTTGAGTCGCCTGAGGAAGCGCTGGACTTCGCGAAAAGGAAAGGACTGGCGGCGGACTGAGAACTTTGAACTTTGCTGCAACGTTCATGTTTTAAAAAGTTTCTCGTTTTTCGGACGTTATTTGTAATGCCTGCTATATAGATTTGGGGCCAGTTGCAGAGCTGAGTGAGTTAAAGTTTAAATTTGCACTGTTGGGGGTGGAGGTGTGTTTGTCTAGATGCTGGATCTTTTGCTTGATCTTTTCTTTGTTTAGCTGGTTTTTTTTCTCTCTGTCGGACAATTGTGTTGGGATTGTTTTTCATTTGTATGTATGAGCGGGGCGGGGGGGTAGGGGGGAGGTGGGGAGGGAACAATAGGTGGGAGAATGTCTGGCGCCAGGGGCGAGGGCCACCAAGCCAGCTGGGCAGGTTAGCTCACGGAAGCATGGTGGGGGGTGAGCAGATGTTAGGCTTATCAAAGTGGTTGATTTACATTGTGCTGTTACTAGGGGGGTAGGGGGAAAATGTTCTGCTAACGAGGGAGGGACTTTTACTGAGGGACAGAGAGATCGGGAGCGGAGGCTGCCTGTGGGCGGACCGGTGGAGGCGTGGGGCGCAGGCTGGAGACTGGCCCAAGGGAGGAGATGGCTGATCGGCGAAGGGGGGTGGTCGATGAGCACCCCAACTAGACTGATCACCTGGAATGTACAAGGGCTAAATGGGCCGGTCAAGAGGGCACGCGTTTTCGCGCATTTGAGAGGACTGAAGGCGGACGTGGTAATGCTGCAGGAGACGCACCTTAGAGTAGCTGACTAGATTAGATTAAGGAAAGGTTGGGTCGGACAGGTTTTTCACTCGGGACTGGACTCGAAGACTAGAGGGGTCACGATCCTGATCAACAAGCGAGTGGTGTTAGAGGCGGGAAGAATAGTTTTGGATGTGGGAGGCCGGTACATTATGGCCAGTGGGAAATTGGTGGGGGTGCAGGTGGTACTAGTAAATGTGTATGCGCCAAATTGGGACAATGTGGAGTTTATAAAGAGGATGCTGGGGAAGATACCGGACCTGTATTTGCATAAGCTGGTCATGGGAGGGAACTTCAACACAGTTATTGACCCTGGTTTAGACCGGTCAAGCTCAAAAACGGGCAAGGTGCCAGCAATGGCAAAGGAACTAAAAGGGTTCATGGAGCAGATGGGTGGGTCAATGGAGATTTGGGCAGTCGAGAGTGAAGGAGTTCTCCTTCTACTCACATGTGCATAAAGTGTACTCCCGGATTGATTTCTTTATTCTGGGCAGGGCTCCACTCGCTTGTTGATCAACCCCTTTTATAAGCCTAACATCTGCTCACCCCTCACTATGCTTCCATGAGCTAGCCCACCCAGCTAGCTTGGTGGCCCTCGCTCCTGGTGCCAGGCATTCTCTCCAGCTCTACAGATGGGGGTGGTGGATACAGGGTACTCGGCGATCACACTCTCGGACCATGCCCCGTACTGGGTTGACCTACAGGTTAGTAAAGGTGGTAACCAGCGCCCGCACTGGAGGTTAGACGTGGGACTTTTAGCTGATGGAGAGGTGTGCGGGCGGTTGAGGAAATGTATTCAGAACTACTTGGAGGTCAATGACACGGGGGAAATTTCGGCAGCGGTGGTCTGGGAAGCATTGAAGGCGGTGGTTAGAGGGGAGCTGATCTCGATATGGGCCTACAGGGAAAAGGTAGACAGGGCAGAGATGGACCGACTGGTAAAGGAGATACTACAGGTCGACAGGAGGTATGTGGAGGTATAAGGGAACGGCGGAGGCTACAGGCGGAGTTCGGTTTGTAAACCACAGGGTGGGTGGTAGACCAGCTGAGAAAGGCGAGGGGGGCTATTTATGAGCATGGAGAGAATGCTTGCACAGCAGCTTAGAAAGAGGGAGGCAGCCAGGGAGATAGGGAAAGTAAAGGATGGAGACGGGAACCTGGTTGGTGACTCAGCAGGGGTGAATAAGGCATTCAAGGAGTTTTACAGTAGGCTGTATGTGTCGGAACCCCCAACTGGGCCGGAAGGGATGAGGCAATTCCTAGGGGGGCTGAATTTCCCGAAGGTGGACGGGGAGCTGGTAGAAGGGCTGGGGGCCCTGATCGGGATCGAAGAGATAGCGGAGGGGCTGAAGGCCATGCAGTCAGGTAAAGCCCCGGGGCCGGGTGGGTACCCAGTGGAGTTCTATAAAAAGTTCTCTGGGATATTGGGCCGCTGTTGATGAGGACATTCAATGAGGCAAGGGAGAGAGGGGTGCTTCTCCCGACGATGTCACAGGCCATGATTTCGCCGATCCTGAATCGGGACAAGAACCCGGAGCTGTGTGGGTCCTACAGGCCGATATCCCTATTGAATGTGGACACCAAACTACTGGCCAAAATGTTGTCCTCTAGGATTGAGGATTGTGTTCCGGACGTTATTGTGGAAGACCAGTTCAGTATTGTGGAAGGTTCAGCTAGGGCGCTCGAGAGTTACAAGTTAGCTAGGAAGGACCTAAAGAGAGAGCGAAGGAGAGCCAGGAGGGGACATGAGAGGTCTTTGGCAGGTAGGATCAAGGATAACCTGAAAGCTTTCTATAGATATGTCAGGAATAAACAAATGGCTAGGGTAAGAGTAGGGCCAGTCAAGGACAGTCGTGGGAAGTTGTGCTTGGAGTCCGAGGAGATAGGAGAGGTGCCAAATGAATGTATTTCGTCAGTATTCACACAGGAAAAAGACAACGTTGTCGAGGAGAAAACTGAGATTCAGGCTACTAGACTAGAAGGGCTTGAGGTTCATAAGGAGGAGGTGTTAGCAATTCTGGAAAGTGTGAAAATAGATGAGTCCCTTGGGCCGGATGGGGTTTATCCTAGGATTCTCTGGGAAGCTGCGGAGGAGATTGCTGAGCCTTTGGCTTTGATCTTTAAGTCATCTTTGTCTACAGGAATAGTGTCAGAAGACTGGAGAATAGCAAACATTGTCCCCTTGTTCAAGAAGGGGAGTAGAGACAACCCCGGTAACTATAGACCAGTGAGCCTTCCTTCTGTTGTGGGCAAAATCTTGGAAAGGTTTATAAGAGATAGGATGTATAATCATTTGGAAACGGATAATTTGATTAGAGATAGTCAACACGGTTTTGTGAAGGGTAGGTCGTGCCTCACAAACCTTATTGAGTCTTTGAGAAGGTGACCAAACAGGTGGATGAGGGTAAAGCAGTTGATGTGGTGTTTCTGGATTTCAGTAAAGTGTTTGATACGGTTCCCCACGGTAGGCTACTGCAGGAAATACGGAGGCATGGGATTCAGGGTGATTTAGCAGTTTGGATCAGAAATTGGCTAGCTGGAAGAAGACAAAGGGTGGTGGTTGATGGGAAATGTTCAGACTGGAGTCCAGTTACTGGTGGTGTACCACAAGGATCTGTTTTGGGGCCACTGCTGTTTGTCATTTTTATAAATGACCTGGAGGAAGGCGTAGAAGGATTGGTGAGTACATTTGCAGATGACACTAAAGTCGGTGGAGTTGTGGACAGTGCGGACGGATGTTACAAGTTACAGAGGGACATAGATAAGCTGCAGCGCTGGGCTGAAAGGTGGCAAATGGAGTTTAATGCAGAAAGGTGTGAGGTGATTCATTTTGGAAGGAATAACAGGAAGACAGAGTACTGGGTTAATGGTAAGATTCTTGGCAGTGTGGATGAGCAGAGAGATCTCGGTGTCCATGTACATAGATCCCTGAAAGTTGCCACCCAGGTTGAGAGGGTTGTTGAGTACGGTGTGTTAGCTTTTATTGGTAGAGGGATTGAGTTTTGGAGCCATGAGGTCATGTTGCAGCTGTACAAAACTCTAGTGCGGCCGCATTTGGAATATTGCATGCAGTTCTGGTCGCCGCATTATAGGAAGGATGTGGAAGCATTGGAAAGGGTGCAGAGGAGATTTGCCAGAATGTTGCCTGGTAAGGAGGGAAGATCTTATGAGGAAAGGCTGAGCGACTTGAGGCTGTTTTCGTTAGAGAAAAGAAGGTTAAGAGGTGACTTAATTGAGGCATACAAGGTGATCAGAGGATTGGATAGGGTGGACAGTGAGAGCCTTATTCCTCGGATGGTGATGTCTAGCTCGAGGGGACATAGCTTTAAATTGAGGGGAGATAGATATAAGACAGATGTCAGAGGTACGTTCTTTACTCAGAGAGTAGTAAGGGCATGGAATGCCCTGCCTGTAACAGTAGTGGACCCGCCAACACTAAGGGCATTCAAATGGTCATTGGATATACATATGGACTATAAGGGAATAGTGGAGATGGGCTTTAGAGTGGTTTAACAGGTCGGCGCAACATCGAGGGCCAAAGGGCCTGTACTGCGCTGTAATGTTCTATGTTTGTTGAGGGAAGGTAGTTGGTGGCCAATATAAGAAGGTTGTTAAATGTGATCATGATGCCCCCAGACGGTAGGGAGGTGGAGGTAGTGGTCGCAATGGACGCAGAGAAGGCCTTTGATCGACTGGGAATATCTGTGGGAGGTACTGGGACGGTTCGGATTTGGACGGGGCTTTATTGACTGGGTCAGCTTGCTGTATCAGGCTCCTGTGGCGAGCATACGGACGAATAGGACAACATCGGACTATTTTAGGCTGCGTTGGGGGACGAGACAGGGATGCCCCCTCTCCCCACTGTTGTTCGTGTTAGCCAGAGAGCTGGAAGGGGCTGGTCCGGAGGGGAATGGAACACAGAGTCTCACTTTCCGCAGACCACCTGCTCCTGTATGTATCGGACCCAGCAGAGGGGATGGAAGAAAGCATGAGGATTCAGGGGGAATTTGCCCGGTTTTCGGGGTATAAATTAAATATGGGGAAAAGTGGGATGTTTGCGGTCCAGGTGAGGGGACAGGAGAAGCGACTGGGGGAACTGCCGTTTAGAGTGGTAGGGGGAAGCTTTCGGTATCTAGGCATCCAAGTGGCGCGGGAATGGGAACGGCTGCACAAACTAAATCTGGCCCGACTAGTAGACCAAATGAAGGACGATTTCTGAAGGTGGGACACGCTCCCATTGTCACTAGCTTGGAGGGTGCAGACGGTGAAGGTGACGGTCCTCCCGAGATTCCTGTTTGTTTTTCAGTGTCTCCTCATCTTTATTCCGCGGTCCTTTTTAAACGGGTCAACAAAGTGATCACTGGCTTTGTATGGCAGGCAAGACCCCACAAGTAAAAAAGGGGATGCTTGAGCGGAGCCGGGGAGAGGGCAGGCTGGTGCTGCCAAACCTCAGTAACTACTATTGGGCGGTGGACATAGCCATGATCAGGAAGTGGGTGGTGGGGGAAGGGTCGGCATGCAAGAGTATGGAGGCGGCTTTATGTAAAGGCTCCAGCTTGGGGGCGCTGATAACGGCGCCTCTGCCGTTCCCGCCGGCACGGTACTCCACCAGCCCCATGGCGATGGCGGCCCTGAGAGTCTGGGGTCAATGGAGGAAACATGTGGGAGCAGAGGGAGCATCGGTCTGGTCTCCAATTTGTGATAATCACCAGTTTGCCCCGGGAAGAATGGATGGGGGGTTTTGGAGATGGCAGAGAGCAGGGATTGAGAGGATGGAGGATATGTTTATAGAGGGGAGCTTTCCTAGCTTGAGGGAGCTGGAGGAGAAATTTGGATTGGTGAGGGGAAACAAATTTAGGTACCTGCAGGTGCGGGACTTCCTACGCAGGCAGGTCTCAACCTTCCCGCTCCTACCGCTAGAGGGATACAGGGTAGTTTCCAGAGTATGGGTGGGAGAAGGGAAGGTCTCTGACATCTATAAGGAACTCATGGGGTCAGAGGATACGCAGACTGATGAGCTGAAGCGCAAGTGGGAGGAGGAGTTGGAAGGAGACATAGAGGATGGGCTCTGGGTGGATGCGTTGAATAGAGTCAACGCGTCCACAACATGTGCCAGGCTCAACCTGATACAATTCAAGGTTGTTCACCGGGCTCACATGACAGTGGCCCGGATGAGCAGGTTCTTTGGGGTAGAAGATAGGTGTGCAAAATGTGCGGGAGGACCAGCGAACCATGTCCACATGTTCTGGACATGTCCAAAGCTTAAGGGATTCTTGCAGAGGTTTGCAGATGTCATGTCCATGGTGTTAAAAACAAGGGTGGCACCAAGACCAGAGGTGGCGATTTTCAGGGTGTCGGAAGATCCGGGAATCCAGGAGGAGAAAGAGGCAGACATTCTGTCCTTTGCTTCCTCGGTAGACCGGAGACGGATATTATTAGCTTGGAGGGACTCAAAGCTCCCGAAGTCGGATACCTGGCTATCTGACATGGCTAGCTTTCTCTGTTTGGAGAAAATCAAGTTCGCCTTGAGAGGGTCAATGTTAGGATTCGCCCGGAGGTGGCAGCCGTTCGTCGACTTCTTTGCGGAAAATTAATCGTCAGCAGAAGGGGGGGGGGAGGAGGGGGGGGGGGTTAGTTTAGCTTAGAGTAGGGGGTTAATAAAGGTGGGACCTGTAAGGGAGGAGGCAGGCTTTTGCACTGTGTTCATAGATTCAATTGCATTGTTTATTTTGTTGTTGTAAAACCAAAAATACCTCAATAAAATGTTTATTAAAAAAAAATAACAACAAACTGTGATTGTACTAAATACTTGTGTGGTCATCTGTCCAATACACGGAACACACTCGCACATTGTGGTTATTAATAAAGATAGAAGTCAGCAACAAAACAATCTGCTGCTGAATCCGGGGATGCAAGAGGGATGTATGAAGGAATCAAGGAAAGAACAGGCCCAACAGCAACCAAATCAGCCCTCCCTGTAAACAAGGACAGGGATGATCATCACTGAACCTAGTAAGCAGATGAAAAGGTGGATGGAGCATTATCCTGAACTCCTTACAATGGGGAACATTGTCACTGACAAGATCTCAACGTCATTCCAGATGTTCCTGACATGGAGGAACTGAACAGTGAGGCCACCACAGTGGAGCTCAACAAGACCATTGACTATCTTCCAAGTGGTAAAGCCAAGGAAATTTGGATTTGGATTTGATTTACGTGAACAGTGAAAAGTATTGTTCTGCGTACAGTCCAGTCAGATCGTTCCATACATGAAAAAACATAGGACATACATAAATACACAATGCAAATACATAGACACAGGCATCGAGTGAAGTATATGGAGTGTAGTACTACTCAGTCGAGAGGATCTGTGAAAAGATCAGTTCAGTCCACAAGAGGGTCATTCAGGAGTCTAGGTGGGCTGGTTTAGCTCAGTGGGCTAGACAGCTGGTTTGTAATGCAGAACAAGGCCAGCAGCGCGGGTTCAATTCCCATACCGGCTTACCCGAACAGGCGCCGGATTGTGGCGACTGGGGGCTTTTTACAGTAACTTCATACATGCGACAATAAAAGATTATTATTATTGGTAGTAGTAGTAACAGCGGGGAAGAACCTGTTTTTGAACTTTAATGTGCGTTCTCAGACTTTTGTATCTCCTGCCCGATGGGAGAGGTCAGAAGAGAGACTAACCCGGGTGGGAGGGGTCTTTGATCAAGCTGCCCGCTTTCCCAAGGTAGCGGGACATGTAGACAGAGTTAATGGATGGGAGTGTGATGAACTGGGCTGTGTTAACGACTCTGTAGTTGCTTAGTCTTGGGCCGAGCAGTTGCCATGCCAGGCTGTGATGCAGCCAGATAGGATGCTTTCTATGGTGCATCTGTAAAAATTGCTAAGAGTCAATGTGGACATGCCAAATTTCTTTAGTTTCCTGAGGAAGTATAGGCGCTGTTGTGCTTTCTTGGTCGTAGCATGATGCATTCCACCTGAAATCATCAAAAGTGGAAAGCCAGCACTGCTGTAGCATCTCCATGAACTTCTGTGTCTCCGCTGAAAGCAAAGACTTGTGCGAAAAGATGTGCATGATGCAAAAATGGTCACCTTACGCAAAAACAGAGGCGATTGCAGTAATTGCTGGAATTACTGAGGCATCTTGTAACAGTTGTGGGGAAGGTCTTTGCTCGTGTTGCTCTGACCAGATTTCAGACCCTGGCATCACACATCTACCTGAGTCTCAGAGCAGCTTCAGTGCTGGCAGACTGACTGTTGACATGATTTTTTAATGGGCACTATTAAAATGGTTCATCCAAAAATGACAATTCTGAAATAACAAGTTTTTTAAAATTAGTAATTACTGTATACTAATTGTAACAAACCATTAGTAAAAATAGCTGCTTCAAAATAAACTCAATTGTGTCAAAACCTACCACAAAAGAAAATATTTTGAGAACAAGTAATTTCATTGACCGAGTACAGCTAAACAATCTATAAATATAAATATGTTTGTAAAATGTAATAGGAATTGAAGTAATACTATTTGCCAATGACATATTCGTCCCATAAATCACATTTTTCTTGTTTTATTTCATACACATATCTGTGAAAATTAATTTCAATTATAATGCAGACAAGCATATAGCATATCACATTAGTTTTATAATAATAATCTTGTTAATAATAATAATCTTTATTAGTGTCGTAAGTAGGCTTACATTAACACTGCAATGAAGTTACTGTGAAAAGCCCCTAGTCGCCACATTCCGGCACCTGCTCGAATACACGAAGGGAGAATTCAGAATGTCCAAATTACCTAACAGCACGTCTTTCGAGACTTGTGGGAGGAAACCGGAGCACCCGGAGGAAACCCAGGCAGACACGGGAAAACGTCCAGACTCCGCACAGACAGTGACCCAAGCCGGGAAGCGAACCTGGGGTCCTGGCGCTGTGAAACAACAGTGCTAACCACTGTGCTACCATGCAGTATTGTGAGACTGTCATAGTTATATAGTTGCCTCGCCACGTGGTTATATAGTTTTTGCTCAAGTTTTTAAACTTACATTCCAACTAATTACATGACCTACAACAGAAAATCTTTAAACAGCTTGCATTTACACAGCACCTTTCATTGGCATCTCAATGTACTTCACAGTAAATTAAGTAGTCACTGTTATAACGCAACCAATTTGTGCACAGCATCGTTCCAAAATGACTGGAACGCTTTGCCAGTGGAGGTGGTAGAGGCGGGCACGATAGCATCATTTAAGATGCATCTAGACAGATATATGAATGGGCGGGGAACAGAGGGAAATAGATCCTTGGAAAATAGAAGACTGGTTTAGATAAAGGATGTTCCTGTGATGCAATTTTCTTTGTTCTTTGTTAAAATGAAACAAATGTTCAGAGCAAAGGGAAAACTCTCCTGCTCTTGCTCACATAAGTGTTGTGAGCTGTTTTTACATTTACTCAAGGGGGTAGGCAAGGCCTCAGTTTAATATCTGAAAAGACAGCACCTTTAACATTGCAGCATTCTCTCAGTCGTGCAACAATACGCAAACCCAGATTATTGCTCATGTCCCTGGAGTGGACTTGAACCCATGCGCTTGTGACTCAGAGGTGGGAGCGCAAACAAAATGCCAAGGCTAACACCTGAGAAGTGCTGTTCGGAAAATGTAATTTATGACACTCATAGCAGACAATTAAACATAGTGCAATACACAGGCTGAATTGTGTTTGTGACAAGGAAGTAATGCTTTGAGTGGTTCAAATGACATCATAAACAATAAGACTAAAGCTCAGGCATTTATCAATGTCATCTCAATCTTCACATGCTCAATTAATATAATCAATTGTAATAAATCAAGAAAACTTTAGACAGGATATTTCTGGAAGTTACCAGGCATATGTTCTTAAACTGGAATTACAAGTGGTGGTGCAATTCCCACTTTGTAAAATGTTTACATTTTAATTAGATCAGATCAGGTACAACAATTGAACCGTGCATAGCAGAGAAATAGCATGCCCTGTGTATTTAATGTCTGAAATGTGATTCTTCTTCCTGGGAAAATACATTTTTTTAAAAACTTAGCTAAATGTTATTTTTAAAAAGCATACAGTGACATCACAATTAGAATATTTATTACTTCAGATTGGCAATTGCAAATCAATCATGCTATTTGGCATGTTCCGAAAAGATTTCCCAGTCACCTCTTCTGCATAATGCTTTCACAAACTGAACAATATATTGACCGGAATTCTCCAGCCATTGCGATTCACTTTTCCCGCCGGCTGTGGGTTTCCCAGCTGCGTGGGATGGCTTCAATGGCAATTCCCATTGACAAGCGGTGGGAATATAGAATCCTGCCGCCAGCGAATGGCGCATCACCGAGAATCACGCGGCTGGGGAACTGGAGAATCCAGCACTCTGTCTCTCAGTTTTCACTAAAAATAGCAGCGGTTAGATTAGGCCACATTCCCTCAGGAAGCTGAAGCAAGCTGTTGAGTGTCTGGAAAACAACTGCAAAATAAGTTTGCAACAAACAGCAAAATGAAATGAAAAGGGATGCAAATCTGTTTTTCCCCCTTTGTTCCAGGTCAACTAGAGAGTCTATCCATCCGGGCGGCATGGTAGCACAGTGGTTAGCAAAGTTGCTTCACAGCGCGAGGGTCCCAGGTTTGATTCCCGGCTTGGGTCACTGTCTATGCAAAGTTTGTACGTTCTCCCTGTGTCTGTGTGGGTTTCCTCCGGGTGCTCCGGTTTCCTTCCACCACTCCCGAAAGACATACTGTTAGGTGAGTTGGACATTCTGAATTCTCCCTCAGTGCACCCGAACAGGTGGTGGAATTTGGCAACTAGGGGCTTTTCACAGTAACTTCATTGCAGTGTTTTTTAAAAATTTGGAGTACCCAATTCACAGTCTGGAATACACTGCCTTGGAGTGGTGTTAGAGATGATCTATTTGAAACGGTTAAAATTCTCATGCGGCCCTCTGATGAAAGATCAGTGACCTGAAACATTGGGCTGGATTTTACAGATCGTGGATGGCTCGCCCTCACCAATTTAATCGGGTGCAGGGTGTTTGGGGGGGGGGGGGCAGTAATGGGGGTTAACGGGAATTAATTTTCCCTGTAAAATCCAGCTTGTTAACATTGCTGGTCCAACCACAAATGCTGCTTAACCTGGTGAGTATTTTCAGTATTTCCCATCTGCATTTGGGTTGGGGGGAGGTCAGGGATCACTTCGGGGGCCTCGGAGATAGGGATGCCATTTAAAAATGGCGTCCTGATCTTTCTCTACACTGGCGAGTTCCAGTGAGCATGTTCAAAACGGGGCTATGTGCGACTTCGGCCATGCATTTTCCGTTGAGGCCCCTTATACAACGTGAGTTGCATTAGGGCAGCGCGGTAGCATTGTGGATAGCACAATTGCTTCCCAGCTCCAGGATCCCAAGTTCGATTCCGGCTTGGGTCACTGTCTGTGCGGAGTCTGCACATCCTCCCAGTGTGTGTGTGGTTTCCTCCGGGTGCTCCGGTTTCCTCACACAGTCCAAAGATGTGCAGGTTAGGTGGATTGGCCATGATAAATTGTCCTTAGTGTCCAAAATTGCCCTTAGTGTTGGGTGGGGTTACTGGGTTATGGGGATAGGGTGGAGGTGTTGACCTTGGGTAGGGTGCTCTTTCCAAGAGCCGGAGCAGACTCGATGGGCCGAATGGCCTCCTTCTGCACTGTAAATTCTATGATCTATGATGATTGAAGAGCCATGTGTTTCTTTTTAAAAAATATATTTTATTAAAGTTTTCAAACACAATTTTTTCCACCTTACAAATCAACATAAAAGATAACACAATAACTAATAAGTAACATTATTTAAATAAAATAGTGAACTAACAAAGTAACAAAAAATATTGCTCCCCGCAACCCCCCGCCCCCCCCAATCCCCCCCCCCCCCCCCCCGGGCGGGCTGCTGGCGATCTATTTTCCCTCAACATTCCGCGAAATAGTCAAAGAACGGTTGCCACCGCCTGGAGAACCCCTGAACCAATCCTCTCAAGGCAAACTTCATCTGTTCCAGTTTTATGAACCCTGCCATATCGTTCATTCAGGCCTCCACGCCGGGGGATTTCGCTTCCTTCCACATGAGTAAGATCCTTCGCCGGGCTACCAGGGGCACAAAGGCCAGAATATCGGCCTCTTTCGCCTCCTGCACTCCCGGCTCTTCCGCTACCCCAAATATAGCTAACCCCCAGCCTGGCTTGACCCGGACCTTCACCACCTTTGAAATCACTCTTGCCACTCCCCTCCAGTACTCATCCAGTGCCGGACACGACCAAAACATATGTGTGTGGTTCGCCGGGCATCCCAAGCACCTCCCGCACCTGTCCTCCACTCCGAAGAACCTGCTCAGCCTTGCTCCCGTCATGTGTGCTCTATGTAGAACCTTGAATTGTATCAGGCTAAGCCTGGCACACGAGGAAGAGGAATTTACCCTACTTAGGGCGTCAGCCCACAGCCCCTCCTCAATCTCCTCCCCCAGCTCTTCTTCCCATTTTTCCTTCAGCTCCTCTACCAGCGCCTCCCCCTTGTCTCTCATCTCCTGATATATTTCGGACACTTTGCCCTCCCTGACTCATACTCCCAAATCACTCTATCCTGGATCCCCTGTGTCGGGAGCAGCGGAAATTCCCTCACCTGTTGCCTCGTAAACGGCCTCACTTGCATGTATCTAAAGATATTCCCCGGGTGCAACTCATACTTTTCCTCCAGCGCTCCCAGGCTCGCAAACTCCCCGTCAATAAACAAGTCTCTCAATCTCCTAATTCCTGCCCGATGCCAGCTCTGGAACCCTCCGTCCATCCTTCCTGGGACAAACCTATGGTTGTTCCTGATCGGGGACCACACTGAGGCACCCGTCACACCCCTATGTCGCCTCCATTGCCCCCAGATCCTTAAGGTTGCCGCCACCACTGGGTTTGTGGTGTACCTTTTCGGACAGAGCGGTAGCGGCGCCTTCACCAGCGCCTTTAGGCTCGTTCCTTTACAGGACGCCATCTCCAGCCTCTTCCACCGCCCCCTCCCCCTCCCTCATCCACTTGCGAACCATCGCCACATTGCCAGTAGTAATCGTCCAGATTCGGCAAAGCCAGTCCCCCTCTGTCCCTGCTGCGCTGCAGGAACCCCCTCCTTACCCTCGGGGTCTTCCCTGCCCACACGAAACTCATAACACTCCTATCTATTTTCTTAAAAAAGGCCTTAGTGATCAAAATGGGGAGACATTGAAACACAAAAAGAAACCTTGGGAGTACCATCATCTTGACCGCCTGCACTCTGCCCGCCAGTGAGAGCGGCAGCATATCCCACCTCTTGAAATCCTCCTCCATCTGCTCCACCAGCCGCGTCAGATTGAGTTTGTGTAAAGTTCCCCAGCTCCTGGCTACCTGAATCCCCAAATATCGGAAGCTCCTTTCCGCTCTCCTTAACGGCAGGCCGTCTATCCCTCTTCCCTGATCCCCGGGGTGTACTACGAAAAGCTCACTCTTCCCCATATTAAGCCTATATCCCGAAAAATCTCCAAACTTCCTCAATATCTGCATAACCTCTGTCATCCCCTGCACAGCATCCTCCACATACAGTAGTAGGTCATCTGCGTAGGGTGACACTCGGTGTTCCTCTCCCCCTCTAACCGCCCCCCTCCAATTCCTAGAGTCTCTCAACGCTATGGCCAGTGGTTCAATTGCCAGCGCGAACAGTAATGGGGACAGGGGGCACCACTGCCTTGATCCCCTATGTAACCGAAAATACTCCGATCTCTGCCGATTTGTGACTACACTTGCTACTGGGGCCCCATAGAGGAGTTTGACCCAACTGACAAACCCCTCCCCGAACCCAAACCTCCTCAACACCTCCCATAAAGACTCCCACTCTACCCTATCAAATGCCTTCTCTGCATCCATCGCTGCCACTATCTCTGCCTCCCCCTCCGCTGGGGGCATCATTATCACCCCCAACAACCGTTGCACGTTGACATTCAATTGTCTCCCCTTTACAAACCCTGTCTGGTCTTCATGCACCACCCCCGGGACACAATCCTCGATCCTCGTCGCTAGCACTTTTGCCAGCAACTTGGCGTCTACATTCAGGAGCGAGATAGGCCTATATGACCCGCATTGCAGCGGATCTTTATCTCGCTTCAGGATTAATGATATCGTCGCCTCCGACATTGTCGGGGGTAGAGTCCCCCCTTCTCTGGCCTCGTTAAAGGCTCTCGCCAGCAGCGGAGCCATCAAGTCCACATATTTCCTATAAAAGTCCACCGGGAGCCCGTCTGGTCCCGGGGCCTTCCCTGCCTGCATGTTCCCCAGCCCTTTAGTCACCTCGTCCACCCCGATTGGCGCCCCCAGGCCTGCCACCTCCTGCTCCTCCACCCTCGGGAACCTTAGTTGGTCCAAGAACTGTTGCATTCCTCTTTTCCCTCGGGGTTGGGACCTACATAGCCTCTCATAAAAGGTCTTAAACACCTCATTTACCTTCCCTGCACTCCGCACCGTAGTTCCCGTTTCATCCCTAACTCCCCGTATTTCCCTCGCCGCTATCCTCTTGCGAAGCTGGTGGGCCAGCAGCCGGCTCGCCTTTTCCCCATATTCGTATCTCATCCCCTGTGCCTTCCTCCACTGTGCCTCTGCCTTCCCTGTGGTCAGCAGGTCAAACTCCGTCTGAAGTCTTCGCCTCTCTCTATATAGTCCTTCGTCTGGGGCCTCCGCATATCTTTTATCCACACTCAAAATCTCCCCTACTAATCTCTCCCTTTCTTTGCCCTCTTTTTTCTCCTTGTAAGCCCTAATGGAGATCAACTCTCCCCTAACCACCGCCTTCAGCGCTTCCCATACTTCCCCCACCTGGACCTCACCATCATCATTGTCCTTCAGGTACCTCTCAATACAGCCCCGCACATTTCCACAGACCCCCTCATCTGCCAATAGTCGCACATCCAGTCGCCAGAGTGGGCGCTGTTCCCTCTCCTCTCCTAGTTCCAGATCCACCCAGTGCGGGGCATGGTCTGAAATGGCTATGGCCGAATACTTCGTTCCTGCCACCATCGAAATCAGTGCCCTGCTCAAAACAAAGAAATCTATCCGGGAGTATACCTTATGAACATGGGAGAAAAAGGAAAACTCTTTGGCCAACGGCCTATCAAATCTCCACGGATCCACTCCCCCCATTTGCTCCATAAACCCCCTGAGCACCTTGGCCGCTGCCGGCCTTCTTCCGGTCCAGCACAGTATTGAAATCCCCCCCCCCATTACCAGGCTTCCTACCTCCAGGTCCGGGATACGTCCCAGCATCTGCTTCATAAATCCCGCATCATCCCAGTTCGGGGCATATACATTTACCAGCACGACCTCCCTTCCCTGCAATCTGCCACTCACCATCACATATCTACCACCGTTGTCCGCCACTATATTCCTAGCCTTGAACGACATCCGTTTCCCCACCAATATCGCCACCCCTCTATTTTTCGCGTCCAACCCTGAGTGGAACACCTGTCCCACCCATCCTTTCCTTAACCTAACCTCACCCGCCACATTCAGATGCGTCTCCTGAAGCATGACCACGTCTGCCTTCAGTCCTTTTAAGTGTGCGAACACTCGGGCCCTCTTAATTGGCCCATTTAGGCCTCTCACATTCCACGTGATCAGCCGGATTGGCCCCCCCGCCGACTAGCCATCCCCTACTCTAGGCCAGTCCCACGTCCAGGTCCCACGCACCCACCCGTCCCCCAAGCGGCGCACTCCCGTCCCGACCACCTCTTCCCTTGCCAGCTCCCTCTCGCTCCCAGCAGTAGCAACCCAGTTGACCACCCCGCCCCCCCCCCCCCCCGCTAGATCCCCATCTAGCATGGTTACTCCCCCCATGATGTTTCCGAAAGTCAGCTGACTCCAACTGACCCCGGCTTCCCCCCCGCTCTCTCCTTGACCCCCCGTGTGTGGAACTCTCATCCTCCTTGCGCCTATCTTCCCGCCATCATCTCCCTAGCGCGGGAAAAAAAAAACGCGCTTTCCTGGATTGGTCCCGCCCCCCATGGCGCAGCTCCCCCATTCCCCACCCCCCCCTTCAGTCCCTTTTTCCACCGGCGCCCACATTTCTGTGTCTCCCCGTCAAGAAGTGAAAACGCCCCGTTTATCGTCCCGATACTGTGAACCTCCCATTCCCCAATTTACATTTCTATACATCAACATCGTCGTCTCCCCCACAGCCTCAGTCCCTGAGTTCTGGTCCAATTTCTCTTCCTGGATGAAGGTCCATGCCTCCTCCGGCATTTCAAAGTAGTAATGTTTGCCTTGGAGCGTGACCCACAATAGCGCCGGCTGCAGCATCCCGAACTTTATTTTCTTCTTGTGAAGCACCGCCTTGGCCCGATTAAAGCTCGCCCTCCTTCTTGCCACCTCCGTGCTCCAGTCCTGATACACTCGTATCACCGCATTCTCCCACCTGCTACTCCGTACCTTCTTGGCCCAGCTCAAAACCGCCTCTCTGTTGGTGAATCGGTGAAATCTCACCACTATCGCTCTTGGTGGTTATCCAGCCTTTGGTCTCCTCACGAGGACCCGGTGAGCCCCTTCCACCTCCAGGGAGCCCGAGGGGGCCTCAGCTCCCATTAGCGAATGGAGCATCATGCTCACATTAGCCCCAACGTCAGCTCCCTCCACTGCCTCGGAGAGACCCAGAATCCAGAGTTTTTTTCTCCTCGAGCTGTTCTCCAGGACTTCTAGCCTTTCGATAGATCTCTTATGTAGCGCCTCGTGCGTCTCCATTTTTACCGCTAGGCCCAGAATCTCATCCTCGTTCTCAGATGCCTTCGCCTTCACCCCACGGAGCTCTATCGCCTGGGCCTTTTGCGTTTCTTTTAGCCCTTCGATTGCCAATAACATCGGCGCCAGCACCTCCTTCTTTAATTCCTCCACACACCGTCGGAGGAATTCCTGCTGGTCTGGGCCCCATGTCGTCTGGGCTCCATCCGTCGCCATCTTGCTTCTTCCTTCTCTTCTCTGCCACTGCTCCAAAGGATCCTTCGCAATCTGGCAAACCGCTCCTTTCCATACACACCCGGGGGGACTCCTTCCTTCGTCACCCCACACTGGGTTTGGTCCAAACAAATTTCCGTTGGGGCTTCCAAAAAGAGCCCAAAGGTCCGTTAGAACGGGAGCTGCCGAAACGTGCGGCTTAGCAGTGCATCGCCGCAACCGGAAGTGAGCCATGTGTTTCTTTGCACTGCGAGCACCAGGAAACATGCGACTAAACAAATTTGCGATGGGACTTAGTTTCCATTTGGTTGAATCAAGCCCCAAGTGTCAGATCAAGCCCAAGATGAGGTGGAATGCCTTTTCTTATCAGCTTGAAACTTGTCTCTCTTGTGGAGCCCATGATTTGGATTCAATTTGAAACTGAATTGATTTTTGGAACAAGCAATGAGATGGATTAAGTGTTTGCCCAGTCCACTCTGCACATTGGCTTTGCAACTTTAATTATGGCATTATGGGCCAGGGTTTAGAAAACTCGAAAGTATATTATGGAGTTCACCTGACCTATAACTGTTTATTGATTTTGGCTACGATGAGCGCAAAAGCCTGCCTTTCAGGTATTATTCTACAGACTTCTTAGGCGCTTTTAATCAAAAAAATAAGCTTTATTCTAAGAATTTTGTTAACATTTGTATAAACACATACAGCAAGAACCTTTATCAATTACAAACACAAAGACCCCACACAGCTACAGTAATCTATGTCTAACCCTGAATGAACTCCCCCTTAACTGTTCCAATTCAATAACAAAATCCAAGTAAAACCAGAAACCCCTTTTCAAATGTGTGGCCCAACACACAGCATTCTCACTGGTATAAGACCTGTTATTGATACCCTGTTCCCTTTCCAAACAGCAGATTTGAATTCTTTCCAGAAAGCAATTATCTCTTTTAAGTTATCAAGCAGCTTTTAAAATGAAGATGGAGAAAAACACTTCTTTCAACCTGCGCAGTTCAAACCAGTCCAAACTCAAAGTGAAAGTAAAAGCTCACCGCGTCACAGCCCAGCTCCACCCACACAAATTACATCACTGAAGCCATGTGATAAGACAAAATCATTTCTTAAAGGGACACTCCCATGACAATGGAGTAAAAAAATCTAACACAAACTGAAAACGTGGTTGTCAGGTGAGGCGTGCATGCTTGTATTGTGCAAACCCTGCAGCTAGATGCTTATAAAAATACTCAAAGATTTTCTCCACCTCTATCCTTCAACAACTGGAATTTTGGAATATAAAACCTGTGTCATGTGTAAGGTAAGTTTGGCATTCATTTTGATTTACTTTTACAGACATCGAGGGTGGAATTTTCTGGGAAAAGTGTCAATTTCTGGGTGGGAAAACGGTTTGATTCTTGCCGGCCCCAGCGGGGTGATCCTGACCGCAATTGTCAGGCACTATGAAAAAAGTATTTGCCCCCTGAGGCATGAGGCGTTTGATTCGCATGCCCGGGGATCATCTGAGCAATTCAATAAAGTGGGCGCTGCATTTAAATGACTTCACGGCACTCACTCTCATTCAAACCAGGAGGATGGCAGCAAGGAAACAAGCTCCTAGATTTATGGAGGGGTCCCTCAGCCGTTTTCTAGATGCTGCGGAGGAGAGCTGGGCCACAATATATCCTCAGGCTGGCAGGAGGCCATAGAGCAAAGTGACGAATCCCACCTGGGAGATGGTGGCAGCACTGGGCAGGTGTGCAATGCGGAAAAAAGATGACCTACTCAAATCAGCTAGGGTAAATGCTCCCTTTCTCCTCTCTGCACTCCAAACTTCTGTCACCCCCTGGATTGTCACCTCGATCACACAATCCCGATTGCCACCTTGCAATGCCGCTGGTGGGAGGTCGGGATCCCAGCACCTGACCTCCCACCAGCATCCTCTGCCAGCTTAGGCACAGTGCCCACATGTGCCAGGTGTCATTGACCTCTGACCAACCAGGCATCCAGCTAACATTATCCTCATTTGTGTTCGTGCAGGAGAAGCTCGCCCGCAACCACCACGAGTGAGTGAAAATGGGCGGTGGGATGCCTGAACTGAGGATCTTGACTCCGTACGAGGAGTCGTGGAGCTCACAGGGCAGGAGCAGGAGTGAGCCTGTGCTGAGAGTGAGGTGGGCCTGCGAGGAGAATGTGAGGAGCCACTGCACATTCATCCACATGATCAGTCTCAGGTAAATTCTGTGAAATCCAAACCCCTCACCAGGCCATTACTAAAAGCAAGCCCCTTGTCTTTTAGGAACGTCAACCGAAGAGCATGGCCCACCTGCCAGCCGTGCCCCGTTACCCACCCTCGGAATCACCTTGGAGGAAATTTTGGAGGAGGACACGGATGAAGCAACACAGCTATCAGCTGCAACATCCGCCATTGCAGAGGCACACATCTCGCTGAATGAACTTAGCAGGCATGCTTTTGAGTCACTATCTGAGGAGCAGCACACAGCTTCTGATGCAGGTCAGATAGAGGCAGGGGCGTCCCAGGTATCTGACAGTCGGAAGTCTGCTGGATCCCAGGACTCAGCTGTGCAAGGACACAGTGCCCACATGTGCAAGGTACCGTGTCTCTGACTACGTTTGATCCTCAGCTGCTGGAGATGCAAAGGCAGAACCGGGAATACCTGGAGGGGTTGTCAGCAACATTCCAGCGTCTCCAAACTGATTGAAAAAGTCCCAAAAGCCTTGTGTCGCAAGAGATAGTGCTGACTATGTATAGCACTCAGGCCAATACTGCAATGGTGGTGTCCGCAGTGGAAAGCTTGGGGGAAGAGACCAGATCCATGATGGGAGATCTCCAAAGCGTGGCTCAGTCCCTGAGGACCATAGCTGAGGGTTCAACTGTGCCACCCGAAAGTAGGCCGGGCTCTCCAGCTCCTGACCTTTCATGAGTGTGGTGTTGGGTGTTCTGACACACAGATGAGCCAACACAGTTGCATATGGTACAACGCTTCTTTATTTAAACTCACTATTTACAACTTGGTCTTTGCACTCTGCACGTGGGGGGCTCCCTGCTTGTGGTGTTTCAACAGCTCTTTCTGTTCCCTTCTCCCCAGACCTACTGACCTCCAGGTGTCGTGCTCGTGCTTTTTATGTGGTTGGTGTTCTTGTCTGTGATTGGTTGTGGTGTTGTGTACTCTGATTTGCCTGTTAGTGTGTCCATCATGATGTGTGTGTTTGAATATCATGACAATGAGGACATCCACTAAGGGCGTCTCAGGCAAAAGGGTGTGAAAGGTAACAGGCCACCTCCATTTTGATGTGTATCCTGGGAACATACCCAGGCATAGTGGGAGGGTTTGTAAATGTAAGGAATTGTAGGGGAATAAGCGGGGGAATGTGTGAGGTTAGGCACGTAGTTGGGGGTCAGTATCACTTGTAACATCCGTATGTTACTGAATTGATTATTATTGTTCTTCTCCACCTCACATTCTTCAAGTCCTTCCAGTGGCATAGCGATTCTCCCCATTGGACACAGCTGTTCTCACTAGCCCTTAATGTCAGGTAGATGGTTAGGCCCACTCATTGCAAATGTTTCATTGGCAGTGGTTGGACTCGGGCATGATTCAGTGAACCCTAGATCCAGGCCCCTAATCCCCCTCTAGAACTAAGGGACAAAGAAATGAAGGCTGAACCTCACTCAGACATGAGCTCTGGGTCAGCGTGCTGGCAGCAGACAGACAGGAGTCAGACATAAGCAATAGCTGAGAGCATCCCTCAATGCGGGTCATCATCAGCCCCCCTGCAATGACCGGGCAGCAGGCAGTCAAGGACTCCCCAGTCTCAGCACCTTGATAAGAATGCAATCTTCAGCCGCTATTACGGAAGAGAATACAGCTATTCAGCTATAGTGTACTGCACTCTCACTCTTGAGAAACCAGATGAAATTCTTGTAGTTTCAAACAAGGCCTTTTATTCTGAGCGACAACGGGCTATAGTGCTCCAACCAGTGGCACCAGAGAGCCCCGATCCACGGATTACACACAGTTATACTTTTGGGTTTGGTTACAAGAAATTAGCATATACCAATCAAAGGTGTACATTTGTTTCAAAATTATCGATGTCCAGTGTTGCCAATCGGAATACTATCCCACCAGCGTCACCAATAATGTTGCTCTTTAGAGTCGCCAATTTATGATATGATGTTATGTCCCAACAGCGTCGCCAATACTGTGGGTGTTTCTATTTCTCTTACTGAACCACAAGGCTTTTCCGTATATCAGTCAAATGACCACACAACCAGTTAGTCAGTTCAAGTTCAAAGATGGTTTATTTACACACAAGGTTACTTCGACATGCAAGCAAAATATACTACAAGTTAAACTACACCGATCAGCTACAATAACCTATACTTAACTTCAGGGCGACCGGTGCTGTGCAGATTGATAAGGCCTTTATCTTGATCTCACGTGGCTGGTTTGACGAAGTGGCTCTGTCTCTGCTGGGCTCATCCGTCAGGTAGCGATCGTTGGTCTTGAACTTGGCTGTCTGTTCGTTATGCTGCAGTTGGGCTGGCACAGGCCGGATCCAAAAGAGCCTGGCACAGGCCGGGTCCAAAAGAGACTGAACACATGTCTGTGTCCCTTTTTATCCCTCTGGGATTTTGTGCTCTTTGGGGCGGTCCTTAATCCTGGACCCAATAATTCGACAGGCTTCGATCACTGCCTTTGATTTTGGCCAATAAAGGGGCGGGTGCCTTGGTGGCTGGGTGGGTCCTTAGCGGTCATTGATCTTGGCAGTTTGGGCTCTCTGAGTAAAGGGAGTTGCGCCGACCAGTCTGTGGCTGTATCGGTTTCTTCAGTGCAGTCCTATTGTTCTGGGGAAATGGGCCATTAGAATGCAAACGAGCGGGGGTTTCGATCAGGTCTAGCTACCTGCGTTTCAAATACACAGAAGCTCTGTATCTGTCTGAGTCCTGGGTCGGCCATAATTCCCATGGTCCTTTGCAGGTGGCCATCTCAGATGGCTACACCAGTCACAACTAATAATTAGGATTATATAATACATAACATGAGTATAATTAACCAATCATATTCTGGGCACGTTTACTTAATCATAATATCACAAAGCACATATTTGTCTCTGCTTATCTGATAGCTGCGAGGCATAAATAAGATAAAAATATGCCTGACCATTGATATACCATACCTCCTTCCCATTGTCCCTTGTGCATAGCAGACATATATGACCTGCTGCTGCATAATGATCAACTGAACGTTTGTGTGCGAGCTGTGCGACTACAGCCTCCCAATAATTAATATGGCAATGGTCCTTGAATAGTATCTGTAGACAGTCGGAGCTAAAACAACTGGTTTCTCATCACCGGTTTTCTGTCTTTGAGAATTTAGCAGCTAGAAGCCCAATTTTGTCTTTCAGAATACAGCAGTTTGTGTGATTCTTAGCTTGTATAGCTTTTTAAAAAATATATATATTTATTAAAGTTTTTTAACAAAACAACGAGGTAGTCTAGGAACGGTTGCCACTGCCTGTAGAACCCCTGCGCAGACCCCCTTAAGGCAAACTTAATCCTTTCCAACTTTATGAACCCAGCCATGTCGTTTGTCCAGGCCTCCACGCTAGGGGGCTTCGCCTCCTTCCACATTAGCAAGATCCTTCGCCGGGCTACCAGGGACGCAAAGGCCAGAATGACGGCCTCTTTCGCCTCCTGCACTCCTGGCTCGTCTACTGCTCCAAATATTGCTAGCACCCAGCTTGGCTTGACCCGGACTTTCACCACCTGAGATATTGCTCCCGTCACTCCTCTCCAGAACCCCTCCAGTGCCGGGCATGACCAAAACATATGGACATGGTTCGCCGGACTCCCTGAACACCTTCCACATCTGTCCTCTACCCCAAAGAACCTACTCAACCTTGCCCCCATCAAGTGCACTCTGTGAATCACCTTAAATTGTATCAGGCTGAGCCTGGCACATGAGGAGGAGGAATCAACCCTACCCAGGGCATCAGCCCACAAACCTTCCTCGATCTCCTCCCCCAGCTCCTCCTCCCATTTACCCTTCAACTCTTCTGCTAGCGCTTCCCCCTCTTCTTTCATCTCTTGGTGTATTGCCAAAACCTTGCCCTCCCCGACCCATACACCCGAGATCACCCTGTCTTGAATTTCCTGTGTCGGGAGCAGCAGGAATTCCCTGACCTGTCGCCTCACAAAAGCCCTCACCTGCATATATCTGAATGCATTTCCCGGGGGTAGCTCAAACTTCTCCTCCAGTGCCCCTAGGCTCGCAAATGTCCCGTCAATGAACAGGTCCCCCATTCTTCTAATCCCCGCCCGGTGCCAGCCCTGGAACACCCCGTCCATCTTCCCCGGGACAAACCGATGGTTACCCCTGATCGGGGACCACACCGAGGCACCCACTGCACCCCTATGCCGTCTCCACTGGCCCCAGATCCTTAACGTTGCCGCCACCACCGGGCTCGTGGTGTACTTTGATGGCGAGAGCGGCAACGGTGCCGTCACCAGCGCCCCCAAGCTCGTTCCTTTGCAGGACGCCATCTCCATCCTCTTCCATGCCGGCCCCACTCCCTCCATAGCCCACTTACGGATCATCGCCACGTTTGCTGCCCAGTAGTAGCTCCCTAGGTTTGGCAGCGCCAGCCCTCCTCGGTCCCTACTGCGCTCCAGGAACCCTCTCCTTACCCTCGGGGTTTTGTTCGCCCACACAAACCCCATAATACTCCTACCTACTCTCTTGAAAAAGCCTTTGGTGATCACGATAGGGAGGCACTGGAACACAAACAAAAACCTTGGAAGGACCACCATTTTTACCGACTGCACTCTACCCGCCAACGAGAGTGGCAACATGTCCCATCTTTTGAAGTCCACCTCCATTTGGTCCACCAACCTCGTCAGATTCAGTTTGTGTAGGGCCCCCCAGCTCCTGGCTATCTGGATCCCTAGATACCGAAAACTCCCCTCCGCCCTCCTCAGCGGTAGGTCCCCATCCCTCTTTCTTGGTCCCCTGCCTGTAGTACAAAAAGCTCACTCTCAGCGGACGTCGGGGCATATGTGAGCACGATGCTGCACTCGTTAATGGGAGCGGAGGCCCCGGCGGGTCCGTTGGAGGTGGAGGGAGCATACCGAGTGATGGCGCGAGGACCGAGAGCAGGAGAAATTCCCAGAGCCATAGTGGTGAGATTCCTCCGTTTTAAGGATAGAGAAATGGTCCTTAGATGGGCGAAGAAAACTCGGAGCAGTAAATGGGAGAACGCGGTGATCCGCGTTTATCAAGACTGGAGTGCGGAGGTGGCGAGAAGGAGGGCGAGCTTTAATCGGGCCAAGGCGGTGCTTCATAAAAAGAAGACAAAATTTGGAATGCTGCAACCGGCAAGACTGTGGGTCACATATCGAGGGAGGCACCACTACTTTGAGACGGCGGATGAAGCGTGGACTTTTATTGTGGAAGAAAAACTGGAATGAGTGGGTTATTAAAAAGAACGTTCGAACAAAGTGGTGGGGCGAATGTGGGGGGCAAAGAGGGGTTTTATGTACTAATCCTGCGATGTGGTAACTTTTCTCTCTCCCACAGGTGGTGATGGGGGGAGGAGGGGAGGTGGAGGAGATGGGGCGTTGGCCATTGGGGGTGGGGCCAAGGGAGAAGCGCGGGCTTGGTTCCCGCGCTATGATAATCATGGCGGGAATAGAGAAGCAGGAAGGAGGGGGCGTCGCACGGTGCGAGCCGAGGTCACGGGGGGAAGCCGAGGTCAGCCAGAGTTTGCTGACTTCTGGGAGCAACATGGGGGGAGTAATTACGCTAGCGGGGGATCTAGCGGGGGGGGGGGGGTGGGAGGGGGGAATTACTGGGTTGCTGCTGCTGGGGAGAGGGGGGAGCTGGTATGGGAGAGGATGGGCGGGGGGGCACCGCCTGGGGGAGATACAGCTGCGTGGGAACCGGGAGAGGAGCTGGAAAAAGGTGATGGCTAATCGACAAGGGGAGGGGTAGGAAGCCCCCCAACTCGGCTGATCACGTGGAACGTGAGAGGGCTGAACGGGCCGATAAAGAGGGCACGGGTACTCGCACACCTTAAGAAACTTAAGGCAGATGTGGTTATGTTACAGGAAACGCACCTGAAACTGATAGACCAGGTTAGGCTACGCAAAGGATGGGTGGGGCAGGTGTTCCATTCGGGGCTAGATGCGAAAAACAGGGGGGTGGCTATATTAGTGGGGAAGCGGGTAATGTTCGAGGCAAAGACTATAGTGGCGGATAACGGGGGCAGATACGTGATGGTGAGTGGCAAACTACAGGGGGAGACGGTGGTTTTGGTAAACGTATATGCCCCGAACTGGGATGATGCCAATTTTATGAGGCGGATGCTAGGACGCATTCCGGACCTAGAGATGGGAAAGCTGATAATGGGGGGAGATTTTAATACGGTGTTGGAACCAGGGCTGGATAGGTCGAAGTCCAGGACTGGAAGGAGGCCGGCAGCAGCCAAGGTACTTAAAGATTTTATGGAGCAGATGGGAGGTGTAGACCCGTGGAGATTTAGCAGACCTAGGAGTAAGGAGTTCTCGTTTTTCTCCTATGTCCATAAAGTCTACTCGCGAATAGACTTTTTTGTGCTGGGTAGGGCATTGATCCCGAAGGTGAGGGGAACGGAGTATACGGCTATAGCCATTTCGGATCACGCTCCACACTGGGTGGACTTGGAGATAGGGGAGGAAACAGGAGGGCGCCCACCCTGGAGAATGGACATGGGACTAATGGCAGATGAGGGGGTGTGTCTAAGGGTGAGGGGGTGCATTGAAAAGTACTTGGAACTCAATGATAATGGGGAGGTCCAGGTGGGAGTGGTCTGGGAGGCGTTGAAGGCGGTGGTTAGAGGGGAGCTGATATCAATAAGGGCACATAAAGGGAAGCAGGAGAGTAAGGAACGGGAGCGGTTGCTGCAAGAACTTTTGAGGGTGGACAGACAATATGCGGAAGCACCGGAGGAGGGACTGTACAGGGAAAGGCAAAGGCTACATGTAGAATTTGACTTGCTGACTACAGGCACTGCAGAGGCACAATGGAGGAAGGCACAGGGTGTACAGTACGAATATGGGGAGAAGGCGAGCAGGTTGCTGGCACACCAATTGAGGAAAAGGGCAGCAGCGAGGGAAATAGGGGGAGTGAGGGATGAGGAAGGAGAGATGGAGCGGGGAGCGGAGAGAGTGAATGGAGTGTTCAAGACATTTTATAAAAAATTATATGAAGCTCAACCCCCGGATGGGAGGGAGAGAATGATGGGCTTCTTGGATCGGCTGGAATTTCCCAAGGTGGAAGAGCAGGAAAGGGTGGGACTGGGAGCACAGATCGAGGTAGAAGAAGTGGTGAAAGGAATTAGGAGCATGCAGGCGGGAAAGGCCCCGGGACCGGATGGATTCCCAGTCGAATTCTAGAGAAAATATGTGGACTTGCTCGCCCCGGTACTGACGAGGACCTTTAATGAGGCAAAGGAAAGGGGACAACTGCCCCCGACTATGTCTGAAGCAACGATATCGCTTCTCTTAAAGAAGGAAAAGACCAATATTTATATATTTATAAAAGACCAATTATATATAGACCAATTTCCCTCCTAAATGTAGATGCCAAGGTCCTGGCCAAGGTAATGGCAATGAGAATAGAGGAATGTGTCCCGGGGGTGGTCCACGAGGACCAAACTGGGTTTGTGAAGGGGAGACAGCTGAACACGAATATACGGAGGTTGTTAGGGGTAATGATGGTGGCCCCACCAGAGGGAGAAACGGAGATAGTAGTGGCGATGGATGCCGAGAAAGCATTTGATAGAGTGGAGTGGGATTATTTGTGGGAGGTGTTCAGGAGATTTGGTTTTGGAGAGGGGTATGTTAGATGGGTGCAGCTGTTGTATAGGGCCCCAGTGGCGAGCGTGGTCACGAATGGACGGGGATCTGCATATTTTCGGCTCCATAGAGGGACAAGGCAGGGATGCCCTCTGTCCCCATTATTGTTTGCACTGGCGATTGAGCCCCTGGCGATAGCGTTGAGGGGTTCCAAGAAGTGGAGGGGAGTACTTAGGGGAGGAGAAGAGCACCGGGTATCTTTGTATGCGGACGATTTGCTACTATACGTGGCGGACCCGGCGAAGGGGATGCCAGAAATAATGCGGATACTTGGGGAGTTTGGGGATTTTTCAGGGTATAAATTGAACATGGGGAAAAGTGAGTTGTTTGTGGTGCATCCAGGGGAGCAGAGTAGAGAAATAGAGGACCTACCGTTGAGGAAGGTAACAATGGACTTTCGTTACCTGGGGATCCAGATAGCTAAGAATTGGGGCACATTGCATAGGTTAAATTTAACGCGGTAGGTGGAACAGATGGAGGAGGATTTCAAGAGATGGGATATGGTATCCCTGTCAATGGCAGGGAGGGTGCAGGCGGTTAAGATGGTGGTCCTCCCGAGATTCCTCTTTGTGTTTCAGTGCCTCCCGGTGGTGATCACGAAGGCTTTTTTTAAAAGGATTGAAAAGAGCATCATGGGTTTTGTGTGGGCCAGGAAGACCCCGAGAGTGAGGAAGGGATTCTAACAGCGTAGCAGGGATAGGGGGGGGCTGGCACTACCGAGCCTAAGTGAGTATTATTGGGCCGCTAATATTTCAATGGTGAGTAAGTGGATGGGAGAGGAGGAGGGAGCGGCGTGGAAGAGATTAGAGAGGGCGTCCTGTAGGGGGACTAGCCTACAGGCCATGGTGACAGCCCCATTGCCGTTCTCACCGAGGAACTACACCACAAGCCCGGTGGTGGTGGCTACACTGAAGATTTGGGGACAGTGGAGACGGCATAGGGGAAAGACTGGAGCCTTGGGGGGGTCCCCGATAAGAAACAACCATAGGTTTGCCCCGGGGGGAATGGATGGGGGATATGGAATGTGGCAAAGAGCAGGAATAACGCAACTGAAAGATCTGTTTGTGGATGGGAAGTTCGCGAGTCTGGGAGCGCTGACCGAGAAATATGGGTTGCCCCAAGGGAATGCATTCAGGTATATGCAACTGAGGGCTTTTGCGAGGCAACAGGTGAGGGAATTCCCGCAGCTCCCGACACAAGAGGTGCAGGACAGAGTGATCTCAAAGACATGGGTGGGGGATGGTAAGGTGTCAGATATATATAGGGAAATGAGGGACGAAGGGGAGACTATGGTAGATGAACTAAAAGGGAAATGGGAAGAAGAGCTGGGGGAGGAGATCGAGGAGGGGCTGTGGGCAGATGCCCTAAGCAGGGTAAACTCGTCGTCCTCGTGTGCCAGGCTAAGCCTGATTCAGTTTAAGGTATTACACAGGGCACATATGACTGGAGCACGGCTCAGTAAATTTTTTGGGGTGGAGGATAGGTGTGCGAGGAGCTCGAGAAGCCCAGCGAATCATACCCATATGTTTTGGTCATGCCCTGCACTACAGGGGTTTTGGATGGGGGTGACAAAGGTGCTTTCAAAAGTAGTAGGAGTCCGGGTCGAACCAAGCTGGGGGTTGGCTATATTTGGGGTTGCACAAGAGCCGGGAGTGCAGGAGGCGAGAGAGGCCGATGTTTTGGCCTTTGCGTCCCTAGTAGCCTGGCGCAGGATATTGCTCATGTGGAAAGAAGCCAAGCCCCCGGGGGTGGAGACCGGGATAAATGACATGGCGGGGTTTATAAAGCTAGAGCGGATTAAGTTCATCCTAAGGGGGTCGGCTCAAGGGTTCACCAGGCGGAGGCAACCGTTCGTCGAATACCTCGCAGAAAGATAGACGGAATGGGGAAAAGAAGGCAGCAGCAGCAGCCCAGGATCGGGGGGGCGGGGGGGGGGGGGGGGGGCGGAGGGGTGAGGGGGGGGGGAGGGGAGGAACCAGAAGGACTCTCAGGGTTGTTAATATATACTGTATAGTATGTATAGGTCGTTGCTACAGATAATTATATATTGGACTGTTAAATTATATTTTTGGAGAGTGTTACTTGTGACAAGGCAGTTGCCAATTAGGGCTAGTTTTCATTTTTGTTATTTATTATTTATTCATTTTTTGTTTATAAAATAGGTCATTGTTATTTGTGTTGTTATAATATTGTGTAAAGGATGCACAATGTACTGTGTTGGTTGACCAAAAATTTTCAATAAAATATTTAATAAAAAAAAAAAAAAGCTCACTCTTCCCTACATTGAGCTTATAGCCCGAGAACTCCCCAAACTCCCTCAAAGTCTGCATGACCTCCACCATCCACTCCATTGGGTCCGCCACGTACAGCAGCAGGTTGTCCGCGTATAGCGACACCCGATGCTCTTCCCCCCAGCGGACCACCCCCCTCCATTTATTAGACTCCCTCAGTGATATGGCCAAGGGCTTGATCGCCAATGCAAACAACAGGGGGGACAGAGGGCACCCCTGCCTCGTTCCTCGGTACTGCCAAAAGTACTCCGACCTCCGCCGGTTCGTCACCACACTTGCCACCGGGGCGCTGTAAAGGAGCTTAACACAGCTAATAAACCCTCCCCCGAACCCAAACCTACGCAACACCTCCCAGAGGTACTCCCACTCAACTCGGTCAAAGGCCTTTTCCGCGTCCATGGCTGCCACTATCTCCGCCTCTCCCTCCTCCGATGGCATCATTATCACGTTTAAGAGCCGTCGCACATTCGTATTTAATTGCCTGCCCTTTACAAATCCCGTCTGGTCCTCATGTATCACCCCCGGGACACAGTCCTCAATCCTCATGGCCAGCACTTTTGCCAATAGCTTAGTGTCCACATTAAGGAGCGAAATCGGCCTGTACGATCCACATTGCAGTGGGTCCTTGTCTCGCTTCAGAATCAAGGTAATTGTCGCCTCCGACATTGTCGGGGGCAGGGACCCCTCCTTTCTTGCCTCGTTAAAGGTCCTCACTAGTAGCGGGTCCAACAGGTCCGCATACTTTCTATAGAACTCCACCGGGAACCCGTCCGGCCCCGGGGCCTTCCCCACCTGCATGCTCACCAAACCCTTACTCAGCTCCTCCAACCCGATTGGTGCCCCCAAACCAGCCACCTCTTGCTCCTCCACCCTCGGGAACCGCAGTTGGTCCAGGAATCTTCCCATCCCCTCTTCCCCCCCTGGGGGCTGGGATCTGTACAGCTCTTCATAGAAGGCCTTGAATACCTTGTTTATTTCGGTTGCACTCTGGGCCATGGCTCCCCCACCATCTTTGACTCCCCCTATTTCCCTTGCTGCCGCCCTCTTACGGAGCTGGTGTGCCAGCATCCGACTGGCCTTTTCCCCGTACTCGTAGGTCGCCCCCTGCGCCTTCCTCCACTGTGCCTCCGCCTTCCCTGTGGTCAACAGGTCAAACTCCGTCTGGAGCTGTCGCCTTTCCCCAAGTAATCTTTCCTCCGGGGCCTCTGCGTATCTCCTGTCCACTCGCAAAATCTCCCCCACTAACCTCTCCCTTTCCCTGCCCTCTGTCTTCTCCCTATGAGCCCTGATGGAGATTAGCTCTCCCCTGATCACCGCCTTCAACGCCTCCCATACCATCCCCACTCGCACCTCCCCGTTGTCGTTGGCCTCCAAGTACCTTTCAATACACCCCCTTACCTTACCACACACCACCTCATCTGCCAACAGTCCCACATCCAACCGCCACAGCAGGCGTTGGTCCCTCTCCTCTCCCAGCCCCACTTCCACCCAGTGCGGGGCATGGTCCGAAAAGGCTATGGCCGAATACTCTGTCCCCTCCACTCTCGGGATGAGCGCCCTGCACAGTACAAAGAAGTCTATTTGGGAGTATGCCTTGTGCACGTGGGAGAAGAAAGAAAATTCCCTGGCCTGTGGTCTTGCAAACCTCCATGGGTCCACTCCCCCCATCTGGTCCATAAACCCCCTGAGCACCCTGGCCGCTGCCGGCCTCTTTCCCGTCCTTGATCTGGAGCGGTCTAGTGCTGGGTCCAGCACTGTGTTAAAGTCCCCTCCCATTATCAGTCCTCCTACCTCCAGGTCCGGGATGCGCCCCAACATGCGCTTCATAAATCCAGCATCATCCCAGTTCGGGGCGTATACATTTACCAACACCATCCACATCCCTTGCAACCTACCACTCACCATCACGTATCTCCCTCCATTGTCCGCTACGATAGTCTTGGCCTCAAATGACACATGTTTTCCCACCAGAATTGCCAGCCCTCTGTTTTTCGCGTTCAGTCCCGAGTGAAATACCTGTCCTACCCATCCCCTTCTTAACCTAACCTGGTCCGCCACCTTCAGGTGTGTCTCTTGGAGCATAGCCACGTCTACCTTCAGTCCCTTCAAGTGCGCGAACACTCGAGCCCTCTTCACCGGTCCGTTCAGGACCCTCACGTTCCACATTATCAGCCGGATTGGAGGGGGTCTCCCCGCCGACTAGCCATCTCCTTTTCTGGGCCAGTCCCGTGTCCGCGTCTCCCTCACCTCCGTCCCGGCCACCTCTTCTGTGTACCATTCCCTTTCGGCCAGTGCAGCAGCAACCCTGTTTCCCCCCCCCCCTCTCCCCCCTTCCCTCCCCCCCGCTAGATCTCTGTCTAGCTTTTTTGCTCCCCCCATATCACTCCCGTAAGTCAGCTGACGCCTGCTGACCCCGGCTTCCCCCGCCATCCCTTTGACCCCCCCGTGTGGGAATCTCCCCATCAGTAGACGTTCCTACGCTCCCCCTCCAACCTTTCTTCCCGCGCGCGGGAGAAATACCCCCCGCTTTCCAGAGTCTGCCCCCCCCCCCTCCAGACGCAGCTTCTGTTGCGGCCTTGTCTCTCGTCCCCAGCCCATATAACGTTCCCTGTGCGTGCTTGCCCCGCTATACACAACCGCCATCGTACTTCAACCCTCAAATACCCCCCACCCTCACAAACCCTCAATTAGAGTCCAACTTTTCAGTTAATATAAAGGTCCACGCCTCTTCGAGTGTTTCGAAGTAGTGGTGTTGGCCGTTATATGTGACTCACAGTCGCGCTGGCTGCAACATTCCAAATTTCACTCCTTTCCGATGCAGCACCGCTTTGGCCCGGTTGAAACCCGCTCTCAGCTTAGCGACCTCCGTGCTCCAGTCCGGGTATATTCTAACCTCAGCATTGTCCCACTTGCTGCTCCGCGCCTTCTAGGCCCATTTCAGGACCCTCTCTCTGTCTGTGAACTGGTGAAATCTCACCACCATCGCCCTTGGCGGCTCGTTTGCTTTGGGCTTCCTCGCCAGCACCCGGTGCGCCCCTTCCAGCTCCAGCACCCCCGGGGGGGCCTCCGCGCCCCGATCATTGTGCCCGCATATGCCGCGGCGTCGGCCCCCTCCACTCCTTCTGGGAGACCCAGGATCCTCAAATTGTTTCTCCTCGACCTGTTCTCCAGGTCTTCGAGTCTTCCCGCCCACATCTTGTGTAGCGCCTCGTGCCGCTCCACTTTCACCGCCAGGCCCAAGCACTCGTCCTCATTCTCACTCACTTTGTCCTGGATCTCCTGGATCTTCACCTCGTGGGCTTTCTGGATTGCCCCAAGTCCTTCAATTATTGCCAGCATCGGCGTCACCATCTCCTTGCGCAGCTCCTCGAAGCAGCACTTGACGAATTCTTGCATCTCTTCTTTGTCCCCGGCCGCCGCCATTTTGTTTATTTTACCCTTCTTCTCCCGCTGCTCCAGTGCCATTTTTTTGGCCGTTTCGCTGCGGGTCCGGTCCATACAGGTTAGTGGGGGACCTCTCTTCTCTCTTCCCCCCGGTTGGCTGTGTGAAAAGTCCTGTTGGGGCTCTTCTATCGAGCCCGAAAGTCCGGGAGCTGCCGATTCATGCGGCTCAGCTCCGCACAGCCGCAACCGGAAGTCAGCTTGTATAGCTTTTAACTTACCTTTAATCCTTTCACCCTGATCACAGACAGCTCGTAATGCCCTGGCGACGGGGTTGGGGTTGCGCTGTAGTGCATGCTCGTTCTACTCCATAAAGAGGGAGGCAATGAGGGCATCTATGTAGCCCTCCTACCCATGTATGTCCTCGCCCCACCTAGCCTACATCCTCCAGATCCTCAGCGGCCTCTTCCTCAACTCCCTCCTGAGTGTCCTCCTCATCCGAGGACACATGCCGATCCTCCAGGTCTTCCTTATGAATGTTGTTGTCTCGCTGCACAGCCAGGTTATATAAGATGCAGCAGACCACCACGATGCACTCTGGGGGCTGTACTGGAGGGCCCCACCTGACCTGTCGAGATGGTGGAAATGCATGTTCAGGTGGCTGAAGCACCGCTCTATCATAAATCGTGTGGCATTGTGAGCTTTGTTGTACCGGGCCTCTACTGCAGTCCCTGACCTCTACACTGGCGTCATCAGCCAAGATCTCAGGGGTTATCCCTTGACCCCTACAAGCTATCACAGCGGCCTGGGGGCACCCTCGAAAAAGCCAAGGATCTGCAACTGCCGAGCATATAACTATCGTGCAGGCTCCCTGGAAAACATGCACATGTGCATGAATTGCATCTGGTGGTCACACACCAGCTGCACATTGAGGGAGTGGAATCCCTTAATGCTTGTGATTGCCTATTGCCTTAGGGTGCAAAGAGTGACAGGGGTGTAGTTGATCACCCCATGCACCCAGGTTGGTGTGGCCAGGTTGAAATGATTAAAGCCCCAAACCCTTGAAACGAGTGCATCCATGACCACACAGATGCACTTATGGGCGGATGGCCATGAGATGCCACATAGGTCATCCTTTGAGCCCTGGAACAACCCCATTGCATAGAAGTTGGGCTGCCATGACCGTCAAGGCCATAGGGAGCGGGTGTCCAACACTGCCTGTACTAGGCCCTACAACTACAGTAACTAACAACATTACTGTCCGCACCCCCAAAAGACTGAAGGCAGAACTGATTAGTAATAACACATATGGAGGATGAAAACTTTTGAACTATGACACACTCTATACAGAACGAGTTATTGAAAAAAAAATGTATTCAACATTCTCCACATACAGTTGGGGACTGACTCAGTAATCCTTATATAAATAAGAAAGACTTGTCATAGAATCAATCATAGAATTTACAGTACAGAAGGAGGCCATTTCACCCATCCAGTCTGCACCGGCCCTTGGAAAGAGCACCCTACTTAAGCCCACACCTCCACCCTATTCCCATAACCCAGTAACCCCACCTAACCTTTTTGGACACTCAGGGCAATTTAGCATGGCCAATCCACCTAACCTGCACATCTTTGGACTGTGGGAGGAAACCGGAGCACCCGGAGGAAACCCACGCAGACACGGGGAGAACGTGCAGACTCTGCACAGACAGTGACCCAAGCCAGAAATCGAACCTGAGACCCTGGAGCTGTGAAGCAATTGTGCTAACCACTCTGCTCCCATGCCGCCCTCATGTAATTATATGAGATCTTTCATGACCTCAGGATGTTCCAGTGCTTTACAGCCAATGAAGTACTTTTGAAGTATGAAATGAAATGAAATGGAAATGAAATGAAAATCGCTTATTGTCACAAGTGGCTTCAAACGAAGTTACTGTGAAAAGCCCCTAGTCGCCACATTCTGGCACCTGTTCGGGGAGGCTGCTATGGGGATTGAACCGTGCGGCTGGCCTGCTTTGTTCTGCTTTAAAAGTCAGTGATTTAGCCCACTGTTCTAATGTAGGAAACATTAAATAGATAAGTGCCTGTAATGGGGTACGGTTGGAAGACATTCATGCTGCAAGAAAAGATCCATCAAAAAATATCATCCACAGCTACTAACTAGTTGTTAAACAAATGAATGGTGTTAATCTTTGTGGCAGCTTCATTTATATTATCCATCAGTCACTGTTTTAAGGATGTCCAACTGTGAAAAACGTGAAATTCATATTTCAGTGCATGATTGAGTCATCTGCCAGGGAGGTGGTAGCACTGGAAATACTCCCCCTTCATTTTCGCATGGCTTTGCAAACTTGTTTTCCTTGGGTCCGTACAAATAGTTGCTGCAGCTGCTATTTTTCTGCAGGAATCACTTGGTAGAAACAATGTATAAATTTGCAAGGAGCTGGATACCATAAAGTGTTTGCGATTTCTTGTCCCAAACAAAAACAGGAAACGATTTTCTGCACGACACTGGTTGTTTTGCAATCAGGTTTCTGCAAAGTGTAAACTTGAATGGACCAATATCTATGCCTCAGCCAGACTAACCCAGTAAACTGAAACCAAAATTCCCTTTGGTTTAAAAAAAAATGTTACATTGACTCATCTGCACCTCGTATGATACTGAAGGAAGCAACGGAGGAAATTGCTGGGGCCTTGACTGACATCTTTGTATCCACATCGGCTACAGGTGAGATCCCAGAGGACTGGAGAAGAGCTAATGTGGTACCGCTGTTTAAGAAAGGTAGCTGGGATAATCCTGGAAACTATAGGCCGGTGAGCCTCACGTCGGTAGTAGGTAAATTATTGGAGAGAATTCTCAGGGACAGATTTATACCCATTTGGAAACAAAAGCGATAGACAGCATGGTTTTGTGAAGGGGCAGTCGTACCTCATTAACTTGATTGAGTTTTTTGAGGAGGAAACAAAGATGATTGATGAAGGGAGGGCGGCGGATGTTGTTTACATGGACTGCAGTAAAGCCTTTGACAAGGTGCCTCATGCCAGACTGGTACAAAAGGTGAAGTCACACGGGACCAGAGGTGAGGTGGTAAGATGAATACAGAACTGGCTCGGTCACAGAAGGCAAAGGGTAGCAGTCGAAGGGTGTTTTTTCCGAATGGAAGGTTGTGACTAGTGGTGTTCCACAGGGATCTATGCTTGGGCCTCTGTTGTTTGTGGTGTACATAAACGATTTGGAGGGAAATGTAGCCGGTCTGATTAGTAAGTTCGCGGATGTCACCAAGGTTGGTGGAGTGGCAGATTGTGTTGAGGATTGTCAGAAGATACAGCAGGACATAGATAGGTTGGAGACTTGGGTAGAGAAATGGCAAATACAGTTTAATCCAGACAAATGTGTGGTAATGCATTTTGGTAGGTCTAATATAGAGGGGAAATATACCGTAAATGGTAAAACTTAGGAATATAAAGTCAGAGAGATCTGGGCATGCAGGTCCACAGATCTTTGAAGGTGGCAACAGAAGTGGACACAGTAGTCAAGAAAGCATATGGAATGCTTGCGTTCATTGGACGGGGCATCGAGTATAAAAACTGGCAAGTCATGCTGCAGTTGTATAGAACCTTGTTAAGGCCACATTTGGAATATTGTGCACAATTCTGGTTGCCACACTACCAGAAGGATGTGGAGGCTTCGGAGAGGGTGCGGAGGAGGTTTACCAGGATGTTGCCTGGTCGGGAGGTTCTTAGCTATGCTGAATAGACTCGGACTGTTTTCATTAGAAAGATGGAGGTTGAGGGGTGGCCTGATAGAGATCTACAAGATTATGAGGGGCATGGATAGAGTGGAGGGACAGGCACTCTTTCCCAGGATGGAGAGGGCAGGCACTCTTTCCCAGGATGGAGAGGTCAGTCACCAGTGGGCATAGGTTTAAGGTACATGGGTACCTTACAAGGTTTAGAGGAGATGTGCGATGCAGGTTTTTTTTACACAGAGGGTAGTGAGTGCCTGGAACGCGTTGCCAGGGGAGGTTGTGGAAGCAGATACATTAATGTCGTTCAAAAGGCATCTTGACAAACACATGGATAAGATGGGTATGGAGGGATATGGCACAAGAAGTGCTGAGGGTTTTGGCAAAGGTGGTATCATGACCGGTACAGGCTTGGAGGTTCCTGTGCTGTATTGTTCCTTGTACTAGTCCTCTGAATGAATGCCCTGCCAACCAGGCAAGTTGTTTTTTAAAAAATTAACTTCTAGGATGTGGGCATTGCTGACAAGACTGGCATTTATTGTTCACCTATATATGCCCTGGAAAGGTGATGGTGTGCTGCATTTTTGAAGCACCCAAATCCATACGATGAATGTGCTTCCACAATGTTGTAAGATGGGGAGTTTTAGGATTCTGACTAGCAACAATGAAGCAACAGCTAAATTTGCCCGTCAGGATGCTGTGTGACTTGGAAGTAACAATGTACTAATACACTTGTTGCCTTTGTCCTTCTAGTTGATGCCTTTCATTCGTTTGGGAGCATCTGCTGAAGAAACTTCAGCAATTTATTGCAATGCACTCTGAGTATGCGTCACTTTTTGCAGTGTGTGCTGACTCACTCCAGACATGCCCTGGAGGTGAGGGAGAGAGTCTGAGGAATCAAGAACTGAACCACTTACCATAGAATACTCAGATTCTGATCTAGTAACCACTGCACTTATTTGACTGATCCAACTGAGTTTTTGGTCAATGGCAACCAACAGGTGTTGATGGTGGTCAACTCAGCACTGTTGATGCCGAAAATAGGTCGTTTGGCTCTCTCGTTGAATATGGTCATTGTCTTGTATTCATATGGTGTGAACTTGTCACTTATCAGCCAAAGTTGATCTTCTCTGGGCCGAACCTACATAAATATAAAGTGCTGCTGAGAATTTGTGAATGGAGCTGAATATTCAACAATCACCAGTAAATGGCCTCATTTCTGGAGGAAAGGCCATTCAGGAAGCAGGTAAACATGAAAATAAAAGCAAAATGCTGTGAATGCGAACAGAAAATGCTGAATTCCCTCAAGCAGGTCTGGCAACATCTGTGGAGCGAGAAACAAGAGATTTGAAGAAGGGTCCGAGGGGCTCCCAGTTATTTCCTTCTAGCTTCAGCCGGGGAGCTCGGAGGGCGCATGCGCGGGACGCGCATGTCACGCCCCCGAGCCGCAGAGCCCCGCTGCCGTCACACAGAGAAGACGTCACAGGTGTGGCAAAGGATGCGGTTTCGGCCCCTCCCCTCTCCTGTACGGACGTACGCGGCACGCAGTGACGGCAGTGGCTGCTGGAGCGGTCGGCCTTTCAGCCGGTGTGTGCGCGCACATGCTGCGAGGAGTTTCTAGCGGTAGGTGTGTGCCCTACTCTGAATGGGTAAGAGTGGACAGGGAGATTGGCGATTAAAAAAGAGGAGAAACGCCGATGTGCCTGTTGGCGTGCTTCCAGTCGGGTGCGATTGTCTGGGGTGGTGTGTTTTTGGGGGGGGGGGCAGGTCGGTCAGGGCAAAGTGTTTATTATGTGCGTGGCCTAAATAGAAACAGTTTGCCGGTAGGGTGGGAGAACTACAAGTCCCGGCGCGCTTTGCGGTCGTCGCACCAAGTGCGCATGCTCCCGGCCGCACAGCCTGGCGTGCTTCGGCTGCTGGGCTGAATGTTGTCAGGCGAGACGGGTGCTCGGACGTGGCTGTTTGGAAATTGAAACCGAAAGCGCCGGCATATTTCTCTGTGTAATGTCAGCTCTCTTGCTGATAAAACTGTTACCCGGGGGGAGACGTTCTGCTTTGTTGAACAAACGACCTTTACCGTCCATATTTTGGAGCACTGGTGTCTGAGAAGTAAACGCAGAGTGAAATGCACCAGATGTCTGTTGACCTGCTGTTTTGAATGTATTTTTGCTTTTAAAAAAAGAAAACAATAAAGGTAATTGTCTACGTTTTAATGGTTGTAAATTTCGTCCGCGGCCCTTCCGTGATTTGAGAACTTGGATAGTTTCCAGTCGCATTGGGATTTCTGTGGTCTTTGGGTCTTCTGAAATATTTTACTTGAACAGAAAACTGAACTGTAGGAGCATAAGGTTGATTGATCACAGGAAACGGCAATTCTGACTGAAGCTTTAGAGAAACATTGCAAGATTAGAGGCAGCGTTAAAATACCTGGAGTCCTTATTGGGGAATTCTGCCATTACTTAAAAAGTGGGAGCGCCTCCCACTTTACAATAAGATCATGGCTGATCTGATAGCTGCCTTAACTCCCATTTCCTGTCACATAACCCTTGCCCCAACGGTGAGCAATTGTCCTGCAGCTTCTGGAACTGTCATGTTTTTGCCCGTTGTCAGGCAGAGTTCCAGTTGCACATGCTTTGGCCATTGCTTTGTTTGCGTATGTGTTGCCCAACTTTTTTGTGCATGCATCAGACCTGGAGATGTCTTGATTTGCTCTCGGGGCAAGCAGCACCTGTCTTAGTCCACAAGCTTACTCTTAAAGAGCAGCACCTCCTGCTCTTATCCCCTCTGCTCCCATGGGTTTGCGTTGATGCAGAAGTGTCCTTTCAACCTTGCGCCGGGATTGATTACCCCTCTGGACTCTCTTATAGATACAAAATCTGTTCAACTCAACCGTGAATATATTCAATGTCCCAGTCTGCACTGCTTTCTGGGGTAATTCATGCATAGAATCCCTACAGTGCAGAAGGAAGCCATTTGGCCCATCAAGTCTGCACCGACCCTCCTAAGGTACACCATACCCAGGCCCCCGACCTGCCCTATCCCTGTAACCCAACAAAACCTTTTTAGGCACTATGGGGCAACTTTGCATGGTCAATCCACTTACATGCACATCTTTTGGACTGTAGAAGGAAACCGGAGCACCCGGAGCAAGCCCACGCAGACATGGAGACAACATGTAAACGCCACCGAGACAGTCACCCAAGGTCGGAATTGAATCTGAGTCCCTGGTGCTGTGAGGCAGCAGTGCTAACTAGCCACTGTGCTGCCCCTGTCATTGAAGCTGAACCATCCAAAGCCGTTATAGAAGGAATTTTTAATAAATATCTTTGCTAATCTGGCTTGAACCACCAACAACAACTAGTATTTAAAGAAACATAGACGTAGTGTGCAGAAGCGTTCCATTTGGCTTATGTCTGTGCCAGCTGAAAAAAATCTGTCTGTTCTCATCCCACTTTTAGTTCTTGGTATTTAGCTCTAGGTTATGGCATCTCAATAACAGATCCATGTGTTTTCTTTTAAAACTGATGAAGGCTTCTGCCTCTACCACCCTTTCAGTCTTCAAACCCCCCAACTCGCTGGTGAAAAATCACTCATTAGCTCACCTTTAACCCTTCTACCAAATACCTGGTTATTGACCTCTCTGCTGTTGGTTAGCTCAATTGGCTGGCCGACTGGTTTGTGATGTGGAGCGATGCCAACAGCACGGGTTCAATTCCTGTGCCAACTGCTCCGCCTTCTCAACCTTGCCCCTCACCTGAGGTGCAGTGACTATGGCAACATTTAATGGAAATAGGTCCTTTCTTCCTATCCATTCTTTCCAAACACTTAATGTTATTACCCTCACACCTAGCATCTTCTGTTCTAATTAAAAATAAACCTAGTCTATCTGATATTTTCTGATAAAATTCTCCACTGCTGGCATAATCCTTGTAACCGTTGAGTGTGATCACACTCTGTAATGCGACCCGGACCATATACCATACGCTAACTAAGGTCTAACTGGTGTTTCATAGAGTTCAAACATAACCCTCCTGTTCAAGGTATCCTGTGTGCCTTGAGCACCTTATTTATCTGTCCTATTTTCACAGATCTATAGACTCCAAACTTGTGTTCTTCTATGCTTTTCAGAATCCAATCATCAATGGTAAATTCTATTGTCTCATTTCTCCTTCCAAAATGCATTGCCTCACGCATCTCTGGATTGAATTCAGTTTGTCACTTTTCTGCCCATCTGACAAATCCATTGATTTTTTTTCCCCCTGCTGTCTACAGCTTTCTTCCTCAGTATCAATATGTGGCCAACTCATAGCAAAGGACTGAATACCGAACCCTACAGAACCCCACTTGAAACAGCGTTCCAGTCACACAAACACCTGTTGATTATAACCCTTTGTTCCAAACCGTTGTGTAAATTGGGTTTAAATGCCACTTTATCTTGTGGATCCCATGAACTTTGAATTTACTGATCAGCCTGTTCTCTGGATTTTTGTCAAAAGCCTTGCTAAAACTCATGTAGACTACATCAGATTACTGCCCTTATCAGCCATCCTCGTTACTTTCCCAAAAAATGCAATCAAGCTAGTCGGGACGCACCTTCCCTGCGCACTTTCATTCTGACTGTCCTCAATGGGGGAGCAGGCTTGAAGTACTGAATTGCCTACTTCTGCTCCTAATTCCTGTGTTCCTATGTATCCATACCGCTTTAAATTTCTATCGTCTTTCAGAATTTTCTCTGGTAATTTGCCCACCGACAAGGTTAGGTTGATTGGCCTGTAATTGCTCAAGCTAACCCTTCCCCCTTTTTAAAATGACTAACAGTATGAGCAGTTTTCTGCTGCCATGCCTGTAAGCCAGAGAGGAATGGAAAATGTTCAGAGCCTCTGCTATGTCTTATCTTGTTTCCCTTAGCCTACATTTTGTCTGGCCGTGATGATTTATTCACTTTCAAGAATACCAAATGCCTTAATATTTCCTCCCCCACATCATAACGCCTTGAATAAAATGTCCCAAGATGCTTCGCAGGAACTTTTATCAAACAAAATTTGACTGAGCCACATGAGGTATTGGACCAAAAATGGAAGTTGCAAGGTAGGAGAAGTGCTTTGCAGGAGAATACTGGTAATGTCAGAATATGGGACTTGGCATCTGAAAATGTTATGCCACTCACCTTTCCTGCCCTCCTGACACTCTAGATCCTCTTTGTGCAATGTCTCCAGGCTGGAGGGACCACCTTTGCGCTGCCTCGACCACTACCATTCATACCTGAAACAAAAATAGAAATTGCTGGAAATGCTGAACAGGCCAAGCAGCATCTGGAGAGAATGTCTATGACTTCTCAGCAGAACTGAGAAAATTTACAACTTCAATAGGTTTTGAACAACTTTCCTGCCCTCTCTGACTGATCAGGGAACTTGGAGGTGGGAAGCTAATGCTGTGGCAGAGGGAAATAGTCATGGAAAAGTTCACTAATAAATTGAGTTCCTTTTCCAGCAGGAACTAAGTGCACAAAATCCATCATAAGTGTGGCATGGTATTTGACCGTGGAGGGCATCAACTGATGTCCGCACAAGCACATTTTTCAGCATTCAGGTTTTAAAATTGAATATAGTGGCTTTTGTATTTCTAAGTCAGTTGCTACTGGTCCCGTCAGGATTAATAGCGAACATCAACACTAAATCTAGAGGTTGAGGGTGCATGCAATTCAACTTATCTACATTGAAAATCAAGTCCTCTGAATACATGCAGCTGGTGGCCTTTTTTTGTTTAGGTCTTCAGTCTCCACGATCGGGCACAGATAATGCATTATTTTAAGAAAAAAAATGAGAGTTTAATCACCCGCAATATATTAGCCCTAGTACAGTGAATATTTGATCCCATGTTAGTAAGTTAACTTTTTTCTTTATTTGTTCATGAGATGTGAGCCAGTATTTATTGCCCGCCCCTGAGGGCATTTAAGAGTCAACCACATTGCTGTAGATCTGGAGTTACATGTAGGTCAGACCAGGTAAGGACGACAGATTTCCTTCCCTCCAGGGCTAGTGAACCAGATGGGGTTTCCCCACCAATTGACAATGGTTTCATGATCATCAAATCCCAGATTTTTTTTTTATTGAATTCAAATTTCACCATCTTCCAGGGCGGGATTCGAACCCAGTTCCCAGTGTATGACTCTGGATTACTAGCCCAGTGACAATACCACTATGGCACTGTCAAAATCTGGTTGTATCATTCACACACCTCAGCATTCATGCACTATTTTAAAAAAGAAATAGTCATTCTGTTTTTTATGAATCTCTGTGTGCCTTACTTTAGGTCTTCATTACATAGTGATATGCTTGGGCCGATTCAACTAATCTGGCTATAACTGCTTGAGTTTTTAATGTTTTTCTTCTTGAGAAACTCAGAATCTCAGTTGAATAGTTTAATGTACTTTCCATTTTTGTTCTGCCTGCAGATTTTGCAAGTTGCAGTAGCAATTTGATTTCTCTTCCTATGGATCAGTGAGTCAGGATTAAATGGAACTACCTCGTCTAACAGGAGCTTTGCGCTCCTTCTCAAATGTCACCAGGCAAGATGAATATATTGCAGATTCTTCAGAGATGATGGTGGGTTTTTGGATTTATATTTTCCATTTCAATCCGATCTAGTTTAAAATCAAGTAAAGACAAATACTTCCAGGAGGGTGTTTGTGATAAGACCATGTCTGCATTACAATAGTATTTTGTGCAAGATTTGACCCTTTGAAGACTGTACCTAGATTCCTACAGTAAAGACTAATGACAGATTTTGCGATTTGTATTTACACATGAACTCCCGAAGAATGTTTTTGGGACTTGTACTTAATCAACTTGTCTTTAGACTATGCAAGTACCAAATTAATGAACACTTGCAAACTTGAAATATACAGGGTCTCATTTTTTTTGAGGGGATGAATTCCTGATCATTTTTTCCTAGGACAATAGGATGAAATAAATGGTTTGACGAGAAGGCCATAAGTAATAGGAACAGGAGTAGGCCGTTCGGTACCTTAAACCTGCTCCTCCATTCAATACAATCATGGCTAATCTGACATTCCTAACAACCACTTTCTTGTACTTTCCCTGTAACCCTTGATTCTCTTATTGATCAAGAATCTATCTATCTCACCCGTAAAAATACATAAGGGCTCTGCCCCCACAGTTGTCTGTGGCAAGGGGCTCCAAAGAGACAAGCTTCTGCGAGAATAAATTCTTCTTCATCTCAATTTTAAATTGGCTCCTCTTTATTCTGAGATAATGCCCTCTGGTCCTAGATTCTCCCATGAGGGGAAACATCCCCTCAGCATTTACCCTGTTGGCCCCTTAAGAACCCTATATGTTTCAAAGAGATCACCTCTCAGTATTCTAAATTCCAATGAGTAGAGTCCTGTCACCAATGAAATAATATCTTTCCTTAAATAAGGGGACCAAAACTGCTCACAGTACTCCAGATGTGGTTTCATCAGTACCTTGCACAGTTGCAGCACGACTTCCCTACTCTTGTACTCCAACCCCTTGAAATACGGGCTAACACTCCATTAGCTTTCCTAATTACCTGCTGTACCTGTGTGCTAACATTCTGTGTTTTGTGCACAAGCACCCCCAAGTCCATCTCTACAGTTTATCTGCATTTAAATGATACTCTGACCAATTTTCTTATTGACCAGTTCCCTCCAGAATAACTGAGCAGAACAATTCTGACTGTTTTCCAAGTGTTGTGTGAATTGAGACCAGATTGCAGCCTAGAAGACATTGCAGGTTGTTGCTTTCATTTATAGTGCGGAAACTTTGGGGAATGGTGGGAGAGAGTTTATGTTTGGTTTATTTCTGGTTACATGAAGGAGGTGACATTTCCAGTTGTTACAATTCTGTAGGTGCAGCCAACATTCAGGGAACTAAACTTAAATGGCAGTTCTTCACATATGAGTCTGGAGATTAGCAGCAACCTATTGGGTAACACAATAAGCCCAAGCATGTCCTCTTAAAACGATGCCTTGCACTTACTGGCTTTATGACACTCTGGCTCTTTACTGTCTCCCATTGGTGTATGTTGGAAAAATTTACAAGTTGATCCTCAATTTTTGGGGGTCACATTATGAATGCACCTTCCTCAGTTGTCAAGTCCTAGACTGAGAATTCAACACACTGTGACACAAGACCTCACATTTACCTCATAGAAGCTTAAAGTACAGAAAGAGGACATTTGCCCATCATATCTATGCTATTTCTTTGTTTGAGTAATGATCACCCGGCCTCACCTTTTATAACCCTAATTTTTCTCTCAAATGTAATTCTCCAGTGTTCACTTAAAAGTCTCTCAGTCTTTCACTCTCTGTGGGAATGTTTTCCATGTTTCAACAACCTTTGAGAAATTCCCATCACCTCACTCGTCACAGTTTTAAATATTAACCACTTGTCACCACTTCACAGAGAAAATAATTCTTCATATTATTAAAACCTTCATTAAATCTCCTCTTACACATTTATGCTAAAATTGTACCAGTACCTCCAGTCTCTCCTCTTAACCATATTTTTCTTCTCAGGTAACCGCCTGATGCGCTTGCATTTTGCACTTGCTATGGCTTTATTATCCTTTCCATAACAGGGCCTCCAAAACTTCAGTAACTGCACTTTAATAACCAATTTTTGCACTATTATGTGGAATCATCATCTTTACTCTAGTACTCAATGCCCTGATTCTTAGCTGTCAATTTTTTTTTAACAGCTTTATTTTTTTAGAATTATTTTCTGGAATTATGCATTTCAGTATGTACATTTTTCTGTTGATCCGCACCTTTCTATATCTTTATATTAAGTGTATCTTACTATTCGTTATAAAACATATTGCTTCACAATTAAATACATTTCCCATTCCCTGGGTCTTGCAGATATTTTTGAACTATCAGCAAGTTTGGTGGTTGTCATCACTAAGCCTAAGTCCAAATCAACTATAAACGCAGGGAAAAAAAAGTGAATCTGGCACTGACATCTTGAAGTGCATCACTGTTTGTCAGCCAGTTTTCTATCAGTAATGTTTCTAATCAGCCTCTTGAGACACTTTATTAAATACTTTTGGAAGATCCATATAGACCACATCCCCTTTAATATCTAAAGCTTTAGGGTTATCCTTGATCCTACCTGCCAAAGACTTCTCATGTCCCCTTCTGGCTCTTCTTAGCTCTCTCTTTAGGTCCTTCCTAGCTAACTTGTAACTCTTGAGCACCCTAACTGAACCTTCATGTCTCATCTTCACATAAGCCTCCTTCTTCCTCTTGACAAGTGTATCGACTGCTTTAGTAAACCACGGTTCCCTTGCTCGACCATTTTCTCCCTGCCTGACAGGTACATACTTATCAAGGACACGCAGCAGCTATTCCTTGAACAAGCTCCATATTTCCATTGTGCCCATCCCTGCAGTTTTCCTCATCCGATGCATCCTAAGTCTTGTCTCATCGCATCATAATTGCCTTTCCCCCAGATATAACTCTTGCCCTGCGGTATATACCTATCCCTTTCCATCACTATAGTAAACGTAATCGAATTGTGGTCCCTATCACCAGAGTGCTCACCTACCTCCAAATCTAACACCTGTCCTGGTTCATTACCCAGTACCAAATCCAATATGACTTAAACACCATCAGTTGCATGCTGTTAGGGCCTGTTGATTTATCTACCATCAGTTCTGATTAATATCTTGATGAACCAGGAGGATAAACTCCATAGACAACTCTTTGGAAAAAGATCGCTGTTCTAACTGATCAGGCCCCACCCTTTTGTCCTATAAGCAGTTTAAAAATGAGACTTTTTTGTTAATTGACTCCATTGCAAGTAACAGCACTCTGTTCTGCATTGAACAGGCAGCTTGTCCTCTCCAGTTATTATCCAATCTCTAACCTCCCTTTTCTATTAAAGTCCTCAAAAGTCCTTTCTGTTTTGCAATTCTATTCTCTCCCAAAAAGTATTTTTGTGCCCTAGCCAAAGTAACTATGGTCTGGATTTTCACTCCTGAGGCCGGTGTTCATATTCACTTCAGGGACAATTGCGCAGCTGGCAGGATCTTGGTTCTGCAGGAGGTGGGTGCAGTATGGGTCCACCATTCCCAGATGCAGATTGAAGGAGGCCACAGGTGCTGCAAAGTGTTGAGGTGGGCAAGTTAAAAGGCCAGCATGACTTTCTGGAAAGTTGTTTGAGTTGTTTTATTAACCATTAGGCCTTCTAGGCCTCATCCCCTCTCTCCTTCCTACCCACTGCTGATGGACCGTCCATGCCAAGTCTTGATAACTCATGAGCCCCCACCACCCCCATGGCCACCGATAGCTTTTGTGCCAAAAGTGCTAACCCATGCTCCCATCCACTACCTTTTGCTCTTCCATCCTTCATGCCAACTCACCTAGTAACCACCATGGGCAGATCTCAGGAACCATATTGAAATTGAATAAAATAAAGTTATAGGTGGCACAGTGGTTAGCACTGCTGCCTCATAGCTCCAGGGGCTCGGGTTCAATTCTGGCTCCCGGCTCCATTTTAGATATGGAAAACCCAGGCCTATATCCCCTTTTGCTTAGAGCCTTCGTGAGGTGTTTGCCTCATTCACCATATTATTATTTTCCATTGCCTCTTGTCACTTGTCCAACCTCATGGCATTGTGATTACGTAGTTTCACCCTTGGTGCCACTTGTAGCCTAGCATTTTCTTGCCCTGAGTCCTTCGTGTTTGTTCTTGTGTTAGGAAAACAAAGGTTGGGCAGCACGGTGGCGCAGTGGGTTAGCCCTGCTGCCTCACGGCGCCGAGGTCCCAGGTTCGATCCCGGCTCTGGGTCACTGTCCGTGTGGAGTTTGCACATTCTCCCCGTGTTTGCGTGGGTTTCACCCCCCACACCCCAAAGATGTGCAGGTTAGGTGGATTGGCCATGCTAAATTGTCCCTTAATTGGAAAAAATGAATTGGGTACTCTAAATTAATTTAAAAAAAAACTGAAAACCAAGGCAGTTTTAAGGAATTTCTATCTGTTTTGGTAAACATGTGAAATAAGGCATGGTTTTAAGTGAGTTAAATTTAATGTTTCTATGCCTGGAGGGTACGATCTATTGTTCTATTCATGCTGGACAAAGATGTTTGTATTTGTAGGGATTGGTTAGAGGTTCCAACTGTGTTTCGACTGTGCTTAGAGAGGGTTACGGCATGAAGAGTAAGTAAACACAAATCGGTGCTTAAGGCACGATATAAATGAAAGTTGTTTTACTTTTGCAAACCTGTAGTTTCTGCTTCAATAGCACATGAGTGACCAGTTGAAAAAGGTTGAGTACATCTTAGACGGCATTACTTGTGCATTCTTGCCCAAAATGTTCTTCTCTTATTAAGTACTTTGAAAGTAGTTAGTTGTTCTTAGTCAAAAGTGCACAACAGTTGGATTGCCCAGTCTGTACTATCTTGGTTGCATTTTTGCTTTTGACAGTGAAGAAAAACAATCAAAGGCTACTCAAACATGTTGGTGAAAGACTGACAAGGAATGTGAGCAGCCTATTTAACACAGTGATTTATGGAACTTTAGTAAATTGAGCGAAATGATGTATGAATTTCAGTGCTAGTACAATGTCAGGTATGTACATCCCAATAATTGGCTGATCGAACCAAACAACATGCTCCTCTAGGAGTTCATAATAGGCAGAGTACAGACCATGCTCAACCAGCCTGTGCTTGCAAAACCCATAGCAGTTTAATCATAGAATCATAGAATTTACAGTGCCGAAGGAGGTCATTCGGCCCATCTAGTCTGCACTGGCCCTTGGAAAGAGCATCCTACATAAGCCCACGTCTCCACCGAATCCCAGTAACCGCACCTAACCTAACCTTTTTTTGGGCACTAAGGGCAATTTATCATGGCCAATCCACCTAACCTGCACATCTTTGGACTGTGGGAGGAAACCGGAGCACCCGAAGGAAACCCATGCAGACACGGGGAGAACGTGCAGACTCCACACAGACAGCATCCAAGCCGGGAATCGAACCCGGGACCCTGGAGCCGGGAAGCAACTGTGCTAACCACTGTGCTATCGTGCTGCCCACGTTAGATGTGATTCCCTGATTGGGCAGCACTTGCAGAACAATCCTAAGTATGCTGGTAGCTACACTAACAACCAGTTCAAGATAATCAGTGAAGCTCGTAACGTGGCTCATTTATTCATATGCAATGGGACCCATTTTCTGCAAACAAAAAGAATATGTTCAAGCCTCGCACCTTATTTGAATTACCCAGAAGCATGGGAAACCTTTTTTCTCCATGGCTGCACATTGACCAATTCGAGTCAACTGGCCAAGCAACCTGCACCCATTTCCTCCTGTAGTATAGAGTATAATGTAGTTTAAATTTGGCATTCTTGCTTTTGTCCTGATGAGTGCAAGACAAAAACTTTGGCAACATGTCTCTCTTTCAAGGTCTGTACAGCTAAGTGACTGTAAATTATGATTCATGACAAGAATATGAATAGTCCTTGAATTCGCATACTACCCATGAACTGAAATCTGAAACCTAATTAACCCAAATGTATCCTTGTTTTCTTGGTAAATGTATATAATTAGTAGCATTACTAAGTCTCGGATCCATGATACTGGCTGTAGAAACAGAATGTCTTGCTAAATTGGAGCAAGTATATGCCGTTTGATAGGAAGCTGGTGTTTAAGAATCTAGCCACAAGTTTTTTTTTCTATTTGGATTTTAGATTTTTTCCAATTATGAAATTTGGGGAAAAGCAGTGGATCCAACATTTTATGCGCCTTTTAGCTCTTATTTTCCTGAACTATGTTTAATTGAAATCATAAAGCACTATTTTTTTTAGAAGTCTGCAGTTTTAATTAATCCTGTTACTGAATAAAGGCACTTTAGGCTATTTCTTTAAAATAGTAGAGACAAATAGCTGTCCATTAATAGCTACACCAATGTATGAACGATACAGTTAAAATTCTGTTCCTGTGCATTATTGCAGAAATGATAGCTCACAAGTTTATTACTGTTTAACTATATTTTCCTCATGAATATGAAATCCCAGCGTTTTAGGTTTTGCAATGATTATTGTAATCCTAGTTAGTTAGTCAACTGCCAGTCACCATCAGCTGGTGCTTTCTCCATGGCAACACTTCTGTCAATCAACGTCCAACAGCACTCTCCTCAAACAGTATAAATTGTTGTTTTCCCCTTAAATTGGTGTTATAACCCGAATGGGACTATACAGGTTCCCGTGACCTCTCGAATATGAATTTACCCTTTATGACAGGCAGGCCTACCCTTTAAGGGGGCAGGGTTTCCCCTTTACATGGAGAGCCCCAGTTGTATAAAAACCCTGGCCTAGCTGTAAGTCGGGGAAGGAGACCCTTGGGAGTCCCTTAGCGGAGTGGAGGAGTATTGTAATTGTATCGAAATAAACCTTGTTCTGTAATTTCTATTTCCGTCTGTGTTCTGCCTACAATTCAATAATTGGTATTCTTGCAAAATGCTATATTTTCTTTTACAATGGGATAGTACTTTTTAAAGATTTTTTTTTGTTTACTGGATGGAGGTCATTTAGTTATCTGTAATCTAATTTTTGTCTGTTTTTCAACATATCATTCACAGGCCAAAAGATCAAAGCGGAAAGAGCATTCCTGCAAGACACGATTGACTTGGAAAAATATAACCCATTTAGTTGAGAAAGTGGCACAGAATGAGCATCAAAATGTTGGTGAAAATGTGAAAAATCTCTTAAAGGCTGCCAGACAGCTTGGTAAGTCAATATAGAGATTTTTTTTTTGTTGATGAGCCTTTGCATGCCTCTGAACTTAAGAAAGGACAGTCCACACTGGGTCGCCACTTCTTTCAGTGAGCTTTTAAAAACTAAAATCCTGCTCAGTTGAAATGTCACCATAGTTCAGTCACTAATATTGGATACTAAAACAACATATGAAACAATATATCGTGGCTGAGGCTAAAATATTACACAGAATGCAGGCACCACAGCTGCATTTGTGATGCTACTACAAAATAAGCTGAAAATAAGTTTATTGCTTCCTCTGTAAAATTTCTTATTTCTGCTGATAGTTTTTATTTTGGCCTAATGTGCTTCTTGCTAAAATAAGTTCCTCGAAATGAGAAAAAAATGCCTTTACAATGACATCTTGACATTTCAGCAGGAACCACCAATGCACTGAGTAAGATGAGAAGAAATGACATATATTCATAACCAACTAGGTTGATTCTAAGTTTGGATTTTCTGTATAGAGACTTAAATAATCTGTTTCTTAGGTAGCAACAGTTGCTCCAATGAGAGGCCTGAGCACCTGTGTATTAGTTGATTCATGCTATCCTATCTTTGTAACATAGTATAAGATGATAGACCACGACAAAGGAGCAGAAGTAGGCCATTCGGCTCATCGAGTCTGCTCCGCTATTCAATCATGGCTGATATGTTTCTATCCCCATTCTCCTGCCTTCCCCCCATAACCACAGATCCCCCGATTAAACAAGAACTTATCTACCTCTGTCTTAAATACTCTCTGATTTGGCCTCCACCGCCTTCTGCGGCAAAGTGTTCCACAGATTCACCACCTCTGGCTGAAGAAATTCCTCCTCATCTCCGTTTTAAAGGATCTTCCCTTCAGTCTGAGGCTGTGTACTTGGGTTCTAGTTTTTCCTACTAATGGAAACATCCTCACCACGTCCACTCTATCTAGGCCTCTCAGCATCCTGTAAGTTTCAATGAGATCCCCCCTCATCCTTCTAAACTCCTACGAGTAAGAGTCCTCAACCGCTCCTCATATGGCAAGCTCTTCATTCCAGGGATCATTCTTCTGAAGCTCTTCCGGACCCTTTCTAAGGCCAGCACATCCTTCCTTGGATACGGGGCCCAAAACTGCTCACAGTACACCAAATCGGGTCTGACCAGAGCCTTATACAAACTCAGAAGTGCATCCCTGCTCTTGTATTCTATCCCTCTCGACATGAATGTTAACATTTCTTTTGCCGACTGTACCTTCACGTTAACCTGAAGAGAATTTTGAACTAGGACTCCTTAATCCCTTTGTGCTTCTGATTTCCTAAGCGTTTTCCTATTTGGAAAATGGTCTATGCATCCATTCTTCCTACCAAAGTGCATGACCTCAACTCTTCCATGTTGTATTCCATCTGCCACTTTTCCCATTCTCCTAGCCTGCCCAAGTCCTTCTTCAGCCCCCCTGCTTCCTCAATACTACCCTGTCCCTCTGCTTATCTTTGTATCATCTGCAAACTTAGCCACTCTGCCCTCAGTTCCTTCTTCCAGATCTGGAATTAAAGCCGGATAACCATGAAACCGTTGTTGATTGTTGTAAACCCATCTAGTTCATTAATGTCCATTAGCGAAGGAAATCTGCATGTGATACCTGATCCACAGCAATGTGGTTAACTCTGAAATGCCCTCTGAAATGGCACTGAGCTCAAGGGCAATTGGGAATGGACCCAGCCAGCGATCTTAGCAATTCAATACCCCAAGAGGGTTGTGGGTACCCAGTTGTTGAACATATTTAAGACCGCAATCTATAGATTTTTTAATTCTAAAGGAATTGGATATGGGGATAGTGCAGGAAGTTGGCTTTAAGACTGATCAGCTATGAATGTAATGATGGCAGAGCAGGCTTGAATGGCTTGCTGGCCTACTTCTGCTCTGGTGTCTTATTTTTTTGTGTAGGAATGGGTCATAATTTGCATATTCCCTTTCCTCGTGCTGAACTTTGCTGGTTCTTTCCACTTGTTATACGGAAGCAGGGTAAACATTGCCATTTCCATGATGCAACTGTGTGTTTCTGCTCTTATTCAGCAGCTATTGAATATTCCAAATTACATTTTTGACTTAAACTCCAGGCAGGTTTTTCTATAATTTTATTGGTAAATTTTGGATTTTAATTTAGCAGCATTTTGCATATTTGTAATTCCCAGCTCCACAAAAGAATAAGGCAGATGAAAGTTGAGAAATTACTTGTGCAACTTGGTTAATTTTGTGATGCTTACTGCTCAGTTAATAAATGTTGAAGAAAAATTAACTTGGTTTCTAATTTTTCATCTGTCCATTCAGTTCTCTTTGGCAGATAACAAACAAGTCAAACTGCTCTTCATTTTCTTCTTTTAATCAAGCAAATATTTTGCTAATAAGTTCTTATTTCAGAAGTCTATCACTAATTTGTTTCCTGCATATTTACGATGCTTTAAAAGTATGATGCAACAGACATACAATGGATCCAGGACTTTTAATTGTATAGATATGAAATACACAGTGTTACTGTGGCACAGCTAGGTAATCAGCAATGGCAGCAAGGTAAAACTTTGAATATTAAAGTTTACGGTTCTTTGAATGATTAACGTGACACAATTTTCTCTGGCCAATGTAGTGCTACAATAGTGCTTTTAAGCTGTTAAGCAGATGAATGATATGCAGTAATGGGTCAGATATGGTTCTGAACCCTCTAGCAAAGCGCAATCAATGCACTTTGTTTGATGTATCATCTCTTTTAAAAAATCAAGGTTATTTGCCATTTATGAAAGATTTATAGTTTAAAAATCTTAATTTCTGTGCATTTTGTTTAATAGATTCAGTTACTCTGAATTGTGTTCCTACAGCAAGTGAACAGCTTGTTAGGTGGTTATTTTTATGCTTTTATAAAATAATTACTTTGACACATTTCATCCGAGATCATGATGCGCTCAAGGTGATATGCATTTTACATGAGTGTAACTATCCGGGCTACTTCATCGATAACTATTCTAAAGTCAAATAGCAAACTGCTGCTTCCAGATGTATAGAACTTCAGTTAGCGTCTAAGATGTCATGTCACTAATTACATCTTGAGAGCTTTTATTTAGTTTGTGCTTTGAAATTATAGAATTCTCCGGTCACGTACAGACAGTAATGTGTTCTGACAGTTTTAAACTGTCCAATGGGTTATTTAACCTTTTTAACTTAAGTAAAGAAATGTAAACTTAATTTGCATTTAAATAGCACCCGTTAATGAGGCTGGATGGTTAAAATGGATGTTTGGTGAATTGGACATTCTGAATTCTCCCTCTGTGTACCCGAACAGCCGCCGGAATGTGGCGACAAGGGGATTTTCACAGTAACTTCATTGCAATGTTACTGTAAGCCTTCTTTGTGACAATAAAGATGATTATAATAATTATATTATTATAAATGTCTTTCTGGAAGGTGAAACTATAATATACGTGAAATACATAATTTAAAACAGTATTAAGAAGCAACATTTACAGAACAATAAAAATTCATAATAAAGAATGTTCCTATAACTAAAAAAGGAACATATTTTAAAAAGAAAAACACAAAAATATGGAATTGCACATGTCTCAAAGTATTCAAGATACAGCCCTTTGTGCATTTGCCTTCAATTGGAGGAAGAACTGAAGAAGATGAACATTAAAAAGTAAAATCAAAGGAGATGAACAGCAAACAACCAGGACAACTGGTTTAAAAAAAAAAGGAAGTTCAAAGAAGTTCACATGTAGAATAGACCTCCGAACCAAGAACAACTAGGAGAAACAAAACTGGACAACAAATTGGTTCACTAATGATCTTTAGGGAAGGGAATCTGCAGTCCTCACCTGGTCTGGCCGACACATTACTCCAGACCCACAGCAATGTGGTTTACTCTTAAATGCCCTCTAAAATGGCCTAGCAAGCTACCAGTTCTATCAAGCCGCTATGAAGTCAATAAAAAGGAAAGAACCCGGATGGACTACCCGGCATTGACCTAGGCATTGGAAATTACAACGGCAAACCCAGCCCTTCAAAGTCCTCCTTACAAACATCTGGGGGCTTGTGCCAAAATTGGGAGAGCTGTCTCACAGACTAGTCAAGCAACTGCCTGACATAGTCATCCTGACAGAATCATACCATACAGATAATGTCCCAGACACCACTGTCACCATCCCTGGGTATGTCCTGTCTCACTCTATCATTACCACCAAGTCAGGGGATCAACCTTGGTTCAATGAAGAGTGCAGGAGAGCATGCCAGAAGCAGCACCAGGCATACTGAAAAATGTGGTGTTAACCTGGTGAAGCTACAACACAGGACTACTTGCATGCCAAACAACATAAGCAGCAAGTGAGCTAAGCAATCCCACAATGGATCAGATGTAAGCTCTACAGTCCTGCCCCATCCAGTCATGAATGGTGGTGGATAATTAAACAACACACTGGAGGAGGAGGCTCCACAAAGATCCCGATCCTCCGTGATGGAGGAGCCCAGCACATCTGTGCAAAAGACAAGGCTGAAGTATTCGCAACAACCTTCAGCCAGAAGTGCCGAATGGAAGATCCATCTCAGTCTCTTCCAGAGGTCCCCAGCATCACAGATGCCAGTCTTCAGCTAATTCGATTCACTCACATCATATCAAGAAATGGCTGAAGGCATTGGATATGCCCTGACAGTATTCCGGCAATAGTACTGACGACATGTGCTCCAGGACTTGCCATGCCCCTAGCCAAGCTGTTCCAGTACAGCTACAATGCTGGCATCTATCTGGCAATGTGGAAAATTGCCCAGGTATGTCCTGCACACAAAAAGCAGTAAAAATCCAACCTGGCTAATTAACACCCTATTAGTCTACTCTCAATCATCAGTAAAGCGATGGAAGGGGTCATCAACAGTACAATCAAGCGGCCCTTACTCAGCAATAACCTGCTCACTAAACACTCAGTTTGGGTTCCGGCCAGGGTCACTCAGCTCCTGATCTCATTACAGCCTTGGTCAAACATGGGCAAAGGAGCTGAACTCCTGAGGCGAGGCAGAATTTGACATTTGATTGTGTATGGCATCAAGGAGCCCTAGAAAAACTGGAGTCCATGGGGATCAGGGAGAAACCTCTCCACTGGTTGGAGTCATACCTAGCACAAAGGAAGATAGTTGTGGTAGTTCGAGGTCAGTCTTCAGTCCCGGGCCATCACTGTAGTAGCTCCTCAGCGTAGTGCCCTAGGCCCATACATGCTCAGCTGCTTCATCAATGACCTTCCAACATAATGTCAGATGTGGGGATGTTCGCAGATGATTGCAGCACCATTCACAACTCCTCAGACACTGAAGCAGTCCACATGTAAATGCAGCAAGACCATGACAATATCCAGGCTTGGGCAGACAAGTGGCAGGTAATAATTGCGCCACACACGTGTCAGGCAATGACCATCTCGAATAAGAGAGAACCAAATAATCGTCCCTTGACATTCAATGGCAATAAATCAAATCATTACCATCACTGAATTCCCTCATTATCAACATCCTGAGGGTTACCATTGACCACAAGCTGAACTGGACTGTTCATATAAATACTGTGGCTACAAGCGCAGGTCAGAGGTTAGGAATCCTGCAGCGAGGAATTTCCCTCTTGACTCCCCAAAGCCAGGAGTGTGATGGGATACTCCCCACTTGCCTGGATGAGTGCAGTTCCAACACTCGAAGCTCAACGCCATCCAGTACAAAGCAGCCTGCTTAATCGACAACCCTTCCACAAACATTCACCCTCTCAAATACCGATGCACAGTAGTAGCAGGGTGTACCATCTACAAGATGTACTGCAGGATCCAAGGCTTCTTAGGCATCATCTTCCAAACCCACAATCACTACATCTAGAAGGACAAAGGCAGTAGATGCATGGAAACACCACCACCTGGAAATTTCCCACTAAGTCACTCACCATCCTGACTTGGAAATACATTGCTAGTCCTTCACTGTCACTGGGTCGAAATCCTGGACCTCCCTCCATACCTACACCACATGGACTGCAGCAGTTCAAGAAGGCAGTTTGATACATGGTTGTCTGTGATGGGTCTCCTTGTGCATAGTGTCAGGTGGGGCTTCGTTTAACTTGTGCTACTGTGTGATGCTTGATGAATGTTATCATTACTGAATGGTGCAGAGACCTTAAGACTGGGTGGCACAGTGCATCACAGCACCAGGGACCCGTGTTGAAGCCCAGCCTTGGGTGTGTCTGTCTGTGTGGAGTTTGCACGTTCGCCCCCTGTCTGCGTGGTTTTGTTCCCAGTGCTCCGGTTTCCTCCCACAGTCCAGAGATGTGCAGGTTAGGTGGATTGGTCATACTAGAATTGACAGCACGGTAGCATTGTGGATAGCACAAATGCTTCACAGCTCCAGGGTCCCAGGTTCGATTCCGGCTTGGGTCACTGTCTGTGCGGAGTCTGCACATCCTCCCCGTGTGTGCGTGGGTTTCCTCCGGGTGCTCCGGTTTCCTCCCACAGTCCAAAGATGTGCGGGTTAGGTGGATTGGCCATGCTAAATTGCCCATAGTGTCCAAAATTGCCCTTAGTGTAGGGTGGGGTTACTGGGTTATGGGGATAGGGTGGAGGTGTGGACCTTGGGTAGGGTGCTCTTTCCAAGAGCCGGTGCAGACTCGATGGGCCGAATGGCTTCCTTCTGCACTGTAAATTCTATGATCTATGATCTATGACCCTTCGTATCCAAAGATGTGCAGATAAGGTGGATTTATGGGGATAAGCCAAGGGAGTGGACCTAGGTAGGGTGCTCTTTCAAAGGGTTTGTGCTGACTCAGTGGGCTGAATGGCCTAATTCTGCACTGTTGGGATTCTATGGATTCTATAGATGCCCTATTGAATTAGCGTACTTCTGTTTTCAATTCAAGCAGTGGGCTCACTGATATGCAACTGCAATGCAACTCATTGTATTCAGAAATCCATTCCTTACCAGTCTGTGTTGCATTTTATTCACTTTTTTTTGTTGCAATTCATAGTTTTGCGCAGTTAAAAAGAATGGGTGTGCGCTTATCAAAATAAATCAAAACTGGACAGACTATTTAAACATTTTCCCTTGACAAAGGGGTGTATTGCATTAGTACCAGTGCAAATATTTCCATATAAATGTACCATCTGCTTAGTTGCCTTGCTTAATTTCGAACATTTTGACTTCCCTGTCCAAATAGATCAGAAAACATTTGCTGCTCCGTTTTTTAAAAGGTAAATTCAGCCAAAGAAATAGCTTTCTTGAAAATGAGTCTGCTCTAATTTGTTTATTTGTCAATTCATACTGACACATTGCTGTATTGTCTGAAAACTAATTCATGAATTGAATAGAGGGAACATGAGGTTAAAAAGTTCAGATTGGGTCATTTTGTTGTTCGTTATGATCTGGGATTAGAGAATCGAAAGGTTCACCATTAATTTGCTATTCCACATTAAATTAAGTCCCTGAATGATTGAACTAAACATAATTTGGTATAATACAGAAGGAAAAGTGATCAGAATTTCACAAGTGGTCTTTGCAGTGCAGTGATACAGCTAAAATGTGACTACCATAAAGATTAGGATATTGCCAAGCTCTTAAATAAAAGCCAATTATCATGTCATTTCTTTTTAAAAAAAGTATATTTTATTAAAGATTTTCAAAAATAGTTTTTCCACTTTACAAATCAACATAAGAGATAACACAATAACTAATAAGTAACATTATTTCAATAAAATAGTGAACTAGCAAAGTAACAAAAAAAAAATATTAGTGCCCCCCCCCTTGGGCTGCTGCTGCTGACAATCTATTTTCCCTTAACGTTCCGCGAGATAGTCAAGGAACAGTTGCCACCGCCTGGAGAACCCCTGAACCGATCCTCTCAACGCAAACTTCATCCGTTCCAGTTTTATGAACCCTGCCATGTCGTTTATCCAGGCCTCCACGCCGGGGGGGTTTTGCTTCCTCCCACATAAGTAAGATCCTTCGCCAGGCTACCAGGGACGCAAAGGCCAGAATATCGGCCTCTTTCGCCTCCTGCACTACCGGCTCTTCCGCTACCCCAAATATAGCTAACCCCCAGCCTGGCTTGACCCGGACCTTCACCACCTTTGAAGTCACTCTTTCCACTCCCCTCCAGTACTCATCCAGTGCCGGACACGACCAAACCATGTGTGTGGTTCGCCGGGCATCCCAAGCACCTCACGCACCTGTCCTCCACTCCGAAGAACTTGCTCAGCCTTGCTCCCGTCATGTGTGCTCTGTGTAGAACCTTGAATTGTATCAGGCTAAGCCGGGCACATGAGGAAGAGGAATTTACCCTACTTAGGGCATCAGCCCACAGCCCCTCCTCAATCTCCTCCCCCAGCTCTTCTTCCCATTTTCCTTTCAGCTCCTCTACCAGCGCCTCCCCCTCGTCTCTCATCTCCTGATATATTTCGGACACTTTGCCCTCCCCGACCCATACCCCCAAAATCACTCAATCCTGGATCCCCTGTGTCGGGAGCAGCGGAAATTCCCTCACCTGTTGCCTCGTAAACGCCCTCACTTGCATATATCTAAAGATATTCCCCGGGGGCAACTCATACTTTTCCTCCAGCGCTCCCAGGCTCGCAAACTCCCCGTCAATAAACAAGTCTCTCAATCTCCTAATTCCTGCCCGATGCCAGCTCTGGAACCCTCCGTCCATCCTTCCTGGGACAAACCTATGGTTGTTCCTGATCGGGGACCACACCGAGGCACCCGTCACACCCCTATGTCGCCTCCATTGCCCCCAGATCCTTAAGGTTGCCGCCACCACTGGGCTTGTGGTGTACCTTTTCGGGGAGAGCGGTAGCGGCGCCGTCACCAGCGCCTTTAGGCTCGTTCCTTTACAGGACGCCATCTCCAGCCTCTTCCACGCCACCCCCTCTCCCTCACTCATTTCGTCCAGATTCGGCAACGCCAGACACCTCTGTCCCTGCTGCGCTGCAGGAACCCCCTCCTTACCCTCGGGGTCTTCCCTGCCCACACAAAAGTCATAATACTCCTATCTATTTTCTTAAAAGAGGCCTTAGTGATCAAAATGGGGAGACATTGAAACACAAAAAGAAACCTTGGGAGGACCATCATCTTTACCGCCTGCACTCTGCCCGCCAGTGAGAGCGGCAGCATATCCCACCTCTTGAAATCCTCCTCCATCTGCTCCACCAGCCGCGTCAGATTGAGTTTGTGTAGAGTTCCCCAGCTCTTAGCTACCTGAATCCCCAGATATCGGAAGCTCCTTTCCACTCTCCTTAACGGCAGGGCGTCTATCCCTCTTCCCTGATCCCCGGGGTGTACTACAAAAAGCTCACTCTTCCCCATATTAAGCCTATATCCCGAAAAATCTCCAAACTCCCTCAATATCTGCATAACCTCTGTCATCCCCTCCACAGGATCCGCCACATACAGCAGTAGGTCATCTGCGTAGAGTGACACTCGATGTTCCTCTCCCCCTCGAACCACCCCCCTCCATTTCCTAGAGTCTCTCAGCGCTATGGCCAGTGGTTCAATTGCCAGCGCGAACAGTAATGGGGACAGGGGGCACCCCTGCCTTGTTCCCCTATTTAACCGAAAATACTCCGATCGCTGCCGATTTGTGACTACACTTGCCACCGGGGCCCCATAGAGGAGTTTGACCCAACTGACAAACCCCTCCCCGAACCCAAACCTCCTCAACACCTCCCATAAATACTCCCACTCTACCCTATCGAATGCCTTCTCTGCATCCATCGCTACCACTATCTCTGCCTCCCCCTCTGCTAGGGGCATCATTATCACCCCCAACAGCCGTCGCACGTTGACATTCAATTGTCTCCCCTTTACAAACCCTGTCTGATCTTCGTGCACCACCCCCGGGACACAATCCTCGATCCTTGTCGCTAGCACTTTTGCCAGCAACTTGGCGTCTACATTCAGGAGCGAGATAGGCCTATATGACCCGCATTGCAGCGGATCCTTATCACGCTTCAGGATTAGTGATATCGTCGCCTCCGACATTGTCGGGGGTAGAGTCCCCCCTTCTCTGGCCTCGTTAAAGGTTCTCGCCAGCAGCGGGGCCAACAAGTCCACATATTTCCTGTAAAATTCCACCGGGAACCCGTCTGGTCCCGGGGCCTTCCCTGCCTGCATGTTCCCCAGCCCTTTGGTCACCTCGTCCACCCCAATTGGCGCCCCCAGGCCTGCCACCTCCTGCTCCTCCACCCTCGGGAACCTTAGTTGGTCCGAGAACTGTTGCATCCCCTCTTTTCCCTCCGGGGGTTGGGACCTATATAGCCTCTCATAAAAGGTCTTAAACACCTCATTTACCTTCCCTGCTCTCCGCTCCGTAGTTTCCGTGTCATTCCTAACTCCCCCTATTTCCCTCGCCGCTATCCTCTTATGGAGCTGGTGGGCCAGCAGCCGGCTCGCCTTTTCCCCATATTCGTATCTCATCCCCTGTGCCTTCCTCCACTGTGCCTCTGCCTTCCCTGTGGTCAGCAGGTTAAACTCCATCTGAAGTCTTCGCCTCTCTCTATGTAGTCCTTCGTCCGGGGCCTCCGCATATCTTTTATCCACACTCAAAATCTCCCCCACTAATTTCTCCCTTTCTTTGCCCTCTTTTTTTCTCCTTGTAAGCCCTAATGGAGATCAACTCTCCCCTAACCACCGCCTTCAGCGCTTCCCATACTACCCCCACCTGGATCTCACCATCATCATTGGCCTCCAGGTACCTCTCAATACATCCCCGCACCCTTCCACAGACCCCCTCATCTGGGCTCATCTGCTCATTTGGGTAGCACGGTAGCATTGTGGATAGCACAATTGCTTCACAGCTCCAGGGTCCCAGGTTCGATTCCAGCTTGGGCCACTGTCTGTGCGGAGTCTGCACATCCTCCCCGTGTGTGCGTGGGTTTCCTCCGGGCGCTCCGGTTTCCTCCCACAGTCCAAAGATATGCAGGTTAGGTGGATTGGCCATGATAAATTGCCCTTAGTGTCCAAAATTGCCCTTAGTGTCGGGTGGGGTTACTGGGTTATGGGGATAGGGTGGAGGTGTTGACCTTGGGTAGGATGCTCTTTCCAAGAGCCGGTGCAGACTCGATGGGCCGAATGGCCTCCTTCTGCACTGTAAATTCTATGATAATCCGCCAATAGTCCCACATCCAGTCGCCAGAGTGGACGCTGTTCCCTCTCCTCTCCTTGTTCCAGATCCACCCAATGTGGGGCATGGTCTGAAACGGCTATGGCTGAATACTCCGTTCCTGCCACCCTCAATCAGTGCTCTGCTCAAAACAAAGAAATCTATCCGGGAGTATACCTTACGGACATGGGAGAAAAAGGAGAACTCTTTGGCCAACGGCCTGGCAAATCTCCACGGATCCACTCCCCCCATTTGCTCCATAAACCCCCTGAGGACCTTGGCCGCTGCCGGCCTTCTTCCGATCCTGGATCTAGACCGATCTAACCCTGGATCCAGCACAGTATTGAAATCCCGCCCCCATTACCAGGCTTCCCACCTCCAGGTCCGGGATACGTCCCAACATCTGCTTCATAAATCCCGCGTCGTCCCAGTTCGGGGCATATACATTTACCAGCACAACCTCCTTTCCCTGCAATCTGCCACTCACCAACACATATCTACCACCGTTGTCCGCCACTATATTCCTAGCCTCGAATGACACCCGTTTCCCCACCAATATCGCCGCCACCCCTCTATTTTTCGCGTCCAACCCTAAGTGGAACACCTGTCCCACCCATCCTTTCCTTAACCTAACCTGACCGCCACCTTCAGATGCGTCTCTTGAAGCATGACCATGTCTGCCTTCAGTCCTTTTAAGTGCGCGAACACTCGGGCCCTCTTGATTGTCCCATTTAGGCCTCTCACATTCCATCTGATCAGCCGGATTGGCCCCCCCCCGACTAGCCATCCCCTATTCTAGGCCAGTCCCCCGTCCAGGACCCGCGCACCCACCCGTCCCCCAGGCGGCGCATTCCCGTCCCGACCACCTCTTCCCTTGCCAGCTCCCTCTCGCTCCCAGCAGTAGCAACCCAGTTGACCCCCGCCCCGCTGCTAGATCCCCATCTAGCATGGTTACTCCCCCCATGATGCTTCCGAAAGTCAGCTGACTCCAACTGACCCCGGCTTTCATCCGCTCTCTCCTTGACCACCCCGTGTGTGGAACTCTCATCCTCCTTGCGCCTATCTTCCCGCCATCATCTCCCTAGCGCGGGAAAAAAACCCTGCGCTTTCCTGGATTGGCCCCCCCCCCCCCCATGGCGCAGCTTCCCCCATTCCCCACACCCCCCTTCAGTCCCTTTTTCCACCGGCGCGCACATTTCTCAGTGCCCCCCGTCAAGAAGAGAGAACCCCCCGTCTATCGCCCCGATACTGTGAACCTCCCATTCCCCAATTTACATTTCTATACATCAACATCGTCGTCTCCCCCACAGCATCAGTCCCTGATTTCTGATCCAATTTCTCTTCCTGGATGAAGGTCCATGCCTCCTCCGACATTTCAAAGTAGTAATGTTTGCCTTGGTGCGTGACCCACAATCGCGCCGGCTGCAGCATCCCGAACTTTATTTTCTTCTTGTGAAGCACCGCCTTGGCCCGATTAAAGCTCGCCCTCCTTCTTGCCACCTCCGCGCTCCAGTCCTGAAACACTCGTATCACCGCATTCTCCCACCTGCTACTCCGTACCTTCTTGGCCCAGCTCAAAACCGCCTCTCTGTTGGTGAATCGGTGAAATCTCACCACTATCGCCCTGGATGGTTATCCTGCCTTTGGTCTCGTCACAAGGATCCGGTGAGCCCCTTCCACCTCCAGGGAGCCCGAGGGGGCCTCAGCTCCCATTAGCGAATGGAGCATCATGCTCACATAAGCCCCAACGTCAGCTCCCTCCACTCCCTCGGGGAGACCCAGAATCCGGAGGTTCTTTCTCCTCGAGCTGTTCTCCAGGACTTCGAGCCTTTCGATAGATCTCTTCTGTAGCGCCTCGTGCGTCTCCATTTTTACCGCTCGGCCCAGAATCTCATCCTCGTTCTCAGATGCCTTCGCCTTCACCCCACGGAGCTCTATCGCCTGGGCCTTTTGCGTTTCTTTTAGCCCTTCGATTGCCAATAACATCGGCGCCAGCACCTCCTTCTTTAATTCCTCCACACACCGTCGGAGGAATTCCTGCTGGTCTGGGCCCCATGTCGTCTGGGCTCCATCCGTCGCCATCTTGCTTCTTCCTTCTCTTCTCTGCCGCTGCTCCAAAGGATCCTTCGCAATCTGGCCACTACCACCGCTCCTTTCCATACACACCCGGGGGGACTCCTTCCTTCGTCACCCCACACTGGGTTTGGTCCAAACAAATTTCCGTTGGGGCTCCCAAAAAGAGCCCAAAAATCCGTTAGAACGGGAGCTGCCGAAACGTGCGGCTTAGCAGTGCATCGCCGCAACCGGAAGTCCCCATGTCATTCCTTTTCAAAGAGCGGCTATAATAAATGTCACCATTGAGAATTGTGTTTACACCTGTCTCATAACTTGATAAATGTCTTTATTTGGTGATAGCTGAACAAAATCTCCGGGTGCTCCGGTTTCCTCCCACAGTCCAAAGATGTGCAGGTTAGGTGGATTGGCCATGATAAATTGCCCTTCGTGTCCAAAATTGCCCTTCGTGTTGGGTGGAGTTACTGGGTTATGGGGATAGGGTGGAGGTGTGGACTTGGGGAGGGTGGTCTTTCCAAGAGCCGGTGCAGACTCGATGGGCCGAATGGCCTCCTTCTGCACTGTAAATTCTATGGAAAATAGAGAAATTAACTCTTGAATCTGCCGTTGCATAATTTACATCACATTTTTACATGTGTTATGAACCCCACTGATGTGAAATGCGAGGTATTCCAAAAGAACGGTGTCGTGTTATGTACTCTGGGATAACACAGGCTGCAACTGGATGCAGCTTTAACCAAAAGATACTCCAGACCTTGAAGTTAGTTCAATCTGATTTATTGAACCAGTAGCACAGTTAGTACAGTTCTCTATGAGTTCTACTCTCTGCTAACCTGTTCATAGTTCATAGAATTTACAGTGCAGAAGGAGGCCATTCGGCACATCGAGTCTGCACCGGCTCTTGGAAAGAGCACCCTACCCAAGGGTAGGGGGGGGGGGGAGGGGCTTATTGATGCGTTTGAAATCTGCCTGTGAGAGGAAGTTGGCAGAAGCACCTGTGTCCAGCTTAAACTGGATGGAGCAGTGGTTGACCTGCATCACAGCACGCCATTCGTCCGTAGAATCCACAGCGAGGATGGATTAAATTCATGATGAGGGAGGCTGATTTGTATGATGGATTGGGCTACATTCATCACCTTTTGTAGTTTCCTGCGGTCTTGGGCAGAGCAGGATCCATACCAAGCTGTGATACAACCAGAAAGAATGCTTTCTATGGTGCATCTGTAAAGGTTAGTGAGAGTTGCTGACACGCTAAATTTCCTTAGTCTTCTGAAAAAGTAGCATCGTTGGTGAGCTTTCTTAACTATGTTGTCGGCATGGAGGGACCAGGACAGGTTGTTGGTGATCTGGACGTGTAAAAACTTGAAGCTCTCAACCCTTTCTACTTTGTTCCCATTGATGGAGACAGGGCATGTTCTCCACTCCGCTTCCTGAAGTCGAAGACAATCTCCTTCGTTTTGTTGACATTGAGGGAGAGATTATTGTCATTGCACCAATTCACCAGAATCTCTAGCTCATTCCTGAACTATTGCCGAACATTGGACTATCTGGGTGAGCTTGCCAATGGCAGTGCAACAGACGTTTGGAGAGATGGGTGCTGCTCTGATGAATCCAGTTAAAGTTGGCTTCTACTTGCTATTCTGAATTGCCAGGTTTCAGACAGGGAAAGGAATGATTTCTCTCCTGTGAGACGAGTACACCATACAGAATGGAAAATATGCAATGCAGACATAATACTTGCTGCTGCTTTGTTTTTTTTAAACAAAATATATACTTTATTTATAAAATCTCTAATAAACATTACAGAACATTTCGAATTGTCTTCACTGTACATTTCCATCAAAGTTACACATTCACTTGACTTTCTTCCATTCAATGAAATGAAAATGTAAATCGCTTATTGTCACATGTAGGCTTCAATGAAGTTACTCTGAAAAGCCCCTAATCGCCACATTCGGCGCCTGTTCGGGAGGCTGGTACGGCAGTTGGGATGACATTACATACATATCCCTCTTTACGTTACAATTCTTTCTTAAATATTTACATCGTCATGCTTCTTTTATACATTGGAGTGTTAGTGACCCAGACCGAGGGGTTTTACACCGTTACCCACCCCTCGGTGTACATTTGCTGGTAAGACCTTATACCGTGGTCTTTCCCCATTGCGCCTTGGCGGCAGCTGCCCCAAGCTTGAGTGCGTCCCTCAGCACGTAGTCCTGGACCTTAGAATGTGTCAGTCTGCAACACTCGGTTGAGGACAATTCTTTGCACTGGAAGATCAGCAAGTTTCGGGCAGACCAAAGAGCATTGACCTTCCAGCAGCAGTTGATGTTTGTCTCGGTATGTCCCCTTGGAAACAGTCTGTAGAGCAGAGAGTCCTGTGTCACAGAGCTGCTCGGGATGAACCTTGACAAATACCACTGCATCTCTCTCCAGACCTTCTTTGCAAAGGCACATTCCACAAGGAGGTGGGTGACTGTCTCATTTCCCCCACAGCCACGTGGGCAGCGTGCAATGGCGCTGAGCCTTCGGGTGTACATGAAGAATCTGACGGGGAGGGCCCTTCTCACCACCAGCCAAGCTAGGTCTTGGTGCTTGTTTGAAAGATCTGATGATGAGACGTTCTGCCAGAGGACTCTGAAAGTCTGCTCAGGGAACCATCCAACGTCCTCCACAGTCTCCTTTTCCCTGAGTGCCTCGAGGACATTACTTGCTGACCACTGCTTCATTGCCTTGTGGTCAAAGGTGTTTTCTTCAAACATTTTTCCATGAGGGACAGGTGGTACGGCACGGTCCAACTACTTGGAGCGTTCCGCAGCAATGAGGCCAGGCCCATCCTTCGTAACACCGGGGACAGGTAGAACCTCAGTATGTAGTGATACTTGGTGTTTGCATACCGGGGGTCCACGCACAGCTTGATGCAGCTGCACACAAAGGTGGCCATCAGGATGAGGGAGACGTTGGGTACGTTTCTCCCTCTCTTATCCAGAGGTTTGTACATGGTGTCACTTTGGACACGGTCCATCTTGGATCTCCAGATGAATTTGAAGATGGCCCGGGTGACTGCTGCGGCGTAGGGTCGGGTAATGGGCCAGACCTGCGCTACGTACAGTAACCTCACCTGATGACCAGGGCTTTGCCCTCAATGGAGAGGGAGCGTTGCTCCCACATGCCCAGTTTCTGTCTTACCTTGGCTATGCGCTCCTCCCAGTTTTTGGTGCACGCCCCAGCCACTCGTAACCATATCCCCAGCACCTTCAGATAATCTGACCTGACAGTGAAGGGGACAAAGGACGGTCGACCCAGTTCCCAAAGAACATGGCCTCGCTCTTGCCGCGGTTTACCTTGGCTCCCGAGGCCAGTTCAAACTGGTCGCAGGCGTTCAAGAGCCTGCGTACAGACGCGGGATCCGAGCAGAAGACAGTGATGTCGTCCATATACAGGGAGGCCTTGACTTGCACGCCTCCGCTGCCTGGGATCGTCACTCCTCTTATACCTGAATCCTTCCTGATGGACTCGGCAAAAGGTTCTATGCAGCACACACAGGGCCGAGGAGAGAGGGCAGCCCTGCCTGACTCCAGATTTGATCTGGAAACTTTTCTGATTCCCACCCATTGATTGAGACTGCACTATAGATGTTTGTGTCGAGCAGTTTGATCCAATTGCGAATTCCCTCCCCAAACCCCATTTTGGAGAGCACATCCATCATGTAGGTGTGCGATATTCTGTCAAAAGCCTTCTCCTGGTCAAGGCTGATGAGGCAGGTGTCCATCCTCCTGTCCTGCACGTAGGCGATCGTATCCCTGAGTAGCGCGAGGCTATCAGAGATTTTCCTGCCGGGTACACCACGGGTCTGGTCAGGGTGGATCACCGACTCCAGAGCAGACTTTTTTTAACAAACAATTTTATTAAGGTATTTTTTGGCATTGTAAACAGCTACAGATAACAGAAATGTGCAAACATCAATATAAAACCAATGCTTCAATCAAACCATACTGCACATGCCCGCTCCTCTCCCCTAGACACTACCCACCTATTTATCCCTCCTACTCTACTCTTATCTCTCCGTGCCCCCCCAGCTGACATTCACTCTCCCGCGAAGAAGTCGATGAATGGTTGCCACCCTCCAGGCGAACTTAATTTTTGCAAACCCAGAAAACTTGACATGTCCGAAAGCCATAGTTCGGTCTTCGGGAGTTTTGAGTCCCTCCATGCCAGCAGTATTCGCCGCCGGGCTATCAGGAAAGCAAAGGCCAGAACATCTGCCTCTTTCTCCCCCTGGACCCCCGGGTTTTCTGAAACCCGAAAATTGCCACCCCTGGACTCATCACCACCCTTGTTTTCAGCACCCGGGACATGACCCCTGCAAATCCCTCCCAGTACCCCCTAAGCTTCGGACATGCCCAAAACATGTGAACGTGGTTCACTGGTCCTCCCGCGCATCTAGCGCACTTGTCCTCTACCCCATAGAATTTGCTCATCCGAGCTACCGTCATGTGGGCCCGGTGAACGACCTTAAATTGAATCAGGCCGAGCCTGGCACATGTTGCGGTTGAGTTTACCCTACTCGGGGCTTCCGCCCACAGCCCGTCCTCCATCTCCCCACCAAGCTCCTCCTCCCATTTGAGTTTCAGTTCCTCCTGCTGGGACTCTTCCCCCTTCGTGAGCACCTTGTAGATATCCGAGACTCTACCTCTCCTCCTTCTCCTCTAGAGACTATTCTGTCCTTGATCCCTATTGGCGGGAGGCGTGGGAAGGATGGGACACCCATCCCCCCTACACACCTCCACTGGCCCCATATCTGCAGGGTCGCCCCCACTACCGGACTGGTGAAGTACCTGGCCGGCGACAGCGGTAGGGGAGCCGTGACCAGGGCTGGCAAACTGGTGCCCCTGCACGAAGCCGCCTCCACTCGCTCCCAGATTGACCCCGTACCCACCATCCACTTCCTCATCATGGCTATGTTAGCCGCCCAGTAGTAGTTGATCAGACTCGGCAATGCCAGTCCCCCCTCGCTGCGGCTCCTTTCAAGCATCGCCTTCTTCACCCGCGGCGATTTTCCTGCCCAGACAAAGCTCCTGATGATTTTGCCAGTCCTTTTGAAGAAGGACAGTGGGATAAAGATCGGGAGGCACTGGAAGATGAACAGAAATCTAGGGAGGATTGTCATCTTTACAGTCTGCACGCTCCCCGCCAGTGACAGCGGGAGTGCATCTCATCTCCCTCTTCATTTGTTCCACCACCCTAGTCAAATTTAACTTATGCAACCTGCCCCAGTCTCGTGCTACCTGTATCCCCAAGTACCGGAAACCTTTCTCCATCAGCCTAAATGGCAGCTCCTTCAGTCTATTCTCCTGGCCCCTTGCCTGCACCACAAACACCTCACTCTTGGCCATATTTAATTTGTACCCTGAAAACCGGCCGAACTTCCTCAGTGTTTGCAGTATATTTTCCATCCCGGCCAGTGGGTCAGACACGTACAGGAACAGGTCGTCCGCACGGAGAGAGACCCTATGTTCCACCCCCCCCCCCCCCCCCCCCCCCTAGTTATTCCCTTCCACCCCTTCGCAGCTCTCAACGCCATCGCCAACGGCTCTATGGCCAGCGCGAACAGCAACGGGGAGAGTGGGCACCCCTGTTTGGTCCCGCGATGTAGTCTGAAATAATCTGACATTATCCTGTTCGTCCTAACGCTAGCTTTTGGGGCCTGGTACAATAGTCTGACCCAATTAACCAGTCCCTCCCTGAACCCAAACCGTCCAAGCACCTCCCACAAATCGCCCCACTCCACTCAGTCGAAGGCCTTCTCAGCGTCCATTGCCACCACTACCTCCACCTCCTTGCCCGTCGGGGGCATCATGATCACATTAAGCAATCTTCTCAAGTTAGCTGTCGGCTGCCTGCCTTTCGCAAACCCAGTCTGATTGTCCCCAATCACTTCCGGTACGCAGTCCTCCATTCTAATCGCCAGGACCTTGGCCAGGAGCTTGGCATCCACATTGATCAGGGAGATTGGCCTGTATCACCCCGCAGGATTCCGGGTCCTTGGCCCACTTCAATATCAGCAAGATGGTGGCTTGCAACATCGGCGGTGGCAGGGTCCCTCTGTCCCTTGCCTCATTAAAAACCCTTGTCAGGACCGGTCCCACTAGCTCCGAGAACTTCTTGTAAAACTCTACTGGGTATCCATCCGGCCCCGGGGCTTTCCCCAACTGCATGGCCTTTAGGCCCCCCTATACCACCTCTGCTCTAATTGGGGGCCCCAGCCCGTCCACTAGTCCCCTGCCTACTTTTGGGAAGGTTAGTCCATCCAGGAACCTTTTCATCTCCCCCGGCTCTTCCGGGGGTTCTGAAGTGTACAGCTTTACTATAGAAGTCCCGAAATACCTTATTCAGTTCTGCCGGGTCCTCCACTCTGCTCCCCTTCCCATCAACCACTCTACTTTTTTCCCTGGCCACCTCCCTCTTCCTGAGTTGCTGCTCTAGCAATCTGCTCGCCTTCTCCCCATGCTCATACACCACTCCCCTCGCCATCCTAAGTTGTTCCACGGCCCTATTCGTGGATAGCACCCCCAGTTCCGCCTGAAATCTCCGTCTCTCCCTGAGTAGGTTCTCCCCCGGGGACCCCGCATGCTCCTCGTCTATCCGGTGAATTTCCCAATCTGTCCATTTCTGCTCTGTCCGCCCTGACCCTGTGAGCCCGAATTCATATCAGCTCCCCCCTCACTACTGCCTTCAGCGCCTCCCGCAGGGTCGCTGCTGAAACCTCCCCCGTATCGTTCACCTGCAAGTAATTTTGCATACACTTCTGAAGTCTCTCAACAGTCCTACGTCTAACCTCCATTGCGGGCGTTGATAATTTGCCCCCCTGACCTGCAGGTCCACCCAGTGCGGGGCATGGTCCGAGATAGTGATTGCCGAGTATTCCGTATTCTTTACCTCCCCTACACAGTCCCTGCTCAAGATAAAAAAAAATCAATCCTAGAATATACTTTATGAACATGCGAATAAAACGAGTAGCCCCTTCCCGTCGGCTGTCTGGCTCTCCATGGGTCCACAGCCCCCATTTGCTCCATGAACCCTTTCAGCTCCCTTGCCATTGCTGGGAATCTGCCCGTTCTGGGACATGCCCGGTCCAGCCCCGGGTCAAGGACCATATTAAAGTCCTTTATTATCACCCCCATTATAAACTTACGTGAGTCTAGGTCCGGGATCTTCCCCAGCACTCTTTTGATAAAGTCAACGTCGTCCCAGTTCGGCACATATATGTTCACCAGCACCACTCTTCTTCGCTCCAGCTTGCCCCTTACCATAAGGAATCTGCCCCCGCCGTCTGCGACTACGCCCTCCGCCTCAAATTGAACCCGCTTATTGATCATAATTGCTACCCCCCCGGACTTAGAATCCAAGTCCGAGTGGAAGACCTGGCTGATCCAGCCCTTCCTTAGCCTAGTCTGGTCAAACACTTTCAGATGTGTCTCCTGCAACATAATTACGTCCGCCTTCAGAACCCGCAAATGCGCGAACACACGTGCCCTTTTAACTGGTCCATTTAGTCCCCTGACATTCAGGTGATCAGCCTGGTTGGGGGGGCACAACCCCCCCGGCCGGTCAGCCATAACCTTTCTTGGGCCCGCTCCCGGCCCATGCGCCGTGCCATTCCTGGCTCGCCTCTTGGCCGCCTCCACCACCGACCTCCTTTCCATTACCTACTTCAGATCCCCACCCACGTCAGCAAAATAACCCCCCCCCCCCCCCCCCCCCCCCCTCAGCAACATCCCCGATAACCCCACCCCTGCCATCCACTGGCTGTATTCTTCCCCCCCACCCACACCTTGATTAGCCAATCTGCTAGCCCGGTGACTCATCCCTCCGACGCCCACTTGTCTCACTCCCATTGTTTCCCCGACCTCATCTCCCCCTCCCAGCACACCATCCCCCACTCCGACCCACTGATGCAGTCTCACTAAGATGGGAAAGATCAAACAAGATGTAAACATCAAACAGCACCGCGAGGCTGCTCCAGGTGCACTCCAGAGCAGACTTGACCCGATTGGCGATGACCTTGGCTAGAATTTTATAATCCACATTCAATAGTGAAATGGGTCACCAATTTCGAATTTCTTCCCTATCCCCCTTCTGCTTGTAGATGCGGGTGATGATGCCTTTCCTCATGGATTCTGACATGCTGCCGTCCAGAAGCATACTCTCGTACACTTCCAGCAGGTCTGGGCCAATCCAGTCCCACAGAGCCGAAAACAACTCAGCCGGTAGCCGTTGCTTCCGGGAGTTTTACTCGTCTCAAAGGACTTGACGGCCTTTGTCAGCTCACCCAGAGTTAGTGGTTTGTCCAGATTTTCCCGCTCGCTGTCGCCTAAGACCTCCTTGATAGACAACAGGAAGGTCTGGGAAACAGTGCTATCTGATGGCTACAGTCCGGCATAAAAGGATTTGCTGATCATTAGGATGTCAGACTGCGATGACTTTACAGAGCCATCTTCTTCCTTCGGGCTGCTGATCACAGAGGTCTCTCTGTGCACCTTTTGGAAGAAGAAGCGTGAGCACTTTTCGTCCTGCTCCACAGAGCAGACTCTGGAACGGAAGATAACCCTGGAGGCCTCCGAGGTGTAGAGCGAGGCTTTATGGTGCTAAATGCAAAGCTGGTCACGTACATGTTTAGCACTTCTTGCATGTCTTTCCTGCTCCAGTTAGATTTGAGCTTGCACCTCAAGGTCACAAAATATAAATCATCAGAAATTTCACCTCCAAGCCTTATATGACAATGATAAACCATTGCATATGATGGTTGTATAAATTATAGACTTGTATCGCTCATCTTGGGTATGTTTTTATCAAATTTGTGTTCCAATCTCAAGATTATGGAGATTCAATATTGAGAAATATAAGGGGATAAATTTTATATAATTAAAAATAGCAAATGTGATTTAAAGGTTACATTGTTTGGAAGTCAGCAGGAGGTTGGGGGATAAATATTGATGTACATAGTCGATTGAATACTGGACGTGTTGCGTTATAAGATAGAAGTTGCAAATGAAATGGATTTAGAAGTAGATTGATAGAAAATGATTCAGTGATGCCATGCACTAAGAATCACTGGCACCATATGTGACATCTTGTGTCAGCTGAATTAATTATGTCTGTAGAGTGTTACTAATACAGTAAGAGCAACAAAGTTGATTTTAGATCATAGGATCACAGGAATTGATTAGATTTAGCAAGCCAGAATATGGGACAGAGGGTACGAGCTGAAGAGGCAATGTACAGAATTTAATTTGAGGAACAGCTTCATCATTGAAACTCACCAGATAACTGTTTTAATTGATGATGAATAATTGATGATGAATACTGGCCAAGATATTGAGAGAGCTGTGTGCTCTTTTTCAAGTAGTACCATGTTCACCTGAGAAGGCACATGGCACCTCCAATTAATATTTCATTCCAAGTGCAACATTCTATCAGCAATGCACTGAAATGGCACCCTAGATTATATGCTCAAATTGTCACTGAGCCAAGTCTGACATTTTAATACTTAGTCATTTGTAGTGTTCAAAATATAATTAGGTTCCAGACTGAGTAGAAGTTGAAAAGGTTTGGGGCAGGGGAAAGAATTGTCCTTAAATCTGAGCAAACCTTTTTCCTTTACAATGGCAGATTATTAATACGATAAAGTTAAAGCCAGTAAAACTACTTGTATCTTATCACTTATTTAAAGTAAATAGTGGAAAGTTTGTACAAATATACACAAGATAATTGGCTTGTAAATTTGTTGCAATTTAGGATTGTGTTCTGGAGAATTAAATAAAAATGTAGTTATTAATTATATGACCAAGTTGACAGTAATAGATTGTGCGCAGTTATTAATTTGAGCATTCACCATGCACCTTCAGAAGTAAGCCCCGACTAACATGGGTTTCTTTCAGTGACTTGCTCACACATAATCATTTGAATAACAATGTCTCTTCCCCAATATTAATGTTGGGCTCACTAATGACATAAAATTAGCAAAATAACTATTTTTTGCCACATTCTGAGAGCAGTATCATGGAATGTAATATATATTTTCCTTGCATTTTTGCATACCTTTATGAATTGTTTAGTAGAGGATTGACACACACAAATGCAAATTATGTTTTGTCACTGTCAGTGAATCTGTTCAGTTGTCATTTAGTAAAGATGTACGGTATCGTTTAAATTACAATTTAAAAAAAATTATTTTGGCTCAATTTTTGTATGTTGGCATGATGCTTTCATTTTACTTTTGATTTGATAATTTTAAGTATAGTTAAGTGTAGTTCTAACATTGTGTAGCACCCTTGTGGTTAATTGGTAGTTTTGTTCCCTTCCCCATTATCTCTGCTCATGAGGCACATTGGTGAGGGAAAATATTGCTGACTTCAACATTTACATGTTGAACAGGAAAAATGAAATGGTGTTGCTTTGAATTACATCAACCTTCATTAAATTTCAGACAACTTTTTGTTTGGGGCTGCTGCAGTCTTTGAAAGTGGTTATTATGTTTAAACTGGAAATGTACTAAAACATCAAACTTGCTCTCTTGTTCTACATTATCAAAAATACAAACATGACTTGTGTTATTTCTGGTTTAGCGTTGATGAAAATGGTTTGTTGTAGAAAGAATATTCAGTGTGCCCTCTGTGCTGAACTGTGCATTATGAAAATTTATTCTGATATTGCAAAGTAGGCCTCAACACATTTTGGGTTATTAACAATTTTGAGAGCTTTGATGTTGATTTGCTGCAGCTTATGTTATAATGCAAACTAGTTTAATGGCAAAAGCAAGTACAGATTTGAGCTTTAGCTATTGGGAAGCGGATTAATCCTGATGTAGTCTTTTGTTTGGAATGTTTATAGAAATGAGTAAGAAAGAAATTTTAGCTCCTCTGAAGGATGAAGTAGTGCAGTCTGTTGCTTAAGATTGTCTTTTCTTTTGTCCTCTTTGACCATGACATAATTATCAGATCTTCCATGTACCGCAAGGCTCTTCATCTGAACTAGTTTTTCTCATTACTTAGTACAACTCTTCCTTGTAACGTCATAGCAATTTTGAATACGTTGCAAGTACTGCCCGTGACTTTGGGAGGATTAATGCATTGTGGATAGTGTATTCTTCTTCACTTGTAATGTATTCTACTTTATATTGGTAAGTCCAGAAAATCCGACATAAAATGAGCATTAAATCTAGTGCATGTTAAATGGGAAAAAATGGTATTGAGTATTCAGTGTGTTTAATCTCATGTTAGGTCAGTGCAGAAAAAAATGCAGCGTTCATAATTAACATAGAACATACAGTGCAGAAGGAGGCCATTCGGCCCATTGAGTCTGCACCGACCCACTTAAGCCCTCACTTCCATCCTATCCCCGTAACCCAATAACCCCTCCTAACCTTTTTTGGACACTAAGGGCAATTTAGCATCGCCATTCCAACTAACATGCACGTCTTTGGACTGTGGGAGGAAACCGGAGCACCCGGAGGAAACCCATGCAGACACAGAGAATGTGCAGACTCCACACAGACAGTGACCCAGTGGGGAATCGAACCTGGGACCCTGGCGCTGTGAAGCCACAGTGCTATCCACTTGTGCTACCGTGCTGCCCGAACATAGAACATACAGGGCAGAAGGAGGCTATTCGGCCCATCGAGTCTGCACCAACCCATTTAAGCCCTCACTTCCACCCTATCCCCATAACCCAATAACCCCTCCTCACCTTTTTTGGATACTATTGGATATTTGACACATATTAAATAAATACTCAATAAAATTATATTTTCACTGTAAAGTTTAGTTGCTCTGCAACAGCAAGCAATCATTTCTTAAATAGGCACTAAAATGACCAGGACTTATAATAGTAAGATACAGTTGACATTGATTCTCATTTGGACTTTGCCGACAACTAGTCATGATCTTTTATACATTTTAAATTGAATACTTTTTGCCTGGACCAGAAATGTGATGTTGAATCACATTTGCAATTTTATGCATGCTTAAAGCTACTGTTTATAGGTTTAATTAATGCCTAATTTTCATGTGCAGATCCTTTCACCCCAAATTGCAGATGTCAACATTATAAATTCAAAAAACATTTTTCAAAACTTGTGTGTGTATATAGTTGTGAAATGTCTGGATTTGTGATTTACCCAAAGCTTGAAGTATCCAGGTGCATTTTTTATCAACTGATGTGCAACTTACTGGAACTGAAAATAAAATTGGAAGATCTTGGAACTCTTGCTTGTATGGGCATAACTGGAAAATCTATTCTTGACTATATCATATAATTTTTCAATGGCAATTAAAAAAAATTACTCACTGTTTAGGGATTTACAGTATGTGAGGACTAATGAGTTATTAATAATCTAATCTTTATTATTGTCACAAGTAGTCTTACATTAACACTGCAATGAAGTTACTGTGAAAAGCCCCTAATCGCCACACTCGGCACCTGTTCGGGTACACTGAGGGAGAATTCAGAATGTCCAATTCACCTTCCAGGCACGTCTTTCGGGACTTGTGAGAGGAAACCGGAGCACCCGGAGGAAACCCACGCAGACACTGGGAGAAAGTGCACATTCCGCACAGCCGGGAACCTGGGTCCCTGGTGCTGTGAAGCAACAGTGCTAACCACTGTGTAACCGTGCTGCCCCATTAATGCAATGTCCTGCAGTATAGAGTGCCATAGGGATCAGTGCTGGAGCCACAATTATTTACAATATATAAATGACTTGGAGAAGGGAAATTAATGTACTTTTGCCAAGTTTGCGAATGACACAAAGATAGGTGGGAAGTGGTGAGAATGGTACAGAGGGCTACAGATAGATTAAGTGAGTGGGCAAAGACTTGGCAGATGGAAAATAATGTAGGAAGAGGTAAAGCTATGTACTGTCGTTGGAACAATAAAGGAGCTGAATATTATTTGAATGGAGAAAGACTGCAGAAAGCTGCAGCTCAAGAGGGATTTGGAGGCCCTTGTGCATAGAATTTACAGTGCAGAAGGAGGCCATACGGCCCATCAAATCTGCACTGGCTCTTGGAAAGAGCACTCTACCCAAGCTCACGCCTCCCCCTATCCCTGTAACCCAGTAACCCCACCTAACCTTTTTGGACACCAAGGGCAATTTATCATGGCCAATCCACCTAACCTGCACATCTTTGGACTGTGGGAGGAAACCGGAGCACCCAGAGGAAACCCACGCACACACGGGGAGAACGTGCAGACACAACATCCACACATACAGTGATCCAAGCCGGGAATCGACCCTGGAGCTGTGAAGCTAATGAGCTAACCACTGTGCTGCCGTGCTGCCCATCTATGCCCGTGCATAAATCACAAAAAGCAAGCGTGCAAGTTCAGCAGGTAATAGGGAAAGGAAATGTAATGTTGAACTTCATTTGAAAGAAAATGGAGTATAAAAGTAGGGAAGTTTTGCTAAAACTATACAATGTACGAAATAAACCACACCACACCTGGAATACTGTGAACCGTTTTGGTTCTTTTATCTAAGGAAAGATATACTGGCATTGGAGACAGTCAGAGAAGGTCCACTAGGTTGACCCTTGGTATAGAGGGATTTTCTCATGAGAAGAGGTTGAGTAGGTTGGGACTGTACTGACTGGAGTTTAGAAGAATGATAGGTGAAACTTATTGAAAAACGTATGATTCTGCGGGGGCTTGACAGGGTAGATGCTGAGATGTTGTCGTCTGGGACTAGAGGACATCTGTGGAATTCTTTACTGCAGAAGGCTGTGAAGGCTGGATCATTAGGCTGTTCAAGACTGCGATAGACGGACATTTTTTGTTCATAAATTTAAAGTACCCAATTAATTTTTTCCAATTAAGGGACAATTTAGCATGGCCAATTCACCTACCCTGCGCATTTTTAGGTTGTGGGGACAAAATCCCGCAAACATGGGGAGAATGTGCAAACTCCACAGGGTCAGTGACGCAGAGCTGGCATCGAACCTGGGACCTCGGCGCCGTGAGGCATCTGTGCTAACCACTGTGCCACAGTGCTGCTCGATAGACAGACTTTTAATCAGGAAAGAAATCAAGGGCTATGGAGGTAAGGCAAGAAAGTAGAGTTGAGGATTATCATTTCAGGTCAGCCATGGTCTGATTGAATGGTAGGGCAAACTTGATGGGCCGAACGGTCTTGATGGGGCTCTGCTCCCATGACAAGTTCGTCTTGTAGACATATCTCGAATCAGATTTTCAGATAATCGCATCAAATGTTTAACATACATAGAACATACAGTGCAGAAGGTGGCCATTCGGCCCATTGAGTCTGCACCGACCCACTTAAGCCCTCACTTCCACCCTATCCCCGTAACTCAATAACCCCTCCTAACCTTTTTGGTCACTCCAAGGGCAATTTATCATGGCCAATCCACCTAACCTGCACGTCTTTGGACTGTGGGAGGAAACCGGAGCACCCGGGGAAAACCGACGCAGACACGGGGAGAAAGTGCAGACTCTGCACAGACAGTGACCCAGCGGGGAATCGAACCTGAGACCCTGGTGCTGTGAAGCCACAGTGCTATCCACTTGTGCTACCGTTTTCTAAATATCTACTGTTTTCTAAATATCTTTTCTAATTTGGAGAAAGTTTGTCAAATTTTAGTTAATTTGTAGTAAAATTGTATACTTAGTGGCTATCTTGTCAGTATAGTAGTTGAAATTTCAATGGTTTAATAAGAATCTGATTTTTCTTCACAGTTGGAATTGAACAAGAACAGGAGACTGTTGAAAGTGCTGCTGTTTTTCTCTTCAAAATTTTTCACGATAAGGACCACGTTGGACATGAAGAAACAAAAGCCGTTAAACAAATGTTTGGACCATTCCCCCCTTCAGCTGCTACTGCTGCCTGTAATGCAGTGTATAGGATTGCCTCGACTTTTAGTGACGAAGAACTACAGAAACTAGTTTGTGCAGATGAGTCTGCAAGCCAAATTTCCCGAGTACACTTTGGTAAAAACATAAATTTTTCATTTGATTCATTTGCTTTGGAACCTTCAGGGGAATTGCCCTTGAATTGGGAGTCATACAACCAAAAAGATTTCAGTCTAGATTATGATAAGTATTTCAATAATCATCAAGGAGATTTTAAAAATGGATCAATTGACAATCCAGATCTGAAATGTTCAAACAAAGTGGATGGTTCATTTTTAAGGCAAGAAGTTGATCGCTACATTATTGGAATCTTACAAGAGTCATCAGATAGACCAACGACAGATGACCTGTGTGGAACATTGTTGGAGATGCTGGCATCTAATAAAAGTGATGATGAACTTCAAAATGAGGTAAGTCAACTGAAAGGCTGCAAGAGTGCAAGCTGTATAACTTTTCCCCGCATGTAGAGTTGTAGCTTGAAAAAATGCAAGTATTGATGAGGACTTTCAAAGGTGTTTGATAAAGTGCCACACAACAGGCTTGTTAGCAAAGTCAAAGCCCATGGAATAAAAGGGAGAGTGGCGTTTTGGCAAAAGTTGGTCAAGTGATAGAAATCAGTGAGTGAGCAATTGTCTTTCCACTGGAGGAAGGTAAATAATGGGGTTTCCTGGGGTCAGTATTAGGACCATTGCTTTTTATGATCTAGCAGCTCCAGGGTCCCGGGGTTGATTCCCGCTTGGGTCACAGTCTGTGCAGAGCCTGCACGTTCTCCCCGTGTCTGCGTGGGTTTCCTCCGGTTTCCTCCCACAAATCCCGAAAATGTGCTGTCAGGTGAATTGAAATTCTGAATTCCCCCTCAGTGTATCCGATCAGGCACTGGAGTGTGGTGGCGAGGGAATTTTCACAGTAACTTCATTGCAGTGTGAATGTAAGCCTACAATAATAAAGATTATTATTCAGTTTTAAAAACAATTTAAGTACCTTTAAGTTCTTTTTAATTGAGGGACAATTTAGCGTGGCCAATTCACCTACCCTGCACATCCTTTTGGGTTGTGGGGTGAGACCCACGCAGACATGGGGAGAATGTGCATACTCCACACGGACAGTGACCCAGGGCCTGGAAGGACCCCATCGCGTAAAGGCTCAGGGTGACCGTCACCTTGATGGCCACCAGGAGCGGGTGTCCTCACTCATACTTCCGCGGTGCCAGGTGTACCATCACCTGGCAGATATGTCGCACTGTCTCTGCTCAGCCGGAGTCTCCCCCGGTCCGGCAGGTCCTGGAATGACCGGCAGTGCGGTACACCCGAGGCCTCATGCGGGGCCTGCTTGGCACGTCCTCCTCCTCGACCTGTTGGATGGTTTGCTCTCCATCCTGGGCAGTTGCCACCTGTCACTTTATGGCGCGCTCTGCTGCTGCAGCTTCCTACTCTTCCTCGAGCAGCTCCAGCTTGAATAGCCGCAAGGCTCCCACAGGGCTGCGTCGACTAGCAGGAATGTCACCAATGCTGGTTGAATGCCAATATCCATTGTCTGCAGGGGATGAAAGACCGACATGTTAGCACAGTGCGTAACCAAGTCCACCGGGTTACATGGTGGCCTGCACCACAGGCTGTGTGATGTCTTTCCCCATCCCTGCACCCCTGTCCCAGCCAGTGGCCAGCACCATGGGGGGTCTCTGGCCCTGGTGCCCTTCCCTGATGCAAGGGGTCCGTCAGCTGGCACTACCCTTGTCAGGGGTATGCACCGCCGCCCCCATAGGAGCCTCTGTGGGCTGCTGGCAGGTGGCTGCTGGGTGAGGGATGGGGGTTGTGGGGGCGGGATGGTGGCACCCATATGGTGAACCAGGGGCCACAGTGGGTGGTCAGTGGGGTGCGTAGCAGGATGGCTGCCTTACAGGTTGTGGCAATGGCAGTCTGTGCCTGGGCACCGCCCCAGTCCCATGGGGAGTCACACCGGCCACTGGGCCTGTTCTCTCCTCCCCTTCCCGTCACCGCCCTCTCCAACCAGCCTGGCCAGTGTTCAGCCTGGCAGTCCACAGTTGCTCATCACTGTGTCCTACCTCCTCCCTCTCCCTCATCAGCCGTGATGCCAGTTTCACGATTTTTAAAAGCACAAGTGAACCTCGCCATCGGGAACTTGGCCCAGAACTTGGCATCAGAAGTGGAGAATCGTGGAGGGCCCGGAGAATACCGGGTTGGGCCTGTTAATGATATGCAAACATAGTGTTTACTGTACGTGCGTTCCGGTATGCATTGATGCCGCTGTCGAGGTGATGAAGAATTGCGATTTGGCATCAAATCGCCGCCTGCCGAGCTTTTGGCATTGGAACCTATTCTCCGCCCAATGAAGTTTTGCGATTTACCATACATCATAGAATTTACAGTGCAGAAGGAGGCCATTCGGCCCATCGAGTCTGCACCAGCTCTTTGAAAGAGCACCCTACCCAAGCCCACACCTCCACCCTATCCCCATAACCCAGCAACCCCCCCCAACACTAAGGGCAATTTTGGACACGAAGGGCAATTTAGCACGGCCAATCCACCTAACCTGCACATCTTTGGACTGAGGCAGGAAACTGGAGCACCCGGAGGAAACCCACTCACACACGGGGAGAATGTGCAGACTTTGCACAGACAGTGAACCAAGCCGGGAATCAAACCTGGGACCCTGGAGCTGTGAAGCAATTGTGCTAACCACCATGCTACCGTGCTGCCCGATGTTGGTGTCGGTCAATGGAGAATCCCGCCCCACAAGTGAACAGCGTGATTCCCTGCCCTGGGGACCTGAGAATCACAGGAGGGTGGAACGTAGGATGCCGGACCCGGGAAATAGAAGCAAATGGGCCATGATTCTCCTTCCCACCGGGGAACGCATTCTGGGCGTCCTGGGGACGGAGAATCCTGCCTGAAAATCCCACTTCACAAATGCACACCGATTTTAAGAATGACATTGGTCACAAAGTATATCCTGTTCTTATATATAATGTTCCTAGTAACCACACTGTCTCTGTAACCCAACAGGTGGTTCGACAACACCCCACTCTGAAGCCAAGTGGTGGATTTCATCCAACTGAGCTTTTGTGCATTTTCCCTCCTATTCCTGCCAGATGATTATCACACTGAGAGCCAGCTGCCTCACTGGACTCCGGCTTCCACCGAGTGTTTCCAAACGCCACTGTCGAGCAGACATGCCTTAGAATCTTCTTTGAAACAATGCCCTCCCTCAGTTGTTCCCAGCAAATATTCCACTTACAGGATTTCCAATTCTCCTTTCAGTAATTCTTTTGTCTTGACTAGTCACGAGCATTCATGTTTCTCTCAGGTACTCAGTCCTCAACTCGATATTATTGCTCCAAAGGTTGGAATAAGGGCACCAACCTTATGACGGCTTCAGATATCTGGCTTTTCTCCAGCCGACTTCACCCAGTCTGCCCTTTCCAACTCTGTCTTTAATTACAATGAACAACCAATTCTGCTTGTGCAGGAGGCTCCATGCAGGGAATGTTCCTGGACACTCAAAACGTGACCCAAACCCTGCTCAAATTCCAGTTGCTGCTTTCCTTTTTTTTTCTCCAATCTTCCTGGATACTTCGCTTCATTCTCTAGTTTCTAGAAATAACTGTCCTTTAGCTTCTCTGGGACTTGCTTTATTGTCAATTACTGCATTGTATGGTGTTTCTTCTAGCAGAGCTGAGAAGCTGTTCCCTCTCTCACTACTAAGCTACTTCTACTTTGAGTTCAGTTACACACAATGTAAGATATTTTTCCCCTAAAGTGACCCCTGGTGGCTAAGCACCAGCTCATCTTTCTCCAAGCTCTTGTTTACTTTTCACGCCGTAAACTCCTTCAGCACAATAGAGACAGTTTAAAATGAAACCAAAAAAATCCCCATACATGCAAGCTCCTTTGTTCAACATGAATCTAACTACAGTTTTACCATTTACTACACAGAAACATAAAACTCACTTAAATCTATACCTTATTTCTAACATCTAACAACACAAACAGAGATCACCTCTCTGGAGAGATGGTGGTGCAGTTGCAATGTCACTGGAGTAGGAATCTCGAGCAGTGTTCTTCAAACTTTTTTCCCGGGGACACATTTTTACCAACCGGCCAACCGTTGCGACCCACGCCGGCCGACCGTTGCGACCCACGCCGGCCGACCGTTGCGACCCACGCCGGCCGACCGTTGCGACCCACGCCGGCCGACCGTTGCGACCCACGCCGGCCGACCGTTGCGACCCACGCCGGCCGACCGTTGCGACCCACGCCGGCCGACCGTTGCGACCCACGCCGGCCGACCGTTGCGACCCACGCCGGCCGACCGTTGCGACCCACGCCGGCCGACCGTTGCGACCCACGCCGGCCGACCGTTGCGACCCACGCCGGCCGACCGTTGCGACCCACGCCGGCCGACCGTTGCGACCCACGCCGGCCGACCGTTGCGACCCACGCCGGCCGACCGTTGCGACCCACGCCGGCCGGCCTGAGCGACCCACGCCGGCCGGCCTGAGCGACCCACGCCGGCCGGCCTGAGCGACCCACGCCGGCCGGCCTGAGCGACCCACGCCGGCCGGCCTGAGCGACCCACGCCGGCCGGCCTGAGCGACCCACCATTTTCTCTTACCTTGTTTGCTGCTGATAAAAATGGAGGAAATGGTTTTGGGTCCCTTTGGCCCTCGTGCACGCTCCTCTAATGGAACCTGTTGGATGAAGGTGAAGCCTTCCGGTGTCAGAAAGTATGGAGTCTCCATCTGTCCAAAGTTCTGCACTTTTTTTTTTTCTTGTAAAATTTTATCAAATAGAACCCCCCTGAACTTGTAAAAAAAAATAAAAAAATAAAAATCAAATGACTAAAATTAATGAATAAAACTCCCCCCAAACTTGTAAAACAAAAAGCTGTGACTGTTTAAAAAAAAAAAAAATAGCAGCAGCACCGCGCATGCATGCTGATGATCGTGCGCGCATGCGCAATGCGGCCAAATTATTTTTACATGTTTGCGGCCATTTTAAAGGCCGCTTGCAGCCGGTGTTATTTTTTTAAAAAAAAATGTTTATTCAAAGTTTTTCAATAATTTTTACAAAACACTCCAAAAAGGAAAGAAAATATGCAAAATAAAAATAAAAAGGGCAATACGCCAACAAACAAAGCAACTTAATCCTCTAACACTTAAACGATTTAACAAATTAAGAACAAAATGGGGCAAACGCCCCATACATAAACCAAAACAAGAACCCCCCCCCCGGGTTGCTGACCTCCACCTAACGTTCCGCGTTAAGGAACGGTTGCCACCGCCCGGAGAACCCCTGCACAGACCTTCGCATGGCAAACTTTTATCTTCTCCAACCTGAGAAACCCCGCCACGTCATTGATCCAAACCTCCACGCTTGGGGGCTTCGCGCCCCTCTACATTAGTAAGATCCTTCTCCGGGCTACCAAAGAGGCAAAGGCCAGGACTCCGGCCTCTTTCGGCTCCTGCACTCCCGGCTTGTCTGACACCCCAAATATTGCTATCCCCCAGCTCTATTTTACCTGAGTATCCAAGACCTTGGACATAGCCTTTGCGAAGCCCCTCCAAAACCCCGCAAGCGCCGGACACGCCAAAACATATGGGTGTGGTTTGCTGGGCTCCCCGAACACCTCACACACCTGTCCTCCACCCCAAAAAACTTACACATCCTCGCCCCTGTCATATGCGCCCTGTGCACCACTTTAAACTGGATCAGGCTGAGCCTGGCGCAACACGAGGAGGAATTAACCCTGCCCAGGGCGTCAGCCCACAGGCCCTCATTCAGCTCCTCACCCAGCTCCTACTCCCACTTGCCCTTCAGCTCCTCCACCAAGGCTTCCTCCGCCTCCTGCAGCTCCTGGTATATCGCTGAGACCTTACCCTCTCCGACCCACACGCCCGAAATCACCCTGTCCTGTATCCTCCGGGCAGGCAGCAGCGGGAATTCCCCTACCTGCCTCCCCACAAATGCCCTAACCTGCATATACCTGAAGGCATTTCCCGGGGATAACCCAAATTTCTCCTCCAGCGCCCTCAGACTGGCAAAAGTCCCATCAATGAATAAGTCCCCCATCCTTTTAATTCCTGCCCGATGCCAACTTAGGAATCCGCCATCCATCCTGCCCGGTGCAAACCTATGGTTGTTCCGTATCGGGGACCAGACTGAGGCCCCCACCTCCCCCCTGCGCCGTCTCCACTGCCCCCAGATCCTCAATGTCGCCACCATCACCGGGCTCGTGGTGTACCGCGTTGGCGGTAGCGGCAGCGGTGCCGTCACCAGTGCCCCAGGCTAGTACCTACACACGACGCCGCCTCTAGTCTTTTCCACGCCGCCCCCTCTCCCTCCGTTACCCATTTCCGAATCATTGCCACATACTGCTGCCCAGTAATAGCTACACAAATCCGGCAGCGCCAAACCCTCGGGGTCTTACTTGCCCATACAAACCAAATAATGCTCTTGCTCACTCGCTTGAAAAAGGCCTGAGAGATGAGAATAGGCAGGCACTGGAGCACGAACAAGAACCTAGGGAGGACCGTCATCTTAACGGACTGCACCCTGCCCGCCAGGGAGAGCAGCAACAGGTCCCATCTCTTAAAGTCCTCCTCCATCTGGTCCACCAACCGCGCCAAGTTGAGCTTATGCAGAACACCCCCAACTCTTGGCCACCTGGATATCCAAATACCGGAAACTCCTCTCCACCCTATTGAGCGGCAGCTCCTCCAGCCTCTTCTGGCCCCTCGCATGCACCACAAAGAGCTCGCTCTTCCCAACATTGAGCTTGTATCCCAAGAAGTCTCCAAATTCCCTAAGGGTCTGCATGACCTCTGCCATCCCCTCCACTGGATCCGCGATATCCAACAGCAGATCATCCGCATGTAATGAGACCCGATGCTCCTCCCCTCCGGACCAACCGCCTCCAATTTCTAGACTCCCTTAGTGCCATGGCCAGCGGCTCAATTGCCAGGGAAAATAGCAGGGTGGACAGGGGGCACCCCTGTCTCATCCCACGGTACTGCTGGTGGATGAGGAGGTCTGTCCCCGTAGTCAGCAAATCAAACTCCGTTTGGAGGCTCCACCGCTCCTTCAGCAGCCCCTCTTCAGGGGATTCCGCGTATCTCCTATCCACCCTCATTATCTCCCCCACCAATCTCTCCCTCTCCATCCTCTCCCGCTTCTCCCTGTGAGCCGTGATTGAGATTAGCTCTCCCCTGACTACCGCCTTCAGCGCCTCCCAGACCACACTCCCGGTACCTCCCCATTATCATTGGCCTCTATGTACCTTTGAATGCACCCTGACCTCAGCCGATTTGTCGATACGCTCGCCACCGGGGCCTGGTCCAACAATTTGACCTGCCCAGCACTTCCCGCAGGTACTCCCACTCCACCCGATCAAAGGCCTTCTCCGCCTCTATTGCCGCCGCCCCCCCCTCCGAGGGCATCATGATCACATTCAAGAGCCTCCGCACATTTGCATTCAATCACCTGCCCTTCACAAACCCCGTCTGGTCCTCGTGTATCACTCCGGGACACAATCCTCAATCCTAGTGGCCATGACCTTCGCCAGCAACTTAGCGTCCACATTGAGGAGCGAAATCTGCCTATTTGAGCCACACTGCAGCGGGTCCTTGTCCCGCTTGAGGATAAGCGAGATCAGTGCCCGAGACCTCGCCGGGGGAAGAATCCCTCCTTCCTTCGCCTCAATGAAGGTTCTCACTAGCAACGGACCCAACAGTTCCACAAACCTCCTTTAGAACTCGACTGGGAACCCATCCGGCCCCGGGGTCTTGCCCGTCTGCATGCTCCCCAACCCCTTAACCAGCTCTTCCATCCCGATCGGGGCCCCCAAACCTTCGACATGTCCCTCCTCCACCCTCGGGAACCTCAATTGGTCCAGGAACCGGCGCCCCCCCCCACCCCACCCCACCGGGGGTTCTGACTTGTACAGGTTCCTGTAGAAATCCCTAAAGACCTCATTTATTTTGGCTGGACTCCGCACCGTGTTCCCCCCTCTGTCCCTGATTCCTCCAATTCCCCTAGCCGCCTCCTTCCTACGTAGCTGATGCGCCAGCATCCGACTCGCCTTCTCCCCATACTCGTACGCTGCCCCCTGCACCCTCCTCCACTGGGCCTCCGCTTTCCCCATAGTCAGCAAATCAAACTCCGTTTGGAGGCTCCGGCGCTCCTTCAGCAGCCCCTCTTCAGGGGATTCTGCGTATGTCCTATCCACCCTCAGTATCTCCCTCACCAATCTCTCCCTCTCCATCCTCTCCCTCTTCTCCCTGTGAGCCGTGATTGCGATTAGCTCTCCCCTGACCACCACCTTTAGCGCCTCCCAGACCACACTCACCGGTACCTCCCCATTATCATTGGCCTCTATGTACCTTTGAATGCACCCTCGGACCCTCCTGCCCGACCTCGACCTAGATTGATCCAGTGCCGGGTCCAGTACTGTATTGAAGTCCCTCCCCATTATCAGGTTCCCTGCCTCCAGATCCGGGATCCGGCTCAGCATGCGCTTCATGAACCCTGCATCGACCCAATTCGGGGCATATACATTCACTAGCACCACCCGGGCCCCCTGCAGTCTACTACTCACCATCACATAACTGCCCCCTTTATCCGCCACAATACTCACTGCCTCGAAAGTCACCAGCTTGCTCACCAGGATTGCGACCCCCCCTATTCTTTGCATCCAGTCCAGAGTGAAAGACCTGCCCCACCCATTCCTTCCTCAGCTCGATCTGATCCGCCACCTTCAGGTGCGTCTCCTGCAAAATAGCGACATCTGCCTTCAGTCCCTTTAAGTGCGCAAACACCCGGGCCCTCTTGACCGGCCCATTCAGGCCTCTCATGTTCCACGTGATCAGCCGGATCGGGGACTACCCCCCCCCCTCTCCCCCTGCCGACTAGCCATCTCCTTTCTTAGGCCAGCTACATGCCCACGCCTCCCGCACTCTCCAGCCCCCCAGACGGGGGCTCCCCGCCCCGACTCTCCCTCTTACCTCCAACTCCCTCTCAGTCAGTGTAGCAGCAACCCAGTTCCCCCAACTCCCCCCTCCCCCGGCCAGGCAATTGCTTCGCCTCCTTGCTCCCCCCATTGCACTCCCGTAAGTCAGCTGACTCTTGCTGACCCCGGCCACTCCCGCCTCTGCCGACGATCCCCCGATTGAATTCCCCCTCGAAGTCTCTTCCCCCCCCCCCCACCCCACCCCACCCCCTACAAACTGGTGCGAGCTCCCGTCCGGTATCGTCCCCTGTGTTGGCCCCCCCCCTTTTGCGCAGGAAAAAGCCTGCGTTCCCTGTCTTGGCCAGCCCCGCCACCTGTGGCGCAGCTCCTTTCTCTAGCAGCCTCTCCCGATCCCCCAAGCCCCAGGGCCTCCGGGCCCCACTCCCCCCTTCAAACACGGGGAACAGCCCCTCCCAAATCAATACACGTACCCAGAAAACACACACATCAAATCACATCGCCCCTTCCCACTCCCCATAACCTGCCGCAAACCACTAATTCGAGTCCAGCTTTTCATTTTGGATGAAGGTCCACGCCTCGTCCGGCGTATCAAAATAGTGGTGTAGGTCCTGATGCGCTGGCTGCAACAGCCCAAACTTCACCCCCTTTCGATGGAGAACCGCCTTTGCCCGGTTGAATCCTGCCCTCTTCTAGGCCAGCTCTGCACTCCAGTTCTGGTAGATGTGGATTTCAGCGTTCTCCCACCTTCTACTCCGCTCCTTCTTCGCCCACCTCAGGACACACTCCCTGTCGGTGAAACGGTGAAACCTCACCACCACAGCCCTCGGCAGCTCATTCGCCCTCGGCCTCCTTGCCAGGACTCTTGTGAGCCCCATCCAGCTCCAGGGGCCTCGGGAAGGATCCCACGCCCATTAGCGTGCCCAGCATCGTAGCCACGTACGCTCCGACATCCAACCCCTCCACGCCTTCAGGGAGACCCAGAATCCGCAGATTCTTCCTCCTCGACCTGTTTTCCAGGTCCTCGAACTTCTGCCATTTTTTGTGCAGCGCCTCGTGCGCCTCCACGCCACTTTCACTTTCACCGCCAGGCCCAGGATCTCATCCTCGTTATCAGAGGCTTTCTGCTGCACCTCCTTAATCGCAGTCCCCTGCGCCCTCTGGGTCTCCACCAGCCTCTTGATCGACTCCTTCATAGGGGCCAACATCTCCGCCTTCAACTCCGCAAAGCAGCTTTTCAGAAACTCCTGCTGCTCCCGAGACCACTGAGCCCACGCTGCCTGGTTTCCACCCGCCGCCATCTTGCTTTTCTGCACCCGCTCTCCTCTCTTTTCCAGTGCCGCTTTTTTGACCGCTCCGCTCCTGGTCCACTCCATACAGTGCTGGGGGAAGCTCACTGCTGCCTTCCCACACCGGGAATCGTCGTCCAAGTGCCGCTGGGGCTCCTTAAAAGGGCCCAAAAGTCCGTTCACGGCGGGAGCTGCAGAACGTGCGACCTACCCAGGCATAGCCACAACTGGAAGTCTAGCGCAGCGACCCTCCCAACACCCGCCCCCGACTTTGAGGAACACTGATCTAGAGACCCAGCCTAAAGGTTCGGATCCCACCATGGCAGCTGGTGGAATTTAAATTTGACTAAGACAAAGAAATCTGGAATATAAAGCTAACCTCCGTAATGGTGACCATGAAACCACCATTGGTTGTTCTAAGAACAATCTGGTTCATTAATGTCCTTTAGGGAAATAAATCTGCAACCTGGTCTGGCCTACATGTGACCCCCAGAACCACAGCACTGTGATTGACTCTTAGCTACCCCCTGATATGTTGGTTTGGGGGCAATTGGGGATGGACGACAAATGTTGGCTCGCCCATATTCTGTGAAAGAATGAAAAAAAGAATGTGAGAAGATAACTTTAAATTCTGCCATATCAAACTATTCAGGCTTCAATCTCTTAGTTTATCACTGTTGTGATGCTGAGTGATTCTTGTACAATACTGCAGCTCATGTTACAGTTTTTAATATTCTTGGCGAGTTCATCGCACTGAGGGGGATATAGTTTTGTTTTCTGTTCTTTTTTTCCAATAAACAGTATGTGATAGATATTCAATTTGATTTGAATGAAGTGCTTTGTGGTTGATGGTTAAATGCACAAGTATAGAGTGATGATGAAATATTCCTATGAATTTGATGATTTCTGTATTCGCCAGTTGTGATCATATCTTCATTTTGGATTTCCTCTTTTTAGGTATTTTTCTTTTGAGTTACCAGCTAATGCGTGGTACAAATAAGTACCTTAGAGGTCCTCGGAGAATATGAATAAGTACATTCTATGGTCAAAAAGAATAGATAGCTCAAAGTGTTCACTGTATTAAACAATAAATTCTAGCCAAGCTGTTCCAGTACAGTTGCAACGCTGGCATTTCCCCAGCAGTGTGGAAATTGGTCCATATGTGTCCTGTACACACCAAGCAGAACAAATCCGGCCAATACCTTCTCCATCAGTCTACTCGCGATCATCAGTAAAGTGATGGAAGGTGTGATCAACAGTGCTACCATCACTTGCAATAACCTGCTCATTCACACTCAGTTTGGGTTCTGCCAGGGTCACTCAGACTCTGACCTAATTACAGCCTGGGTTCAAATGGAGACAAATGAGCTGAACTCCAGAGGTTAGGTGAGAGTGACTGCCCTTGACATTAAGGCAGCATTTGACCGAGCATGGCATCAAGGAGGTCTAGCAAAACTGGAGTTGAAGGGAATCGGGGGACAATCCTGCGCTATACAGAGTCATTCCTAAAATGAAGGAAGATGGTTGTGGTAGTTGGAGATATGTCATAGTTGCAGGACATCACTGCAGGAGTTCCTCAGGCCCAACCATCTTCAACTGCTTCATTAATGACACTCCTTCACATTAAGGTCAGAAGTAGGGATGTTCACTGATGGTTGCACGATATTCAGCACCATTCCTGATCCTCAGATACTGTAGCACTCCATGTCCAAAAGTAGCAAGATCTGGGCAATATCAGTCTAGGGCTGACAAGTGCCAAGTAACGTTTCCACCACACAAGTGCCAGACAATGACCATTTCCAACAAGAGAGAATCTAACCCATGACATTCAAAAACATTACAATCACTCGATCTCCCACGGTCAGAATCTTAGGTGTTACCGTTGAGCAGAAACTGAATTGGATCAGCTAATAAACACTGGTTATAAGCGCATGTCAGAGGCTGTGGTGAACAACACATCTCCTGATTCATAAAGCTGCCTGCCTACAAGACGCAAGCCAGGAGTGTGATGGAATACTCTTCACTCAAGCTTAAGACCATCCAGGACAAAGCAATACACTTGATTGGCACCCCTTCCACAAAAATTCACTCCCTCCACTACCTGACAGCAGTGTGTACCACCTACAAAATGCACCACAGGAACTCACCAAGACTCCTTTCTCAGCATCTTCCAAACCCACGATCTCAACCATCTTGAACGACAGGGCAGCAGGCACATTGGAACACCTCCAGCTGCAAGTTCACCTCCAAGCCACTCATCATCCTGACTTGGAAATATATCACCCTTCCTTCACCGTTGCTGGGTCAAAATCCTGGAACTCCCTTACCAACAGCACTGTACCTACACCACCGGGATTGCAGCAGTTCAAGAGGACAATTCCAAGAACAATTCAGGATGGGCAATAAAAGCTGACTTAGCCAGCGAAGCCTACATCCCATAAAATGATTCAATAAAAAATTCTGTAACGTGGATATGTGTACATAGTTCATTTATTAAGCCTCATTGTTTCAAACTTCTCTATTTTGTTTAGTTGTTTGAGCTTCTTGGAGCTGAAGGATTGGAGCTAATTGAGAAACTTCTGCAGCAGAGGCGTACGATTGTAGAAAAAACCCTCACCCACACAACAGACCTCAAGCTCAGTTATCTTCAGGGTAAGACAATTTCGTTTTGGAGAAAAACTGGTCTTGGAGCTGAGCCTGAATTTTAAATTGAAAGTTAATGTTCTTGAAGGTGGTATTTGGGCAATCTTCATAGGAAATTAGCTTTTATTTAATTCCTTTATTGTTTTAAAAAGTGTCCCAAAATGCTTCATAGAGGGAAAATCAAAATGTGAATGCTAAAGATATTTAATTTTGTGGCAGGGAGACAAATGGTTTTAGACTTCTTTATTCTTAGCTAGAATAAGTGGTGACTCATCCAAGATTAATGGTCTATTAGGATGACAACAGAAAAAGCTTAAAGGGGTCAGGAGATGTGGCGAGGAGGAGCTTGATGTCATTAGTGCAGACATGAAAATTGACTTTATGGCAGATGATGTTGCAAAGGGGTAGCATGTAGATGAGAAAGGGTACTGGTTCAGGGAGATTCCAGAGATAACTGCACGCAGGTGGAAATAAATATTCCATTGCTGGATACGCTTTGACTACACGAGATTAGTGAGCAAAATTAAAACTCATGGTATTGGGGGTAATGTATTGATGTGGAAAGAGAACTGGTTGGCAGACCGGAAGCAGAGAGTGGGAATAAATGGATCCTTTTCAAAGTGGCAGGCAGTGACTCGTGAGGTAATGCAGGGTTCAGTGCTGGGACCCCAGCTGTTGACAATATACATTCATTATTTGGACAAAGGAATTGCATGCAATATCTCCAAATTTGCAGACAGCAGTAAGCTGGGTGGCAGTGTGTGCTGTGAGGAGAATGCAAAGAGACTGCAGGGTGACATGGATAGGCTGGCTGAACGGGCTAATACATGCCAAATGCAATATAATGTGGGTAAATGTGAGGTTATCCACTTTGGTGGCAAAAACAGGAAGGCAGATTATCTGAATGGTGGCAGTTTAGGAAAAGGGGAAGTGCAACGAGACCTGGGTGTCATGTTGGAACAGTCTCTGAAGGTTGGCATGCAGGTACAGCAGGCGGTGAGTAAAGGTAATGGCATGCTAGCCTTCAAATGGAGAGGATTTGTGTATAGGGGTAGGGATGTCTTGCTGAAGTTATATAGGGCCTTGGTGAGGCATACCTTGATTTTGTGTGCAGTTTTGGTCTTCTAGTTTGAGGAAGGACATTCTTACTATTGAGGGTGTCCAGCGAATGTTGACCAGACTCATTCCTGGGATGGCAGGACTGACATAAGAAGAAAGACTTGATCGACTGGGCTTGTACTCTTTTGGAGTTTAGAAGAATGAGCGGGGATCTCATAGAAACATATAAAATCCTGATGGGACTGGACAGGCTAGATGTGGGAAGAATGTTCCCGATGTTGGGGACGTCCAGAACTATGGATCACAACTGAAGAATAAAGGATAAGCCATTTAGGACTGAGATGAGGAAGAACATCTTCTCTCGGAGATTTGTGAAGAACTTGTGGAATTCTCGACCACAGAAATCTGTTGGAGTCAGTTCATTGGATATATTCAAGAGGGAGCTGGATGTGGCCCTTGCGGCTAAGGGATATGGAGAGAAAGAGGGAGTGGGATACTGAATTTGCATGATCAGCCATTATCCTATTGGGTGGTGGTGCAGTCTGGAAGGGCCGAATGGCCTACTCCGGCACCTATTTTCTATGTTTCCATGACCAATAGGTGAAAGAGAAACCAAGCAAGAGATATTGGAAGAGGATAGTGTGGTTGATTATGTCCAGGGCTGAAGAAAAGTAGAGGAGGGATAATTTGCAAGAGATGTGGCCATCCAGAATTTATTCACGCTTTTAGTTAGGGCTGAGCAAGGATAGTAACCCAATTTTGAGAGATCCATGCATGAAATTGCAGGAATGATATACTTGGGAGACAATAATGCATTCAAAATATGCACTTGGGCAGCACGGTGGCGCATTCAAACCTTTGAATGTGTGGAGTTTGCATGTTCTCTCTGTGTCTGCATGGGTTTCCTCCGGGTGCTCCAGCTTCCTCCCACAGTCCAGAGATGTGCAGTTTAGGTGGACTGGCCACATTAAATTGCCCCTTACGGTCCAAAAGATGTGCAGGTTATGTGGATTGGCCATGAACAATGTACGGGGTTTTTGGGATGGGGCTGGGGATGGGCCTAGGTAGGGTGCTCTTTTGGAGGGTTGGTGCAGACTTGATGGATGAAATGGCCTCTTTCTGCACTGTGAGGCAATGTTTTTCAAACTTTTTTTCCGGGGACCCATTTTTACCAACTAGCTGACCGTTGCGACCCACGCCGCCCGACCTTTGCGACCCACGCCGCCCGACCTTTGCGACCCACGCCGCCCGACCTTTGCGACCCACGCCGCCCGACCTTTGCGACCCACGCCGCCCGACCTTTGCGACCCACGCCGCCCGACCTTTGCGACCCACGCCGCCCGACCTTTGCGACCCACGCCGCCCGACCTTTGCGACCCACGCCGGACGACCTGCGCGACCCACCATTTTCTCTTGCCTTGTTTGTTGCTGACAGAAATGGAGGAAATGGTTTTGGGTCCCTTTGGCCCCAATGGTCCCTTTGGCCCCCCGAACTTGGAAAAAAAAAGGCTGCGACCATATTAAAAATGCGGCTGCACTGTGCATGCGTGCCCGATCATCGGTGCACATGTGCAGTACGGCCACATTTTTTTCCTGTTCCTGGCCATTTTGAAGGCCGCTCGCATTTTGGAGGCCGCTGACATTATTAAAAGCCGGCTGTGGCGCGCGGATTTGCGCAATCGCGAGCGCTGCGACGGATGGCTCCCCGACCCTCCCGACACCCGCCCGCGATCCACCTGTGGGTCGCCCCCTGCATTCGACAATGCCTGCTGTAAGAAGTCTATGAAAGTCTTTGGAGAGGGAAGTTTCCAAGGGTGGTATTGTATGATGTGTTTTTCTCAACAAGAATCTTTTCACTGATGAGATTTATTGTGTAAGATAATTCCAATAGACCTATTAAATGACTCTATTACTACTTTATTCCTGAATGCCTTTCTTATTTTGTAACCTTTCAGAATTTAAGATTTTTCTGTTCTATCGCATCATAATCTATGTTGCTCTGGGAAAAAAAAGACTCAATTTTTCAAATTGGCTTTCATATTTGTATTTCCATGTATCCAACAGCATTCTAGTGAATTTCCATTGCACCGTCTCTAAAACCTCAGTATCCTTCCTATAATGTGGAGCCCAATACTGCGCTCAGTACTCTAATAAAGATCTAAATAAGATGTTATATCAGCTTATGATTATCTCTCAGCTTTTATACTTAAATCCTTAAGGCAAAAACTAGAATTATTTTTTCCTGAACAGCCTTGTCAACTTGAGTCTTAATGTTCTGTGAGCATGATTGCATGTTCTCAACTAGTACTTCCCATCCACTGTTGCCCTTGGAGGGGCAAGCCTTGGTTGAATGTCACAAGTTTAATATACAATAATGAAATGTTTATAAAAGCCACTCGCTTTGGACAGAGGCACAGCAGTAGATCATGGCTGATCATCTACCTCTCCATCAGTTTCCAGTGCTCTCCCAATATCCCTCCATGTCATTAGTGTAAGAGAATAAGTGCCCAGAAATCTATCAGTTTCTGTCTTGGACATGCTCACTTGAATGTGCTTCCACAGCTATCTGGGGTAAGGAATTTCAAAGATTCTGAGTGACAAAATCCCTCCTCGTCCCAGACTTAAGTGGCCTGCCCCTTATTCTGAGACCGTGTGCCCTGGTTGGAGACTCACCAACCAGGAGGAACATCCTAGCTACATTACCGTGACATGCCCTGTAAACATTTTGTGCGTTTCAAAACAATCACCTCGCATTCTTCGAAACTGAAGCGAAAACAGGCCCAGTTTCCTCAATCTCTTCCCATAAACAAATCCTGCCCTCCCAGGGATTAGTCTGATGAACCTCCATTGTACGCCCTTAATGGTTTATCCTTCTTTAAATAAGGAAACCAAAACTGTGCTCCAGGTGTAGTCTCATCAAGGCTCTGCATAATTACAATTGGATTAAATTACAAAAATCCTTTTTTTAAATTCACTTGTGATTCAAGCCTTGTTGTCAAGGTTAGCGTTTGTTGCCCATCCAGAATTTCCCTTGAGAAGGTGGAGGTGAGACATCTTTTGACCTGCTGCAGTCCATTTTAGATAGATACACCCATTGTGCTGTCAGGGAGGGAGTTCTTTAATTTTAATCCAGTGACAGTGAAGGAACAGCAATATGGTTCTAAGGCAGGATGATTTTTTTGGCTTGGAGAGGAACGTGTAGGTGGTGGTGTTCCTATATGTGTGTTGCCCTTTCCTTCTCGACAGTAGAGGTCTTGGATTTGGAACCTGCTATTGAAGGAGGCTTGGCAAATTGCTGGATGTAGCACCTTGGGTAGCACTGTTGCTTCACAGCTCCAGGGTCCCAGGTTCGATTCCCAGCTTGGATCACTGTCTGTGCAGAGTCTGCATGTTCTCCCTGTGTCTGTGTGGGTTTCCTCCGAGTGCTCCGGTTTCCTCCCACAAGTCACAAACGACATGCTGTTAGGCGAATTGGATGTTCTGAATTCTCCCTCTGTACCTGAACAGGTGCCGGAATGTGGCGACTAGGGATTTTCACAGTAACTTTGTTGCAACGTAAATGTAAGCCTACTTGTGACAATAAAGATTATTGTTTAGCACAGGGCTAAAGAGCTGGCTTTTAAAGCAGACCAAGGCAGGCCAACAGCACGGTTCAATTCCCGTACCAGCCTCCCCGAACAGGCGCCGGAATGTGGCGACTAGGGGCTTTTCACAGTAACTTCATTTTTGAAGCCTACTTGTGACAATAAGCGATTTTCATTTCATTTCATTTCATTATTATTATGGTACATACTGCTGCCACTGTGTACTATTGGTTGAAGGAGGGAATGTTTGTGGTGGTGGATGGGGTGCTGAATATTGGGCTGCTTTGACCTGGGTGATGTCAAGCTTCTCAAGTGTTATTGGAGCTGCATTCAACCAGATAAGTGGACAGTATTCCTTCATATTCATGAGTTGTGCCTTTTAGATGAACAGGCTTTGTGGAATCAGGAGGTGAATTACTCGCTGTAGGATTCATAGCCGCTGACATGCTCTTGTAGCCACAATGTTTATTAGTCTGGTTTCTGATCAATGTTGGGGAATTCAGTGATGGCAATGCTGTTGATTATCAAGGAAAGACAGTTAGATTCTCTCTTGGTGATAATGGAGATGGCCATTGTTTGGAACCTGTGTGCGTGAATGTTAATCATCAGTTAACAGCCCACACTTGCATGTTGTCCAGGTATTGCTACATGTTTAGCTGTTTAGCACACTGGGCTAAATCGCTTGCTTTGAAAGCAGACCAAGGCTGGCCAGCAGCACGGTTCAATTCCCGTAACAGCCTCCCCGAACAAGCGCCGGAATGTGGCGACTCGGGGCTTTTCACAGTAACTTCATTGAAGCCTACTTGTGACAATAAGCGATTTTCATTTCATTTCTAGCCCACTAGAACTGAACACAGTAGGCTATAGTACCCCAGCTGTGGCCTAGACAAAGTCCTGTACAGCGCCAACATAACCTCCCTGCTCTTTTTTTATTATAAATTTAGAGTACCCAATTCATTTTTCCCAATTAAGGGGCAATTTAGCATGTTCAATCCACCTACCCTGCACATGTTTGGGTTCTGGGGGTGAAATCCATGCAAACACGGGGAGAATGTGCAAACTCCACACGGACAGTGATCCAGAGCCAGGATCAAACCTGGGACATCGGCGTGGCTAACCACTGCACCACCGTGCTGCCCAACCTCCCTGCTCTTTTATAATCTATGCCACCACTGATAAAGGCAAGTGGGCTAGGTAGGTGTCATGGCTGCTTTTGATTAGGCTTGATAAAGAACATAATCAGCATGCATACAGCAAGGATATGTTGTGGATAGAGTTTGAAATGGAGAGCCAAGAAGGGAGCAACACAGGAAGAGAGTTCACAGGAGACTCTACTCATGTAACATGGACCGAGGCCTAGCTTGGTTGACCTCTCAGAAGGGCAATGATCCTCAAGGCTGAGATTTACATGCCAAGTGGTTGCTGATATCTACAGCATTCCAGAGGAAGATTTGGTGGTCAGATGCACCACTGACTGTGAAAGTCTCCATTACCCTCCTTTTAATTCTTTGAATCATTGGTTTCTTCGAGCGTGCCGCAGAGATATTCTGCAAGCCACACAAGAGTGCTGTTTCTTTGACCAAGTTGTCCCAATATCTCTGTTGTGTTGTGGTGTCAAATTGTGTTCAGTAATATCCCGATGAAAAGACTTGGCATGTTTTATAAAGCCGAAGATGCCATATTTATGCTTGTTGATGCCACAACTGTAAAAGATAATGTACTGATCTCTTTAAGAGATTGTCGGGAATGGTTTGGTGCAGTTGATTGCACAGTCCACTTACCAAGAAATTATTCTGAATTTCAAAATTATATTAGTGTGTATGCCAAATGTAGCACTTAATTTTGTGCATTGTTAGCTGCTACAAAGGAGACACTTTAAAATTGCTGTTCCATTATATTGAAATGACATAAAACCACTGACAAGATCAAAGATTGGTTATGAACAAATTGCCGGTAATGGACCACCCTTATCAAAAAACAAAATATTGCTTTTGGCATAGTGCTCCATAGTATTTTTAAGGCACAGATTTGAGAGAGTTAATTGAAAATCTAAATACAACTATGACTTCACATTTGATTGCTTTTGTTGCCAACTAATAAATGAAGCTTGTTGTATTGCATGATTACTACGTGACCGTAGCATATTGAGGTTAATGGTTGAATGTAGGCTAATCTCCATATTCTAATTTAATTTTCATTGGATTTATAATATTTTATGTGACTCATAAGCAACATAGGAACAGGAGTAGGCCATTCAGCCCCTCGAGCTTGTTCCAGCATTCAATGAGATCATGCTGATCCATGAGGGCAGAATAGTGGCACAGTGCCTAGCATCGTGGTTTCACAGCGCCAGGGTCCCAGGTTCGATTCCCGGCTTAGGTCACTGTCTGTGCGGAGTCTGCAAGTTCTCCCCGTGTCTGCGTGGGTATCCTCCAGGTGCTCCAGTTTCCTCCCACAGTACAAAGATGTGCAGGTTAGGTGGATTGGCCATGCTAAATTGCCCTTAGTGTCCAAAAGGTTAGGAGGGGTTATTGGGTTACGAGGACAGGGTGGAAGTGAGGGCTTAAGTGGGTCGGTGCAGACTCGATGGGCTGAATGGCCTCCTTCTGCACTGTATGTTCTATGTGACCTAATTCCACATCCCTGTCTTTGGCCCATTTCTGATAATATCTTTGCTTAACAAAAATCTGTCTACCTCAGATTTAAAATTGGTTGATTGATACATGTTGATTGGTTTAACCAGGTCGGTCAAGGCAGCCTTGAGGAGGAGTTTATGGAATGTATCCGCGATAGTTTCCTAGAACAGTATGCAATGGAACCTACGAGGGAACAAGCGGTCCTAGATCTGGTCCTGTGTAATGAGACAGGATTGATTAATGATCTCATAGTTAGGGATCCTCTCGGAAGGAGCGATCCCAATATGGTGGAATTTAAAATACAGATGGAGGGTGAGAAGGTAAACAAAGGAGATTACAATAGGATGAGAGAAGAACCAGCTAAGGTAGACTGGGAGCAAAGACTTTATGGTGAAACAGTTGAGGAACAGTGGAGAACCTTCCAAGTGATTTTTCACAGTGCTCAGCAAAGGTTTATACCAACAAAAAGGAAGGACGGTAGAAAGAGGGAAAATCGACCGTGGATATCTAAGGAAATAAGGGAGAGTATCAAATTGAAGGAAAAAGCATACAAAGTGGCAAAGATTAGTGGGAAACTAGAGGACTGGGAAATCTTTAGGGGGCAACAGAAAGCTACTAAAAAAGCTATAAAGAAGAGTAAGATAGATTGAGAGTAAACTTGCTCAGAATATAAAAACAGATAGTAAAAGTTTCTACAAATATATAAAACAAAAAAGAGTGGCTAAGGTAAATATTGGTCCTTTAGAGGATGAGAAGGGAGATTTAATAATGGGAGATGAGGAAATGGCTGAGGAATTGAACAGGTTTTTTGGGTCGGTCTTCACAGTGGAAGACACAAATAACATGCCAGTGACTGATAGAAATGAGGCAATGACAGGTGAGGACCTTGAGATGATTGGTATCACTAAGGAGGTAGTGATGGGCAAGCTAATGGGGCTAAAGGTAAACAATTCTCCTGGCCCTGATGGAATGCATCCCAGAGTGCTAAAAGAGAAGGCTAGGGAAAGTGCAAATGCACTAGTGATAATTTCCCAAAATTCACTAGACTCGGGGGTGGTCCCGGCGGATTGGAATTTTGCAAACGTGACACCACTGTTTAAAAAAGGAGGTAGGCAGAAAGCGGGTAATTATAGGCCAGTGAGCTTAACTTCGGTAGTAGGGAAGATGCTGGAATCTATCATCAAGCAAGAAATAGCGAGGCATCTGGATGGAAATTGTCCCATTGGGCAGATGCAGCATGGGTTCATAAAGGGCAGGTCGTGCCTAACTAATTTAGTGGAATTTTATGAGGACATTACCAGTGCGGTAGATAACGGGGAGCCAATGGATGTGACAAGGTGCCACACAAAAGGTTGCTGCATACTATAAAAGATGCATGGCATTAAGGGTAAAGTAGTAGCATGGACAGAGGATTGGTTAATTAATAGAAAGCAAAGAGTGGGGATTAATGGGTGTTTCTCTGGTTGGCAATCAGTTACCAGTGGTGTCCCTCTGGGAACAGTGTTGGGCCCACAATTATTCACAATTTACATCGATGATTTGGAGTTGAGGACCAAGGGCATTGTGTCCAAGTTTGCTGACGACACTAAGATGAGTGGTAAAGCAAAAGGTGCAGAGGATACCGGAAGTCTGCAGAGGGATTTGGATAGGTTAAGTGAATGGGCTAGGGTCTGGCAGATGGAATACAATGTTGACAAATGTGAGGTTATAAATTTTGGTAGGAATAACAGCAAAAGGGATTATTATTTAAATGATAAAATATTAAAACATGCTGCTGTGCAGAGAGACCTGGGTGTGCTAGTGCATGAGTCACAAAAAGTTGGTTTACAGGTGCAACAGGTGATTAAGAAGGCAAATGGAATTTTGTCCTTCGTTGCTAGAGGGATGGAGTTTTAAGACTAGGGAGGTTATGCTGCAATTGTATGAGGTGTTAGTGAGGCCACACCTCGAGTATTGTGTTCAGTTTTGGTCTCCTTACCTGAGAAAGGACATACTGGCACTGGAGGGTGTGCAGAGGAGATTCACTGGGTTAATCCCAGAGCTGAAGGAGTTGGATTACGAGGAGAGGTTGAGTAGACTGGGACTGTACTCGTTGGAATTTAGAAGGATGAGGGGGGATCTTATAGAAACATATGAAGGGAATAGATCGGATAGATGCGGGCAGGTTGTTTCCACTGGCGGGTGAAAGCAGAACTAGGGGGCATAGCCTCAAAATAAGGGGAAGTAGATTTAGGACTGAGTTTAGGAGGAACTTCTTCACCCAAAGGGTTGTGAATCTATGGAATTCCTTGCCCAGTGAAGCAGTAGAGGCTCCTTCATTAAATGTTTTTAAGATAAAGATAGATAGTTTTTTGAAGAATAAAGGGATTAAGGGTTATGGTGCTCGGGCCGGAAAGTGGAGCTGAGTCCACAAAAGATCAACCATGATCTCATTGAATGGCGGAGCAAGCTCGAGAGGCCAGATGGCCTATTCCTGCTCCTAGTTCTTATGTTCTTATGTTCTTAAAATTAACAACTGTTCTACTGCCAACTGCTATTTGTGGGAGAGAGTTCCAAACCTTTACCATCCTTTCTGTGAAAAAGTGCTTTCTAATATCTCTCCTGAACGGTCTGGCTCTAATTTTTAGACTATGCTCCCTAGTTTATGAATCTCCAGCCAGTGGTAATAGTTTATCTTTACCCTGTCTTTTCTTGTTAATATTTTGAAGACTTTGATCAAATCATCCCGTAACCTCCTAAATTCTAGCGAAAACAAGCGTAATTTGTGTAATCTGTCCTCATATCTTAACCCCTGTAGTCTAGGTATCATTTCTGTCAACCTACGTTGCACTCCCTCCAAAGCAAGTCTATTCTTCCTCCGGTGTTGTGCCCAGAACTGCTCACAGTACTCAATTGGGGTCAAACTAAGGTTTCGTATAACTGCAGCGTAACCTCTGTGTCCATTGACGCTCTGGTTAGCTGTGCTTAAATTGACTGTTTGAAACTTGCTGAGGTGATGTAATTAGGTTGATAAAGGGGACCAAAAAATGATACAAGTGAACACGTGAACTACAGACAGAAAACCGCTCTACACAGTGATTTTACTTGTTTGGTCTGGGGCAGGAAGTGTCTGGGGCACGAAGTGTAAGCTTATTTCTGAAGCAGGTAGGAGCATTGTTAGTGTACTGAAAAATAAATGGGGAGTTCTGCATGCAATTTTCTAGCATCTGGCATGCCAAGTCTGCCCGATGTCTGAGAAGCTTGGTGTTTATAGTTGTGGAAAGTGGAAATAGGAGGAAGGCTATTTAGGCCATGTCTTCACCATCTTTTTAATGTTATTTTCTTCCATGCTAGTGCTTATGCATTCCATTAGTCTTTAGCTCTGGAATGCGTCCATCAAAGACACCCGAGGTTTGTCATGAGAATTCAGTGGCAGGACAAAATCACAAACAATGAGTTCTTTCATCATGCTGGACCCAACGACATGAAGACATAGATGGACAGGCCATGTATCCTGCACATTTAACTGCAGAATCCTGAAGCAGGATTAAAAAAAAAGACAAATTAAAGGGACATGGAGATCAGGTAGGGAGGTGGATTTGAGACTAGGACGAGATCAGCCATGATCTCATTGAATGGCGGAGCAGGCTCGAAGGGCTGAATTACCGACTTCACCTAGTTCCTATGAGTTGTCTCAGGGCAAATGACATCTAAATGATCAGGATAAATGATACAAGGGCACCTTAAAATGGAGCCGTACAAACGTCTGCATTGCAGATCACCTCTCTTGAGAAAATGCAGCAGCCGGCTAGCCCATGTGGAGGTACGGTTAACACTGAAATTTGGTACAGTCTGCTTCAAAAAACATCTGTGTCAAATGTGCAAAATCTACCATACCCAGAGGGAGGCCTGGGGTGATTATTCCAAACTAATCTGTTTAGATCTTTGTTGTTTGTTGATTTATCTTCAGCATTTAATACCATGTAACCATTCAGGCTTGCACAAAAACCTTCATGTTCATCCTACTCTCTTACTTTAGATCAGTCATTTCCTTCACAATAGGAAACGAGTGTTAGTATCTGGGATTTACTCAGAGCCCATTATTGCCTTTTTATTACCTACTGTAAATAAGGCCGTCAGTAAGGTTGCCCTTCTCTCTTTGGATATCGATATTATATTGCTCAGAGTCGCCAGGTATCAAATGATACCACCACCAGGTTCAAACGGATATCGATCAAAGAGCCAAACACCAGTTAGTTAGTTCAAGATCAAGGGTACTTTATTTACACATACAATTAATCATGCAACATAGACACTACTAGTTAAACTACACTTATCAACTATAATAACCTGTACTTAACTTCAGGCACCCGGCTTAGGTCAGCGGAACAGTGGCCTTTGTTCGGATCTGGATCTATTGGGTCTGTAGAAGTAATTGCTGCTCAGCTGGGCTCATCCGTCTGCTATCGGGTGATGAACTTGAACTTGCTTCTGGTGGTACTGCAATTGGAAGTAGACGTTGCCGGAGCGCCAGGTCCAAGAGAGAGCGAACACATGGTGGTCTCTCTGTGGAGTTTTGTGCTCTTTTGGGCGGCCCTTCGGTTTGGACCCCATTAATTGGGTAATTCTTGATCACTGGATTTGATTTGAGCCAATAAAGGGCGGGTGGCCGGGCGTGTCCTAAGCGGTCATTGACCCGGTTGTTGATGCTTCCTGAGTACAGGGAGTGGCGCCAAAATGTCTGGGATTGTATCGGTTGCTCAAGTATCAGTCTTTTGTCTTATGGCGATGGGCCATCAAAATGCTAATCGGTTGGCCGTTTCGATGCTGTCTGGATTCTTCGCTCACAAGTATACATTCAGGCTCTAAGTATGCCTGAACCTTGCATTGTCCATTTTTCCCGTTATGCTTTGCGACCGTCCATGTTTCTTATTGTAAGTGGCCATCCCAGATGGCTACAGTCCGTCCTCTTGATTCTCAACGCGAAGCGTGAAGGATCACACTACTGAATCTTCTCCTGTTCTCTGATATGCCGGGTACCCTCAATCATGGACAGGTTCTATCCGACTCTGTCCTATGGGTCCAAACATTTACCTAAGTTTTCCCTAATATAACACCTCTCTCTAAAAATTCTAAGGGGGCACTATAACATTCAAACATACGTTTCAGTTTCTTTACACACAAGGGGAACCTCTAACTGTCGTTAACTAAACTAAACTCATGCTGCTATCTAATAACCAAAGAACTTGTATTACTCCACAAAATAAACTATAGCAGCATCACATTCCTACTTAACTAATGTCAATTTACAGAGAAAGTAACTATTAAAAAACAAACCGCGGAATTTATTAGGGAGGAAAAGTTCAGAAAGAGTATGGGGTTTGCTGTTGTCCGAGAAAGGGGGCTCTGAGTGTGTATACTGGAGGGCGGGAGGCTCTCCTTCGCCATTTCCAAAGTCTGATCGTCTGGATGACACTGCAAAGTATAGCTTTAATCAATAGGGCCACTGCTGTGTACGAGCAGGAGTACCATTTTATGATATCACACCATGTGGGGGTATCAGTGGCTGTGTCTATGTGTGGTGTAGTGTCCGGGCTAGGGGTATTGTGTTGGGTGGTCATGTTTAGGGCCTGTGTGGTGAGGGATGTAGTGGTGGGTAATGCACGCAACTGTATTGATCCAACGACGATCATCATAGAATTTACAGTGCAGAAGGAGACCATTCGGCCCATCGAGTCTGCACCAGCTCTTGGAAAGAGCACCCTACCCAAGGTTAACACCTCCACCCTATCCCCATAACCCAGTAACCCCACCCAACAGTAAGGGCAATTTTGGACACTAAGGGCAATTTAACATGGCCAATCCACCTAACCTACACATCTTTGGACTGTGGGAGGAAGCCGGAGCACCCAGAGGAAACCCGCGCGCACACGTGGAGAACGTGCAGACTCCGCATAGTTAGTGACCCAAGCCGGGAATCGAACCTGGGACCCTGGAGCTGTGAAGCAACTGTGCTACCGTGCTGCCTGGTATGTGAAGCAATGTTTCCAATTGTGATAATCATGCCCTAAATTCTAGCACTTTTGACATTTTGAATCAAGATACAAGTACTGCCAGAAATCCAGGTTCAGCTTTTTAAACAATCCAACTCAGAATCCATAATTAAGGTCAGATCTCATGTTATTGCAGGGATACTGAACTACAAGAATGTGGGGACGCGGTCCCAAAATATTGGAGATGATGGAACATAACAAGTATCTCTGCTTTTTAATAAAAAAGGCAAAAGGACTGTAACAGAAATGACAGATCAGTTGGCCAGACATCACAAGATAAGAATGTTCAAGTTTCTATAGAAGAAGAATATTGGCCCCATAGGGCGTCTGCTTTCACGTTACCGGGTGGGGAGGAACGGTGGTGGCTTCTAACTTTTATGATTCCGTATTTTCTACCTTTCGCTGTCTGGAGAATGTGTTTGAGTAATGGCGCTGAGGGTAGGGGTTCTCAGCCATGATCTCTTTGAATGGCGGAGCAGGCTCGAGGGGCCAGATGGCCTACTCCTGTTCCTAGTTTTTATCTTATGTTATCTTATGTTAAATTGTCGGCCAGAAACGTGTGCGTTTTTGTCCTTTTTACTGTAATGTCGCGTCCTTGTAGGTGTATTGTCCAGCGCGCTGTTCGGATTTGCCTTACTGTGCCGTCTTTTAATCTACCATCTAATGATAGCTGTGTCGGGGTGTGCTCGGTCAAAATGGTTACGGGGCTGAGTCCTGTTATGTATGAGAAGTATTGCACAGCCAAAAAAACTGCGAGCAGGTGCCTTTCGCAGGCTGAAAATCCCTGCTCTACCGGATCTAAAACTCGTGAGGCATAAGCTACGGGTCCTAAACGATCGTGCCTTTCCTGTAGGAGTATGGCCGAAAGGGTTCAGTCGGTGGTCGCTAACTCTATCGCATATGGGGAGTCTGGGCCTGGGGCCTGCAAAGCGGGAGCTGTGCTTAGGGCGCATTTCAATGTATCTACGGCATCTGTGTGCTGTGGAAGCCATTTCCATGGGGCCTGTTTCGTAAGGAGCTCGGAAGGTGGGGCTGCTTTTGTGGCGAAACCGTCTATATGGTTCCTGCAGTAATCGACCAGTCTTGAAAATGACTGGAGTGCTGTAACATTTTGGGGCAAGGGCAATTTTACAATTGAATCTATCTGTTTCTGTTCTGTCTCACGCTTGCCATGCGTGTTGACCGTACCTAAATAAGTGACCTTTTCCTGGAGAATTTGGGCTTTTTGGGGGTTAATTTTGCATCCAATTTCTTTCAGGAGTCCTAATAGTTCCGAAAGAAGCAAAATGTGCTCTTCCTTGGTGTCAGTCTGTAGGAGCAAGTCGTCCACATATTGAACGAGGCATTCAGGTTGGGAAAATGTTGCTAATCCGTTTGCCAATTGTCTGCGAAAAATGGAGGAGGAGTTGTGGAAGCCTTGTGAAAGGCACGTCCACGTGTACTGCTGGCCCTGGAAAATGAACGCAAATTTGTACTGGCACGTTTTGTCCAATGGAATGGACCAAAAGCCATTGCTAAAGTCCAAAACCGTGAAAAAGTTTGACTGAAGTCCCTGTTTTGACATGGTCTCGGGACTCGTGCAACGGTGGGGACTGCTAACGGAGTTACTTTGTATAATTCCCTATAATCGATGGTCAGTCGCCATGAACCATCTGGTTTTCTTACGGGCCAAAACGGGGCATTGTTCGTTGAGGCTACGGGCCGAATTACTCCTTGGTCCAATAAACTCTGGATTACTTTAGCTATCTCCCCCTCGGCTTGCTGTGAAAAACCGTATTGTTTCTGGGGCTTGGGATCGGGACCTGTAATGTTGACCACTCCTGAGATTTTACCGCAATCGTGCTTATGTTGGGTAAACTATGCTTTATGTCTTTTCAAGACTTCTCTAACTGTTTTGTTTGTGGTAATGGTTTGTGGATCAAACCAATACTCTCCCACTGAACTAATCCTGTGTGCGTAATCTCCTACTGTGAGCATGGCAGGGCTCGTCCTGCTCTGGCCATTTTCCACACACATTTATTTACGGGGTCGAAAGAAGGGTTGTGTGAGCTCATGAAATCTATTCCCAAGATGTGTTGTGCTGTCTGGGGTAAATTTACCAAAACGACTGAGTGCTTAGTTTTAATGTTACCGATTTGGATATCCACAGGGGCTGTAATGTGTCCCTGCTGGAGGTGCCCTGTAAAGCCAATGGAGTAAGATTAATGGTGTCTGTAGTGGGCGATATATCTCGCTGGTACATCGTGGAGGAGTTTAACGTGGTTCGGACCCTCCAGTGTCCCAAAGGAACTCTACTGGGTATCCCCGGACTGTGCCTGCAACTACCAGTTTACAGGACTTATCCCAAAGTGTGTCGCAGACCCAAGTTGGGGAGTCCGAACATTGTCAATCGGTGCCATTTATGGCCAAATTATCTGATTGGGCGCTAACGCTGTGGAAAGGTCTGGCATTGTTCCGAGGGGGGGCATTTGTGGGCTGATTCCGTTGCTGTTTCGGGGGGGCATTGCATTCTCGGGCGTAATGTCCCTCGTGTCCACAATTGTAGCATTCCTGCGTTTTAGGATGTTGCGTGTTATTTCTACCTTCATTTACCCATGCGGTGTCTTGATGTGTCCTTACTGGATTCATGTTTGCTTCTACCTTCTTCTGCTCTGCCTTTTTATGTAGCGATTGTTCCCAAGCTCTAGAGAGTCTCTTCAGAACCCACACTTCATTGTGTGTAGGGTCTGAGGGGTCATAATTTGCACATGCTTTTTGTCCTGCATCTGTGGCGTGACAGACTAAAATTCCTGCGTTTCAGGGTGCTGTGTGTTATTTTCTACCTTCATTTACCCATGCGGGGTCTTGGTGTGCCCTTACTGGATTCATATTGGCGTCTACTCTTTCCTGGTCTGTCTTTTTCTGTAGGGACTGTTCCCAAGCTCTAGATAATCGCTTCAGTACTCACACTTCATTGTGTGCCGGGTCTGAGGGGTTGTAATTCGCACATGCCTTTTGTCCTGTCTCCGTGGCGTGGGAGACTAGAATACGGGTCCATTTGGCTGTATTGTGTACAGATAAATGGGCGCGTGTTAAATCACTGAATATTGCGGTGAAGTGGATCCAGAGGCATCCAGCAAACGCTGTTGGATGCTCTCCCTTTTTCTGTCTGCACCGGTTGAGTCCTTCTACTGGATCTCCTCTATTGTAGCCAATGGCGTCTAAGATGGCTGTTTTCATATCTTGGAGGCTACCTCCTCCTACATTTTGTGGGTCGGGAAGGGCTGAACTAACAGACGGGTCAAGGCTCATCACAATGAGTTTTACTTCTTCCTGCTCGTCCAGACCGTACATGAGTGTTTGTTGCCTAACTCATTTGAAAAAGAGGTGTGGGTCTGACGTGGGGTGAAAAGTTTCAATTTGATCGCGGGCATCTCTTAACTGGGTGATGGTTAGTGGGGTGGTGTACACAAAATCGGGTTGGTCTTCTGTTATTACTCCACGCTGCTTGGTGATGGGATTCATTGGGTTGAGTGCTGCCTGTGCAGTCGGTGGTGCGGGTGCTTTCCTTTTCAGGGCCTGGGGGCTCTATTCTGACTTTCTGTCTCGTTCACATATCGATGGGCCGCTTCATTAAGTTTCTGCCAATCGGGGCCATCTTTCTGATCTAACTGTGAGCCAAAGGTATCTCTGAACCCGTTCTGAACGGATAGCAGTGATTGCAACCTTGCAATTTGCTGCCTGCACTTGGCATGGTCCACCGAACTCTGCCTCTGTTCTGTGGTGGAACTGTGGAGTGCTCGTAGGTCTGTCTTTATGTCCTCACATTGTTTTCTCAACTGTTCTGCTTGGTTTTCTGTTTCCTCTCCTACCAAAACAGCACGTTGCGTGTCCTGCTAGGCCTTATCGTATTGAATCTGAAAGCTACTTAGGTGAGCGAGACAAGATTCGTGTGCCCGTTTGACATCAGCCATCTCCTTGTCCTTCGCCGCTAGCTGCTCTCGGAGTTGCTCGGTTACTCTCTCACACTCGCTAACATTTCCCTCTCTACTCCTCTCTTTCTCCTCAAACTGTCTGTGGAGTGTCCTCACAGCCTCCTCTGTGCCTCGCAATTGTGCCAAGCAGGACACGATTGCCATCGTCTTACGAACTCTACTCAAATTCTTCTTGTGGATCTCGGTCAGGTTTGTCCTATGCTACCAGGACCTGTTTCCTCATTCGCATAAAACGCAGACCATCCTTTGATGAACGGGCCATCCTTTCCCCTTTAGGTATTTCCTAATCTCCTCTTTCCATATGGGACACTGTTCTGCTCTGTTGGTCGCTGCGACCTCGGGCTGTTGTGGATGCATAAGGCGTTCCATTGCCTTCATTGCCATCTGTACGATTATCTCTGCTTCTACTGGGAATTTGGGACAAGGGAGAATAAAGCGGTGGTGCAAACACACACGGGTACGGCTCAAGCTATTTTCCGGTTTATGCAACTCCCGATAGTTTCACGTAACAAAATCTATCGATGTTACCTTATATCCCTTGTTAGTACGCGTGCAAATTACACACTTCCGAATCTGGAGGTTTTATCGATACTGGTCTTACGCTTGTGGTTTCTTTTTCCTTTGCCAATTTGGATTTCTGATTCAAACGTTTTGTGGGTTCTCTCGGAGTGACACCATGTGAACGAATACTGGATCTCCTCAGTGTTGTGTACTGCAACCTTTACTTTTCATCCTCTATACAAATGATAGTAGATCAGAGTAAGACGATATCAAGATCCTGAATTATGCTGATGACACAGTGCAGGAAGGCCTTACAAGCAGTAGTAAACTATAGGAACTCGGTGAAGAGGTTTGTAAAATGGTGCATTAACAATTGTCCTAAACAAAGCAAAAAATAAGATACAAACCTTCGGAGAAAAGCCATTGTTGCTGTGAAAATTTATGATGTAGACATTGAAATAGTTAGTAACTGCAAGCTTCCAGGTGTCAGAATAGATAATAAGTGATTTGGAGGGAACAGTATTGGTATGAAAGCCACATTTATCTCCTTGGGGAGTCGGAGGTCGAGAACTTCCATAGTGCGGTGGAATCTGAGTCATTAATGGAGTTTCTGCACAAGTACAGACTGAGAGCACACGAGTTCTTTGTTTTTAGGGTGTTCAGGCCCAGCATGTCTGCTCTTAAAGGGAGCACAGTGTAAAAATCCATGTCTGGGAGTGGAGCAGCATCAAAGAAAAGTGTTCCAGACGGGACAGAGTGAAGTTGCAAAGGAAGAGGTCCCCAAAGAAGAGTCCCAGGTACAGGACAGGACAAGGTCTCAGTTAAGTTGTGATGTGGAGATGCCGGCGTTGGATTGGGGTGAGCACAATAAGAAGTCTTACAACACCAGGTTAAAGTCCAACAAGTTTGTTTCAAATCACTAGCTTTTGGAGCACTGCTCCTTCCTCAGGTGAATGAAGAGGTAGGCTCCAGAAACATATATATAGACAAAAGTTAAAGATGCAAGATGATACTTTGAATGCGAGCATTTGCAGGTAATTAAGAACAAAGAAAAGAACAGCACAGGAACAGGCCCTTCGGCTCTCCAAACCTGCACCGATCATGCTGCCTGTCTAAACTACAATCTTCTATACTTCCGGGGTCCGTATCCCTCTATTCCCACCCTATTCATGTATTTGTCAAGATGCCCCTTAAACGTCACGACCGTCCCTGCTTCCACCACCTCCTCCGGTAGCGAGATCCAGGCACCCATTACCCTCTGTGTAAAAATTTTACCTCGTACATCTCCTCTAAACCTTGCCCCTCGCACCTTATACCTATGCCCCCTAGTAATTGACCCCTCTACCCTGGGAAAAAGTCTCTGACTATTCACTCTGTCTATGCCCCTCATAATTTTGTAGACCTCTATCAGGCCGCCTCTCAACCTCCTTAAGTCTTTACAGATCCAGAGAGAGGGGTGACCCCAGATAAGAGAGGTGTGAATTGTCTCAATCCAGGACAGTTGGTAGGATTTCGAAAGCCCAGGCCAGATGGTGGGGGGGGGGGGGTGAATGTTGTGCGACATGAATCCAAGGTCCCGGTTGAGGCCGTACTCATGCGTGCGGAATTCCAAGGCAGCCTTCAGGACGCGCGACAACGCAGAATTGCCGAGCAGAAACTTATAGCCAAGTTCTGATCTTGTATAATAAAGTTGGATCCTGTGGAATCTCGTGGTGTTATTCATTGAGCAAGTTTGTCTATTTTGAACAAAACATTATTGGTCTCTAATTGGATCTTACCAAAACCATAGGGATCTGGCATAGTAACAGTGTACTTATGGTGGCCAAGGGATATACGTTATTCTACTACCTCAGAAAATTAAAATCCTTTTGAATCGACCTGACAATCATGAAACTCTTCTTTTCTGCTGTAGTTGAGAGTGCAGACCTTTTTGGATGTCTTGCCTGGTTCTTTTATTTTCGGAAAGCAGACTCTTTAAGGATGCAGAGATTATTGAACCAGGCAGGAATGGTATTTGATGAACAGATCTTCCCTGACGAAATCTGCTGTTGGAACATTTTGATGAAAGTAAAAAGTGTCATGAACAATGCGAATCACCCCATTCTCTCAGAAATATTGTTGGATGCATTCAGGGAAAGGTTCCAATCCCTCAGAGGCAGAACAAATTGGTCCTTGAACTCATTTGTGCCCTTCTCTATAATAACTTCAAACAGATTTTGATGTGTAGCCAAGGATATACACTGATTATTTTAATGCATTGGCATCATACTTGATAGATATTTTATTTATAGCTAGATCTCTGTGATTTTCTTTATTTTTTTGTCATTCATTTATATGGAAATTTTTATCTTATGAGCAATATAATTTAAATGAACTTCGTCTGTACCATAAAATGAAATTGAATTGAAAAGATGAGGGAGTTTTAAAAAAAGGGATGTGACGCAGAATAGTCTGCTCTAAAAGTGCCCTATGTTCTCTTGCCTAAGTATCTGCAGACAGAGATGAAATGATCTCGCTTTGACAGACTGTGTTGGTTGAGGCTCCACTTTGCGAACGAAATTGTGTTATGATGGCACGTGAATGTTAGACATTTCGCCTGGTTATTTCTTTGGAGCCAGACAAGTGGCAACATGTCACAAATTAAGTGATGTTGCATGACAGAAGGCCTATTAGAATATTCAAGTACTAGCCCTCCCTATGTTTCCATCCATTTCTGCAGGCCCAGGCGATGCTGCCCTCAGTGACCATATGTAAAATGTCCTTGGAGGCTGGGTCACTTGAAAAACATTTGCAGATCTATTCCATCTGCTGCAGAGATGCTTGAAATGCTGACCGATGGAGCGGGTACCATGGAAAACCTTCCCTACTTTATCCAGCATTTTCTCAACTTAAGCAGCTGGCAAACAAGGGATTGGGTGCCAGGCTGCTCCACTGTCTCCACTCATGTCATCAGTTTTGCCCTGTGCCTTTTAATATTGTCCACTATTTGACTGTCTTTGTATCCTTACAAACAATTAACATCTTTTGCTATGACTATTGAAGCTCTCAAAGTTGCCAGACTTTTGTTTGTTGTGACACTCATATTTAATTGCCCCCATCCCTTCAATTTTAGCTTGCATGGAAAGTGCAGCATGGAAACATTTAGCCCGCCCAGTTGGTATCGCTGTTTCATTCCACAAGAGCAAATAATTCTAATCTTGTTGACCTGTTCTTGTCAAACTTTATCCCCCTTTCACTCATCCATCTATCTAATTTTGAATTTTATTACACTTTCTGTTTTGAGCACTAACTGAATACGTGAATTCTGCAACATCTCAAATCTTCTGCATTTCATAATTACCAATCTTTTAATGAAAGAAAAGCCCCAATTTTCCACAGCTGCCTTTGTTTAAATTTTCTCATGCCAGGCATTATCTTATTGAACTGCGTTGGATTTCTTACAAAGCCTCAGTGTTCTTTAATAAAAGCAAAATATTGCAGATGCTGGAATTCTGAAATAAAAACATAAAGTGCTGGAAATACTGAGTAGGTGTGGCAGCATCTGTGGCGAGAAAAACCGTTAGCGTTTCTAGTCAACTGTGACTATTCGATAGAACAAAGGAAGTAATTTTTGGCATGAAATGCTATCTCTTTTTCCATCTCCTACGATGCTGCTAGACTTGGTGAGTTTGTCCAGCCCTGTCTCTTTTTACCTCAATATCCTTCTTTTTATATCGACCATGTAGTATTCCCCTCTCATCATTTAACTGAGCCGGTACCTGATGATGAAAATAATTATGCAAATGAGCATACGCCAGTATTTTAGGTAGGAATTAAGCTTGTTCTGAATCTTAGAACTGACTTTTATCCGCAAATAAAACTGGCTTCATTGAATATATAGCCTCCCTCAAGCTGCTTGCTTGATATAAACATTTCTTTTGCTATCACAATAGTCTCCCATTGTCATTAAGTCTCTTGGAAAAATTATTCATTAGAATTAATTGTTTATTTTTGCATCCAAATAATTGCTCCAATTAATACAGAGAAATTGCTGACTGCAATTCCCTCTTGTCTTACTCTCATCCCTTACAGAGCTCCTTAAATTGGTCCTACCTTTCGACCGCATCTTTGGCGACGTGTCCTAATGTCTCCTTGTGTGTATCAGGGTTAACTTTTGTTTGGTAATGCTCCTGTGAATGTTTTACAATGTTAAAAGTGCTATATAAATGCAGGTATGTTTTCTTGCGAGTTCATTAAAGCTGATTTAATTTTACAGAGGCTTCAAAAAAAGGTATTGGGGGAAATGCACAACCCATTTATGGCTGTCAAGTCACTGTTCAGTCCGAACAAGAAAAGCAGTTATTAAAGCAGTATCGTAGAGAAGAAAAACGTTTAGCCAAGCGAGAGAAAAAAGATGAAGGGGAATTTTCAGAAGGACTTCAATACTTTGATCCAAAAGAATTACGATCACATAGGTAAGACAACCGATTCAAAATTGCATCTGGCTGATTATTGTTGTCCTGCTCTGCTCAACTAATTTGATTATTGTTAAAATTGTAAGTGAAAATGAATGTTACTTAACATAAAATTTCAGTTGACAAATTGGAAATTTAAAAACATATTTGTTTTTGTGTTCAACAATTCCCGAGGATGTAAAGGAATCTGGTTACAGATTGGAGAATCTGATGGGAGGATGATGTGGGGCTGGATTCTCCGCCGTCTGGATGCTCCGTTTTGCCGGCAGCCTGGGGGGTTTCCCGGCGTGGGACTGCCCCACAATGGGAAACACCATTGACCAACCGGCGACACGGAGCATCCCGCCGGCGTGCTAAACCATAAATCTGGCATGACGGTACAGAGAATCCAGCCCATGTGGTCTGTACAGTTTGGGTTCAATTCTGCTGGATTTTCCTCCCAAATACTGCTAGATCTCAACAACCACACCAGGCCTGTCAGACGAAGAGAATGTTTCTCTATGTTTATAGATTCATAGAATCCCTACAGTGCAGAAGGAGGCCATGTGGCCCACCAAGTCTAAACTGACTCTCTTAAAGAGCATCCTACCTAGGACCAGTCCCCCGCCCTATCCCTGTAACCCCATAACCCCACCTAACCTTTGGACACTAAGGGACAATTTAGAATGGGCAATCGACCTAACCTGCACATCTTTGGACTGTACGAGGAAACTGGAGCACCCAAAGGAAAACCACACAGACACTCTGGGAGAATGTGCAAACTCGACACAAGTTTGGAATTGAACCCCGGTCCTAGAAGGCAGCAGTAGTAACTACTGTGCCACCAAGTTGCCATTGTTTAGAAGACCCCTTCAAAATGCTGGCAGGTCCCATTGCAGCACTGTGTTATGGGCCAGGGTTTAGAGAATCCCAAAGTGTATCATGGAGTTAACCTGACCCACAACTTTTAATAGTGTGGTACGGGGAGCACACGGCCCACTCTACAGGTATGGGACAGCAGAAATGAAAAGTATTTTTTAAAGCAAAACAATTTTACTCTATGAACTCAAGTTAACCTTTTTAAAACAAACAGTGAATATCTTAACAACCATTAATTCAAATACAACCCCCGAAAGAATTCACCACTAAGTAATCTGTATGCTGTCCTTTTAACACCCAGAAGACTTAACAAACCTTCAAACAGAAACACATCAGGGTTTACATTCAGTACTGAAAACATTTAAATTTCTGAATTCACCAAATGATCAAGAGATAGTCCTTCATGGCAGAGAGTTCAACAATACAGCTGCTTTGGCTGACTTCAGCTGCAACACACTGAAAAACGAAACCAAAAAGACAGACACACCCAAGCTTTTCTCAAAGTGAAACTAAAAAGCAGTACCAGAGCTCAGCTCCACCCACATTCTGACATCACTGCTATAACATGAGCAGCCAAACATTTCTTAAAGCGACATTCTCATGACAACGGTGATATTCTAGGTTTTCTTCCTGATGTTCCCAGATCCTAGCCTGCCCCCCCCCCCCACACACACTCACACACCATCTACCTTGCTGATAAATCACAGACTTGAATTATAACATTTTTTACTGACAGTGAACAATGCCGCAGAATAAATGTCGAATTTATTTTTTAAGTATAATGGTTCCTCTTCCCACTATCATTTTCATGCAATGTTTGTTTCATCTAAAAATCAAATTAAATCACAGAGGCTCCGTCTAGCAGTGACAAGTTGTGGATCAAAACTGGCCGCATGAATGATCTCACCCGCAAACAGCTTATTAGGCCAGTGCCATAACTACATCAAATATGTATTTTTCCTGGCTGTTTACCTTGAGATTTTTCCAAGATTCAGTTTCCTGTTTTTTTTGCATATCATTCCCTCCCTCTCATCACAATTATTTCTGTGGCTCCTCTCCCCAGAGACTTGGGATTTTTAAAAAAATCTTCAAGAACGAGCAAGCAATATTTCCCATTATATTGCAGATGAGTTGAAGAGAATTATTTTTTGTCAATTCCCAGAAATTATTGCAGTGGAGAAGTCCTGTAAAACCACAATTTTTAACCACCTTAATTGGATAGAAAATCTTTGGGAATTAGATATTAAATTTCTATATGAACAATGATATTTCATTGTGAGATCTCTGAGATGCTTAACTCAACATTTTAAAATTGGTCTTTCATGAGTAGATTTTCTTTTTGTGTATCAAAAAACATTAACTAGTTTTCAATTCATTGAAGCAAATTGATGCCAGTTACAGACGGCACGGCAGCACCGTGGTTAGCGCTGTTGCTTCACAGCGCCAGGATCCCAGATTTGATTCCTGGCTTGGGTCACTGTCTGTGTGGAGTCTGCACGTTCTCCCCGTGTTTGCGTGGGTTTCCTTCGGGTGCTCCGGTTGTTGGGTGAATTGGACATTCTGAATTCTCCCTCCGTATACCCGAAAGGTGACAAGGGGCTTTTCAGAGTAACTTCTTTGCAGTGTTAATGTAAGCCTACTTGTGACACTAATAAAGATTATTGTTATTATTAATTGAGTGAACAAAGAACATTGAAAAGTACAGCACAGGAATAGGCCCTTCTGCCCGCCAAGCCTGCACCGACCGTGCTGCCTGTCTAAACTAAAATCTTCTACACTTCCGGCGTCTGTATCCCTCTATTCCCATCCTATTCATGTATTTATCAAGTCGCCACTTAAACGTCACTATCGTCCCTGTTTCCACCACCTCCTCCGGCAGCGAGTTCCAAGCACCCACTACCCTCTGTGTAAAAAAACTTGCCTCGTATATCTCCTCTAAACTTTGCCCCTTGCACCTTAAATGCCCCCTAGTAATTGACCCCTCTACCCTGGGGAAAAAACCTCTGACTATCCATTCTGTCTATGCCCCTCATAATTTTGTAGACCTCTATCAGGTCGCCCCCCAACCTCCGTCGTTCCAGTGAGAACAAATAGAGTTTATTCGGCCTCTTCTCATGGCTAATGCCCTCTACACCAGGCAACATCCAGGTAAATCTCTTCTGCACCCTCTCCAAAGCCTCCACATCCTTCTGGTAGCGTGGCGACCAGAATTGAACACTATACTCCAAGTGTGGCCTAACTAAGGTTCTATACAGCTGCAACATGACTTGCCAATTTTTATACTCAATGCCCCGGCCAATGAAGGCAAGCATGCCGTATGCCTTCTTGACTACCTTCTCCACCTTTCAGTGACCAGTGGACCTGTACACCTGGATCTCTCTGACTGTCAATACTCTTGAGGGTTCTACCATTCACTGTATATTCCCTACCTGTATTAGACCTTCCAAAATGCATTACCTCACATTTGTCCAGATTAAACTCCATCTGAGTGTAGAATTTGATTGGGGGCTCTTTCTACCTTCAGTCGCAACTTTGGAAACTGGTAAAATGATATAAATTTAACTGGGCAGTTTCTTCAGTGTTTTTGTTAGTCTGTTGTGGAATTTATGGTTGAAGATGGCACGGCGTCACAGAGTTACCATCCTATGCATTGTACTGACCGCCATTTTTTGAAATGTTATTTATGTCTCTCTATTGATTTCAATTCTGTTGTTGCAATAGGGAAGCATTTGCAGAAATGAAGTACAAATGCCATGCTATTTTCAGTAATGCTGACATAAAATTATTTGTAAGCCTGCTTTTTCTTGTTTTGGCCTTTAAATGAGAAAGTAATTGTTTTGCAATGGGCACTGAGGAGTGCATGTCTAAGTATTAGCGAAAGATAAAAATATAAATCATGGCCAGTTAATCTAAACTCGATGCTTTGTCATTTATGGGCAGAAATATTTCTGAGCATTGGCATGCTCAAGTTCACTCCACATACCTAAAGGAAAAAGAGCAATTGCTTTTATAAAATGCTGTACATTATTGCCAAGAGAATTTTTGACTTTGCAGGTACAGGCATCATGGTCAGTCATTACAAATCTTGGAAGAGGAAAAGAAGAAAGATTAAAGGAAGACTTATTTTTAATAAGTCTGTGAAGTGATACTGAAACTTTATTTGTCGTCTCCATTTACAGTTATGGGCCGGGATTCTCCCCTACCCGGCAGGGCGGGGGGTCCCGGCGGGATGAAGTGGCGGGAACCACTCTGGCGTCGGGCCGCCCCAAGGGGCCAAGCACTCACCTTGAGGAGCTAGGCCCGCGCCGGTGTGGTTGGCGCGCCGCCTGCCGGCGGGGAAGGCATTTGGCGCCACGCCAGCCAGGACCAAAAGGACTTCGCCAGCCGGCGGAAGTCCGCGCATGTGCGGGAGCGTCAGCGGCTGCTGATGTCATCCCCACGCATGCGCAGGGGGGGGTCCCTTGCTCGTCAGCCATCGCGGAGGCTGTGGTCGAGGCGAAGGGAAAAGAGTGCCCCCACGGCACAGGCCCGCCCGCAGATCGGTGGGCCCCGATCACGGGCCAGGCCACCGTGGGGGCACCCCCGGGGGCCAGATTGCCCCGCGCCCCCCCAGGACCCTGGAGCCCGCCCACACCACCTAGTCCCACCAGTAAGAGAGGTGGTTTGATTCTCGCTGGCGGGACTGGCATGACAGCAACAGGACTCCGGCCCATCGTGGGCCGGAGAATCGCCGGGGGGGCCTGCCGATCGGCGCGCCGCGATTCCCGCCCCCGCCGAATATCCGGTGCCGGTGAATTCGGCAACCGGTGGGGGCGGGATTCACGCCAGCCCCCACCGATTCTCCGACCCGGCGGGGGGTCGGAGAATCTCGCCCATGATTTTTAAATGGATGGCAATAGCACGGTAGCACAGTGGGTAGCACTGTTGCTTCACAGCTTCAGGGTCCCAAGTTCGATTCCCGGCTTGAGTCACTTTGTGGAGTTTGCACGTTCTCCCTCTGTCTGCGTGGGTTTCCTCCGGGTGCTCCGGTTTCCTACCACAAGTCCCGAAAGACATGCTGTTAGGTAATTTGGACATTCTGAATTCTTCCTCTGTGTACCCGAACAGGCCCCAGAATGTGGCGACTATGGGCTTTTCACAGTAACTTCATGGCGGTGTTAATGTAAGCCTACTTGTGACAAATAAAGATTATTATTAGTGGATTATTTTGACTCTCAAAATTTACTTTATTAGAATTACACGTTATGAGTATAGAAAAGTATTGATACACCAGTAGTAATTTCTGGAATGGTCCCAGTAGATTGGAAGTTCGCAAATGAAACATTGCTATTCAAGAAAGAAGGGTGGAGAGCACGGCATGGTAGCACAGTGGTTAGCGTTGTTACTTCACAGTACTTGGGACCCGGGTTCTATTTCCGGCTTGGGTCACTGTCTGTGAGTCTGCATATTTTCCCTGTGTCTGCGTGGGTTTTCTCCGGGGTGCTCCAGTTTCCTCCTACAAAAAAGTCCCGAAAGAAGTGCTTGTTAGCTCAATTGGACATTCTGAATTCTCCGTCAGTGAACCCGAACAGGTGCCGGAGAATGGCGACTGGGGCATTTTCACAGAACTTCATTGTAGTGTTAATGTAAGCCTACTTGTGACACTAATAAAGATTATTATTATTAAAACAGCAAACTACAGGCCAGTTATTCTGACATCCGTCATTGGGAAACTGTTGGAATCTATGATTAAGGAAGTTTTAACAATGCACTTAGAAAGCCTAATATGATTAGAATAAGCCAATACGGATTTGTGAAAGGGAATTCTTGTTTGACAAATTTATTCGAGTTTTTTGAGGATACAATATTAGGATAGATTAAGTGGAGGAGCAGGGCGATATACAATACTTGGATTCCCAAAAGGCATTCAATAAGGTGTCACACAAAAGGTTAATGCACAAGGTAAGAGCTCATGGAGTTGGGGTGACTGATATATTACCATGGACGGATGGTTAATTTATAGGAAGCCAAGAGTAGGGATAGATGAAGCATTTCCAAGTTGGCAGGCTGTGTCTTGTGCACCACTGCAAAGATCGGTGCTGGGGTCTTAATTTATATTAATGACTCACATGAAGAGACTGAGAGTAATCATGTTTATTCATGACATAAAAGTAAGTGGGAATGAGAACTGTAGGAAGGATATAAAGAGGCTGCGGAGAGACAAAAGCTAAATAAGTGAGCAACAAGGTGGCAGATGAAGCATCATTTGGAGAAGTGTGTGGTCCTAACAATAGGAAGGCAGAATATTTTTTCAAAGGCATTGAACTTTTAAATGTTGATGTTCAGAGAGTCTTGAGTATACTCGTGTAAAGAACACAGCAAATTAACGCGCAGGTACAACATGCAATTAGGAAAGCAAATGGTATAGTGGCCTTTATTGCAAAGAGTTGTGTGATAAAGAAGTCTTTCTCCACTTGGAATACTGTGTGCAATTTTAGTCTCCATATTTAAGGAGGGATATACTTGCAGTAGAGGCAGTGCAGCAAAAAGTCACTAGCTTGGTCCCTGAGATTAGAGGGTTGTCCTGCGATAGGCTGAGTAAATAGGATCTACATTAGAAGAGTGAGAAGTGATCCCATTGAAACATTCAAGATTATGAAGGAACTTGACAGGGTAGATACTGAGAGGAGGAGAAATTTCTTCACTCAAAATGTTGTGAATCTTTGGACTTCTTTATCCCAGAGGGTTGTGGATGTGTCATTACTGAATATATTTGAGACTGGGATCGACATACCTTTGGTCTCTCATGGAATTGCGGTATATGGGAGTGAGTAGGAAAGTGGAATTGAGGCCAAAGGTCAACCATGATCATATTGAATGGCAGAGTAGGCTTGATGGCCTCTGTCTTCTGCTCCTATTTCTTCTATTCTTAAAAGGGATATAGTTTAGTGCAGACTATTTTTACTTGATATCCAGAGCAGAGTACAAATCCGAATGGATTATTTTATAACATGTAAGGTGTCCCATTCATTAAAATGCCAATTGTAAAATGAGCGACACATTACTTTTAGGAAGGATAGTTCCTAATAGGGACTAAATTAGGTATAGGAAGAAAGTCTGGTTATAGCATTATTTTTCTGGTTTTCTTTTTCATTATTTATGCTAGTGATGGCCAAAGTCCAGACTACACAGTTTCAAATGGCCCATATGTGGGTGTGCTTTTAACATTATATTTTCTTGTGTCATTTATAGGGAGCATGCACTTCAGAATGCACGAATAGCACCAATTCTTACGAGGCAGCATGATTATGAACGAATCCATTACCCAAATGTTTATGATTCAAAAGGTGAAGCAATGCAATCGCCAGCTTTTATTGCTGGTGCAAAGGTATGCTTTTTTTTGTATTTTTCCATGTTCTAGATGCATTTAGTAAATTAAATAAAAATAGAAAATGATAGAAATACTTAGCTGGTGAGGGAACATCTATGGAAGGAGAAACAGAGTTAATGGCTGGGATTTACATGGAACCAAGGAGACTCTGCGAAGGGGTGCAAATGGTGGTTGGGACTTGATTCCAGGATTCCTGACCCTATTCCTGGAGTTGCCTATGTGCACCAGGCCTTTTAAAGATGCAGGATGAAGATAGGCATATCCTACTCACCCACAATTTTCATTTGAGTTGGACCAGCTTTTCAAAGAGCCATGGCTTATTTTTATTATTCATTCTTGGGGTCTGGGCGTCGTTGACTATGCTAGCATTTATTGCCTAACCCAAATAGCCCTTGAGAAGGTGGTGGTGAGCTGCTGCCTTGAGCTGCTGCAGTCCCTATGGTGTAGGTACACCCTGAGTGCTGTTAGGGAGGGAGTTCCAGAGTTTTGATCCAGTAATGAAGGAACGTCGATGTATTTCCAAGTCAGGATGCTGAGTGTCTGGGAGAGGTGCATTGAGGTGGTGTTTCAACATGTTTGCTGGTCTTTTCCTTCCAGATGGTTGTGATCATGGGTTTGGGAGGTCTTACCAGAGGTATTGAAAACCATAGGGGGAGCCTTTTGAGAGGCAAATTCAAAAGATCCTTTTCATCTACCCTATGCACCTAATGTCGTTCTTCCCACTCCAATTGCCCCTCTCATCTCCACATCAAGTCATGGCACTTGCGTACCCATCCACTCACTGTACACGATATAAAACCAATGAACCTAATACTGACAATATGATGTTTAAAAAAATGTTGTTTTTTCAAAATATATTCATTGATAGCTAGCCACGTTCTCAAATAAATGCCTCTTACTACAGGACAAAATATTTTCAGTTCTCTAGACTCTTCAATGCATCAATGGCAAAAACTGCAAGCACTTGAAACACCTTTATCTTGTGCAGATAAATATTGTGCAATTGACAGAAGGGATAAAAAAAAAGAGCACTAATCAGCATTTTCCCTGGGGCACAGTTTTAATAGTTCAATTTGTGACTGGGGCCTCAACCAAGAATGCATAATGAGGCTTGACTGAGAGCCAAGACATCCATTAAACTGCTGAAACATCTGAACCGCAGAAAAAACATTGCTTGAGTGACAGCACGGGCTCTCTGATCTCCTTTGTCAGTTGCACCATGTTTATTAACGCAAGAGGTTTCAAGTGCTTTCATTTTCTGCTATTGGTATTTTAAAGGGTTTGGATGATTGACGCTTTAATGACTGGTAGTAAAACAATTTTTTTTTTTAAAGAGAGTGACACATTATCTATCAATGGCTTTTTTTTTGTTACAGCAGGTTTTACACTTCCTTTTGTCACCATAGGGTTCATTGGTTTTGTACAGTTCGTAGTGAGTGAATGGGAACTGAAATGCCATAGCTTGGCATGTGTTGTGTGTGGCCCCTTGGGGTGGGGGCGAGTGTGGGCAGTGTAGGGTGTCATGAGGGGTGGTGCGGGCAGGTGGGGTTAATAGCTTTGCATGGAGGGCATGAGGGTTGATTGGAGGGGCATGGAGTGGCATGAATAAGGTATAGGGAGTGTGTGTCAGGTGGTGAGTACTAGAGGGCTCTTCTTTTCTCATTATAACTGGGATGAAGTCTACACCGCTGAGGCGGATATTTTAAACAGACCGCCCAGCACCCAGCTACCCCTGTGACAACCTTTAAACTCTTTCTTGGGTTGCCTTGCCTGACTGCAGCCTGCATTTCCTTCCACCTCGTAATGAATATTCCGTCTTTGCCTATGCTTTCCCCTGAGGCAGACAGCCTGAGCTGGGAATTTTTCAGACTCCCATTACCTGCCTCGAGGATGGAAATCCAAGCCAATGTTTTAGATTAATGGCCTTCCATCCAAACTGGGAAGTTAAAAGTGTTTTAGGTTTTAAGCAAATGAAAGGGGGAGGGTTAAAAAAGAACCATGAAGGTCATGCATTGGTGGGCATGAATATTAAGTTGGCAGCTTTATGCTAAGGCATTGCGAGAATGACTGATATGGAAAGTGGGAGTGATTTCATCTACAACTTGAAGTACTCACAGTGTGGACTTGCCATATTGATGAGGCACCTGTTCTTTGCATTAGATTTTTTGTGTGATCTTCCATGCACAATGTAAGTACGGTCTTGTTAATTTTGAATCAGTAAGAAGCCAAAGAAGATAAAGTAGATCTGATAAATGAGTGATCTGTTTTTGCTGAATATGTGTACTCTTAGCATCTGTTCCATTTATAAATCCTGAACATGTTCATATGCTAAACTATACCATTTTATATTGTACAGATGTTTCTTCCAGAAGATGTTGAGCGAGAGAATAACAAAGTCTATGAACAAGTAGTCATCCCTGCAACACAGCCTATGCCAACTGGCATTCAGGAGAAACCTATTGATATCAAAAACTTGGATGAGGTAAAAGAGTAAATTGATACTTCCAAGATTATTGGTCATGTAGTTTACAGTTGAATTATTGTAAGTGATTTTGGTGTGTTGTCAGTCAGTCACAACATAGTTATATGATTTTCAGATTGCAGTTAGCTTGGTTGTTTTTGCAACCACTGTAGCACATTTTCTTTTTAAAAATTTTTTCCTACAATGTTAATTTTGCTGTATGTTCTTACAGCTTTCAGACTGGTAGTGGTTCTATTCTCAATACTTTTAGTCTGTTCATTGGCCGGGGCATTGAGTACAAGAATTGGCAAGTCATGTTGCAGCTGTATAGAACCTTAGTTAGGCCACACTTGGAGTATAGTGTTCAATTCTGGTCGCCACACTACCAGAAGGATGTGGAGGCTTTAGAGAGGGTGCAGAAGAGATTTACCAGAATGTTGCCTGGTATGGAGGGCATTAGCTATGAGGAGCGATTGAATAAACTCGGTTTGTTCTCACTGGAACGAAGGAGGTTGAGGGGAGACCTGATAGAGGTATACAAAATTATGAGGGGCATAGACAGAGTGGATAGTCAGAGGCTTTTCCCCAGGGTAGAGGGGTCAATTACTAGGGGGCATAGGTTTAAGGTGAGAGGGGCAAGGTTTAGAGTAGATGTACGAGGCAAGTTTTTTACGCAGAGGGTAGTGGGTGCCTGGAACTCACTACCGGAGGAGGTAGTGGAGGCAGGGACGATAGCTACATTTAAGGGGCATCTTGACAAATATATGAATAGGATGGGAATAGAAGGATACGGACCCAGGAAGTGTAGAAGATTGTAGTTTAGTCGGGCAGCATGGTCGGCACGGGCTTGGAGGGCCGAAGGGCCTGTTCCTGTGCTGTACATTTCTTTGTTCTTTGTTCTTTGTAATAGTGACAAAATAACTTTAGCTCCTTCCATGGCTGTAACCATTTTCATTCCAGTCGATAAGCTGATTGTTTCTATATAAGGCTGTGGAGGCCAAATCACTGAGTGTCTTTAAGACCGAGATAGGTTCTTGATTAATAAGAGGATCAGGGGTTATGGGGAGAAGGCGGGAGAATGGGGATGAAAAAAGTATCAGCAATGATTGAATGGCGGAGCAGACTCGTTGTGCCGAGTGACCTAATTCTGCTCCTATGTCTTGTATGGAGAAAGGGGAATGAAATAACCCCTGTTCCGATCCCAGTTGATGTTATAACTGGATGGGAGATTCTCACTAAGCAACCACTGCTGGTTTATTTATTTTGCACCCCGCAGCCCTCTCAAAAGCACAATAAAATCACAGTTTGGAAGTTAATCAACCCACAGGTACAAACACCTTTGCCCAGCATGAATCTATCTGTAGTTTTTTCCAGACATAGAAACATTAAATTACAACCGTACCTTATTTCTAATATGCGTCAATACAAATATGAATCCCTTAAAACTAACACACAATAATCAGACAAGCTGTCCCGGTGAAACAGGATCAACTTACGCCTCTTGCTTTCAGCAGAACTGCTCTTCCTCTATTCCCAAACACATATTTCTGATTTGCTACATCTTGGATTCCTAAGACAGTTTTGATTGCAAAGGGATGGTTGGGAATGAAAAAGTGCACATCAGTCTCTCAGTCTATGGTGAGCCAGGAGCACTGTCTCTTGTTTTTAAAAAGATCCACTGGTAAATCAGTTGTCATATTTTTCTTTAATCGTGAGCTTACTGTGAAGTGGGCTGGAGTTTGGACACTACTGCTATAAATAATGGAAAAGATACATGAAAAAAGTAATACACATTAGATTACAGAAATCCAATACTTAATGCTGTTTAGATTTGAATATTTTTAAAGTGGTGTTGGATTGATGGTGTATTTTGTAGTTCATACTTTGGCGGCCGGAATGTCCCTGAAACGATGCCACCAGCATCAACATAGATATATAAGCTAGACTGACATCTGTGTATTCATACAAGCTTGTGTACACAATGTTACACTAAAACTGCTGTCACTTTGCATCATTAATGCCAGTACTGAGCTACAAAGGTTGATAAGCTTCAAAGACTGCAAAATGTGCTGTTGGCTGAGTTTTCCCATTTCTAGTTTAGAAGTGATTTTAACAGAACACTGGGGAGCCATGTAGTTTAGACTGAACTAGTAGCCCAATTAATGCTATAAGCAAACCATGCTTCTTTAGCTGTTGCCATTTTCATAGTCACTGTTTAACACCTCTTAAGTGGTCATCTTCAACAGATGTTAGGGTAAAGTAAAAGTGTTCAACTTTACTTCATTCAGAACTTTTAAAAAATAAACAGAAAATACAGACAATTTAAAACATCCTGTGCTAAATATGCCATTTGACATTTTGCTATCTTTAAATTCTTGGATATTTCTTCAGGAAAATTTTTTTTTCAGGCAAATTTCTACCCTTCGTTTCTTCTCTCTCTGAACTATCTTTTACTCCCAGTGTGGACCATTACAGACATTTAGTTGCTTTGCTACTTCTGTTCCATACTTTTCAAAGTCTCCTTCAGATCTACCGCTTCGATGGTGCTAATAGCTCACTCTGCTAATTCTGCAAAAACAAAATACTTATGAAAGATTATGAGCTGAGATGCTCTCTTATTGATTTTGTGGAACTTGCTGAATCACAGAGGTCGATAGCACAGAAAAGGGCCGTTCGTCCCATCGTGTCTGCGTCTGTAAAAAAAAAAAAAAACACCCACTGTCTGCATTTTTTTTTGCTGATTGTGCTGCTGGCCAGACTGTCCTGCTTTCAGAAATCTGTTTTAAGGTTACTTATGATGGGATTTATTCTTTGGTTTGCATATGTTCTATCTTTTAATGGAGATGGATCATTTGGATCGACTGATTTCATTACAATTTACTGACTTATAAAGGGGGTGAAAACTTTTGTTCTCTCAACAGTTTTCTTCTGATGTCCTATTTGTAATCAAACTATTGTTTTGTTTACAATTTCCTTTAAAACCAATGGATAGAGCTTTGGAAATAACTTGGCTTATCTCTACAATAGTTGATCTTCTTGTTAATGAGTTTGATTGTCCACTTAAAAATACTCTGTGTCACTGGTCATGGGTTCTGTGGGTTCTTGTGTGGCTGATGAGCCCAAGCCTGCCTGGAGCTGCATCTTCGACCACACACTTGGCAGGTGTTTCCTTGGACTTGAGATCACTGGTAATCCTTTCTCAGGCTCCTTTTCCGTACTTCCTCTTGCCGTTGTGAAAAAATATGTTGCTTCAATCAGGAGTTTTCTCCAAGTAGGTCCCTTCTGAACAAAGGTCTCCCAGGCGTTGACGTCGATGTTGCATTTCCTGACACAAACCTCAGGGTATCTTTGAAGCGCTTTCTTTGTCCTTCTATTACTCGAGAGCCTTCCTTGAGCTGGGCAAAAGATTTGCTTTGACAGTCGGCACTCTGCCATCCTAAGCATATTGCAGGCCCAGCGAAGTCGGATTCAGATGATCATTGCCTCGATGCAGGTGCTCTTGGCTCTTTCAAGGGTACTGATGTTCGTATGCCTGTCCTCCCAATTGATGCAGCGAATCTATCTCAGACAGTGTTAATGGTATGTCTCCAGAGCATTGAGATGGTGTCTATGTATTCCAAGTTTCTGAGCAGCTTAATAATAATAATCTTATAATAATCTTTATTAGTTCACAAGTAGGCTTACATTAACACTGCAATGAAGTTACTGTGAAAATCCCCAAGTCGCCACAATCCGGCGCCTGTTCGGGTACACTGAGGGAGAATTCAGGATGACCAATTCACCGAACAGTGCGTCTTTCGGGACTTGTGGGTGGAAACTGGAGTGCCCGGAGAAAACCCATGCAGACACAGGGAGAACGTACAGACTCCGCACTGGTAGTGACCCAAGCCGGGAATCGAACCAGGTGCTGTGAAGCAACAGTGCTAACCACTGTGCTACTGTGCCGCCCTTAGAAGAGTTGGGAGGACTACACTTGGTATCAGCACAACCTACTTGTGACAGTAATAAAGATTATTATTATGTCACGGTCATCAAAGACTCTCCTCCTTAGACATCCAAAGGCAGTGCTTACTGATTGGATGTTGGATCCCTGCATGATATGAGAGGTGGCTCCCCAGGTAGTGAAAGTGTTGCACATTTGGGAGGGTTTCTGCATTCATCAATATCAACGCTGAAATGTTGATGGAGGGAGAGACCGGACTTTGCCCTGGGGTGGGTTGGTGAATGACTTGTCTTGAATTTGAGGCTGAAAGACATTCTTTGGTATGCTTCTGTCAAAGTGTCAAACATGACTTGGAGATTATCTTCTGAGAGAGTGGAGATGGTGATGTCATCCGCATACTGAAGCTCCACAAGCGATGTCAGTGGTGTTTTCTTCTTGGATTTCTATTGGTTGAGGTTGAAATGTTTTGAGTCCATCCTGTAGATGATGTCCACTCCACTGGGAATCTTGTTCTTGTCAAGGTAAAGACTAGTGGCGATGAAGATGGAGAAAATGGTGGGGCAATGACACACCCCTGTTTGTCTCCAGTCTTGACCTCAAAGGTTTCAGTCTTATTTCCATCAGTGAGAACATAAGAATGAGCCTGCTCCGCCATTCAACAAGATTATGGCTGATCTTTTTGTGGACTCCGCTCCACTTACCCACCTGCTCACTATAACCTTTTATTCCTTTACTGTTCAGAAATCTTATCTATTTTTGCCTTAAAACATTCAAAGAAAGGACCCTCAATTGCTTGGGTAGCAGGGAATTCCACAGATTCACAACCCTTTTAGGTGAAGAAGTTCCTCCACAACTCAGTCATAAATCTGCTCGCCCTTGTTTTGAGGCTGTGCCTCCTAGTTCTAGGTTTGCCCGCCAATGGAAACAATCTCCCTGCTTCTATCCTTTCTATTCCCTTCATAATTTTATATGTTTCTATAAGATCTCCTCCCATTCTTCTAAATTCCAATGAGTATAGTCCCAGTCTACTTAGTCTCTCATCATAAACTAATCCTCTCAACTCCATTCTTATGTTCTTATGAAATTTGTGTACAATTCCCTGTACATAAAAAAAAAAAAAGTGCTTTTCAGTTACTCATTCCAGCATAAAAGATGCACATGTGGCCAATTGTTATACTTCCATAACAGGTGTATCTTGGTCTATGTCAACCTCTATTATCAGGGTACTTTCAAATTTGGTAGTTATAAATCTGGTGGTATCAGGTCATCCATCTCTATTGCATTCAACCTGATTATCCTTTCCATAGATGTTAAGTGAAAGGAAAATTGGATGAGGAGTGTAACGGGTGACCAATCCAATTCTACCCGTTTAGTATCCTCATTAAAGTTGTTAGTTAGTCTATATGATGGTTAATAGAGCTGCATAAATTTTGATGAGCGCATCTTGATGCACAGTATTTTCTTCGTTCTGACAAATTTGCACTATTAAAGTTCAGTGGTGTACTTTAGGAGAAACCTTTGTATCTACAGACAATACACAAATTGGCATTATTCATTTATTTTCAAAACAGGATTTTGTGATGTTAAATCTTAGTCTTGATTATTTGAATGGAATTTCATATGTTTAGCAATAGTAACACCTCTACTGTCTCTGAAGTGTCTGACTACTTGTCCAACATCTAGTACTGGATAAGTACTAGATTTGAAATTTCATCCAACAATGCAACAGTGCAGACATGATGGGCCAGATGGCCTCTTTCTGCACTGTAATAATGATGTGATCTTGTGATTCTGTAAATGCTGGAAAGACTCAAGTCATTATCTTTAGTCCCTGCCACAAGCTCCATTCCCTAGCCATTTAATCCACCTGTCTCCCTGGCAACTGTTTGAGACTCAGACCATCCATCCGTGCATCACTAGGACTGTCTGTTTGCATCTCGATGACATCGGCCAACTCTTGTCAGTCTCACTTCATCTGCTGCTGAACCCTTCATTGATGCCCTTTGTTACCCCAGTCTTGATTATTCTACCGCACTTTTCGGTGGCCTCCAACTTCTGTCCTCTATAAACTTGAGGACAGAAACTCTGCCGCCCATATCCTAACTTGGAAAAATTCTTGTTCACCCACGATAATTGTACTCGCTCGTCTACATTGGGTTCAGATTAGGCATTGGCTCAATTTTAAAATTCTCGCCCTTATTTTCAAATGCTTTCATGGCCTTGGCTTTCCCTATTTGTCTAACATTCTCCATCCCTTGAATGCTCTGTGCTCCTCCAAATCTGACCTTATACTCCACCATTGTTGCCATACATTTAGCTGCCAAAACCTTGAACTCTGGAATAACTTCTCTTAAACATTCCTCTTCTCTACTTTCCTCCTTTAAGATGCTCCTTAAAAAGACTCTTTGACCAAGCTTTTCATTACTGCGCGTAATGTCTCCTTGTGTGGTTTGGTATCAAATTTGTTTGATGACTCACTTGTGTAACACCGTGGGGCAACACCGTGGGACAATGTTCTACTTTAATGGCACTATATAAATACATTTTTGTTAATATATAATATAAATTAAGAACTACAGCAGGCACTTGACAAAAATTAAGGTGGGTACTTTTGCAGTTCAGTGGAAATTGTGGGGTTAGTGCAACTGAGGAAAAGTAACTGAGGATGTGAATGGGACTGTAGGAACTGAAGACACCAGCAAAGCCACTCGTGTGATTTGTAACATGATGGCTCTGAATCATGTTTTTTAAAAAAAATTCATTCACAGGCTGTGGGTATCATTGGCAAAGTCAGCATTTGCCCATTCAGAAAAGGTGCTGGTGAATGCTTTCTCGCACCACTTTATTTCTTGTGATGAAGGCACATCATAGTGCTATTAGGGGGGAAGTTTCAGGATGTTGACCCAGTTGTAATTAAGAAACGTTGATATACTTCTATGTCAGAATGGTGTGTGACTTGCTGTCCTTGTTCTTCTAGCATGTGGAGCCCATGGGTTTGGGTGGTATTGCTGAAGAGGCCGAGGTGAGGCCTCGATCAGTAGTGGACAGCCTAAGCTAGTGAGTTTCATGTTAGCCCTAAATGGTTTACCCCGTATCCTCAGACTGTGACCCCTGGTTCTGACTCCCCTGCCATGGGGAACATTCTTCCTACACCTACCCTCTCTAGTCCTGTTAGAATGGTGTAGGTTTCTATAAGATTTCCCCTCATTCTTCTAAACTCTAGCAAATCTAATCCTCACTGACTCAATCTTTCCTCACATGTCAGTTCCACTATCCCAGGAATCAGTCTGGATGTGAACCTGATTGCATCATTGGAGGGAAGGTGACGTAGAAAACCAACAATATCATCTTGGATAACCCCTGTTAAGTTGCGGTTTAACAGTGTAAGAATTTGAGTGATCTGCAATAAATTGTCACAAATACAACACTTTCCCCTTCACATTGTCCAACAATCTAACCTTATTGAGGGATTTCCCTCCTCCTTCAAAATATTCTTTGCATTGCAGCCAGCAAGAAATGTGCTCAAGGGATGAAATAGATTAATTGTATCTGTCATCTGCTTTTGTTTCAAATACTTAGAGGGCAACACTGTTAAAATTGTACAATATTAGATGAACAAGCTGCTATCTTACACTGCAGTATCCATCTCTTCCAGAGTCAGTAAAGTTGCGATTATTATATTACCATGAGCTGTGCAAAGCCTACAAGACTTTCTTCTGCGTTTGTCAGCTTGAAAAATGGATTACTTACCCTGGATCTGTTTTTTAGTGCTTTCTGGTTTTCTTGGATTTGCAGAAAATAAGTGAAATACATTGGCCCAGTTTCCCATCTCCAGAAAATTTGCTGGGTGCCCACCCTGGAAGTTCCCACATAAAGATTGCATTGCAATTACCCAAGAAATCCAAACTTTCGATGGGCAGTTACCCAGGAACTAGGAACCATCCAGTATTCAGACATAAATCGGAGCCTTCAGAAGTTTCCGACTGTACTTTCCAAATAGTTGTGCAGGAAAAGTTAGAAGAATTAAAACCACTTCCATCTCCTGGCTAACAAAAGTAAAGTATCCTGATGTCCCATGGTGTGCAACCAGCTGATATCCTGATTACCTCTCTGGGGTGGGCAAAGTTTGAGCGGGATGATCATTTGACGACGATTGTTGCTTTGTGGAATACTCTGGCCGTTATTTTGAAGGTTATTTAGCAGATTTGAGGCAAGGGGCTTGGATTATTTTTTATGTATTGTTTACATTCATAAGAAAGTTAAAAATCATATCTGACATGCAGGGTATTCTCTTTCGGGTATCTTGTATTTGTCCTTTGAATTAAATCTTCCAATTTAAATGCCCAATTATTATGTTGGAAATTTGAAAGGGAGAGAAACGCAGACCTGTAAAACTAGCAGTTGAGTGAATTGTCATACTGTGTATTCTATTGCCCAAAGAAATTATTGTACAGCAGCCACATTGTTTATGTAGTGCAATAAAGCAAAATAAAGAGGAAAGCAGTGTGGTACCAGGATCTCCTATAATCCATTCCTTCACTGTTCATTTAAGTTCAAGTTGACGCGCTTAATATTGTTAACAACCTTAAACAAGAATGTATCTTATTTGACTCATTATCTTCTGTGTATGAGGCTTGAAATTAATTTCTCCTCATACTAATTGGTTCTATATTGATGCCATTTTAATCAGATTTCCAACCTGTGCCACCGTTTTAGTCGTGCAATTTTGAAAGAATTCATTCAAGAGATGTGGGCTTTAGCATTTATTGTCCATCCATAATTAGCCTTGAGAAGGTGGTGGTGAGCAGCCTTCTTGAGCCACTGCAGTCCATATGGTGTAGGTACAACCAGAGGGAGTTCCAGGATTTTAACCCAGCAACAGTGAATAAATAGCAATATGTTTCCAGCTCAGGATGGTAAATGGCTTGGAGGGGATGTTGCAAGTGGTGGTGTTTCCATGTGTCTGCTGCCCTTGTCCTTGTGGTTGTGGGTTTGGAAGGTGCTGTCTGAGGAACCTTGGTGAGTTCCTGCATTGCATCTTGTAAATGGTACACGCTGCTGCTACTGTGCATCGGTGGTGGAGCTGTTTGCATTTTTTACATTTGATCCAAGATAATTACATGGATTTTATGCATCAGTATTGCCAATAAAATAATTGATGAGGGAGATCCTTAGACAAACCACAGTTTTAAAGTGGAAATCTAGACATCCTTTTGCAATGAAAAGTGGAGAATAATACCCATTGCTTTACATAATTCACACAGTGGTTCACATGTATTATTTAAATCGCTGTTATTCTCTTGCACTTTCAAAGGAAATACCTGTATTTGATTTCAATTTTTTGTTTGTAAAAATAATTGTTTACAACATATTCATTGAGAGACCAGCATCTACTAGGAATTATGGAAATAAAAACAAGTAGGCTTCTATTAACACTGCAATGAAGTTACTGAGATATTTGAGATCTCTATGTCTCTTTAGTTATGGTTGCTTTATTGTACTTTTCAACTTAACCTTTCAGATTGGACAGTTGGTTTTTAAAGGGATGAAGCGACTGAACCGCATCCAGTCAATAGTGTTTGAGATAGCTCACAACACAAATGAGAATATGCTGATCTGTGCACCTACTGGAGCTGGGAAAACTAACATTGCCATGCTTACTGTTCTGCATGAAATCCGCCAGCATATTCAGCAAGGAGTTATCAGAAAGGATGAGTTCAAGGTATGGATTTAATTAAATGTTTTTTAAAAAATTTGTCACTTTGTGTTTCTGAAACACATATGATTTCCAAACCTTACCAGATATATTGCAATGCTGACACTTGACACTCTATATTAATGTAAAATATTTATTATGACCTGATTTTCATGTGACAAATGTTCAGTTCTGAACCCAAGCAAACTTTTAAAGTAATAGCCAAATAAATAAAGTAATTTTAACAAGTTACTTTTTGAGCACCTTTCGTACATCAGTTAGAAGTTTTCAGGTTAATTGAACAGAACCATATTTCACACTAAAATATCATTCATAATTTCTGAGATAAATAAACACTGAGATTTGTTACATATTAACAAAATGTTCTTTTGTCACAGATTATCTATGTAGCTCCTATGAAGGCTTTAGCTGCTGAGATGACAAATTACTTTAGCAAGCGTCTGGAACCATTGGGTATTCTGGTGAAGGAGCTCACTGGCGACATGCAGTTGACCAAAGGAGAAATATTACGGACACAGGTATGTCTAAACGGCCATGACATCCAAATATTAACTTGATGTAAGATGTTGCCTCAACTAATTTTACTGACAAATTCATTGCTTGATTCGCCTAAAGCTGTTCTTTATTCTGAGTGATTGCCTCTGTGAATTTAATTATTTGTAGCGACTAACTTCTTGCAACACTTTTCAAGAGAAATTATAAAAGTCAAAAACATATAGACATTTGAATTTGATGTTCTGTTACTTGTCAATGTTTTTACTGTGCAAGTATGGATCATAATAACTTGGGAGGGCCTGATATTTCTACAATCAGGAAGTCAAAATGTGATTGTACGATATCCAGCTAAACTACCTGCTCCCTTACCTAACCAAAGTATTTGGACCTTCATTGCAGTTTAGTTGAATGAATTAAAAATAAATATGAAGAGAGCTGTGTGCTACTGAACATTGCATTTCCCAGCTTCACTCTGATAAAATTTTCTTTTTAATCCACCCTAATAGTCCTCCATCCTAACACCTACAGAGCCCATTGATTTTGTTCCAGTTACATTGAAATCTTGCTTGGCAATTATGCTGATTTATGACTATTTTACGTTCAGCCATATGCTAATATAATTGGTGGGAAGTTTGACTGTGACCTGACTTGGCAGAAAGGGTGAAGGTGTGGACATTATTGCAGGTAAAAAACTCTGAATTGCGTTCAGGTGGGAAATTCCAGAGCACAATAAATGTTTAGATTGCTAATTATAGTCTTGCACTATAATTATCATTTGTCTGCCTGTGAATTCAGAACCCTTGAACGAATACTGCTTGGGTTAACTTTTGCTGCACGCCTTCATTCAAGAATAGTCAGAATGAATACGTGGCGTGAGAGATGGTGCAGGAGGGAGGGGTTCAGATTTTTGGGACATTAGAACCGGTTCTGGGGGCGGTAGGACCATTACAAATCGGATGGTCTACACCTGGGCAGGACTGGAACCAATGTCCTTGGGGGTGCTTTTGCTAACACTGTTGGGGAGGTTTTAAACTAATGTGGCAGGGGGATGGGAACCAGATTAGGAAGTCAGAGGTCAGTAAAGAGGCAGCAACTAAAGCCAGTAAGGTACTAAATAATAAACTCAATGTGACTAAGGGGAAGAGTAGACCGGGAATAGATGATGAACGCAAAGGGACAGGTGGTCTGAGGTGCATTTGTTTCAATGCGAGAAGTGTAGCAGGTAAGGAAGATGAATTTAGGGCTTGGATTAGTACCTGGGAATATGATGTTATTGGTATTACGGAGACTTGGTTGAGGGAAGGGCAAGACTGGCAACTAAATATCCCAGGGTATAGATGCTTCAGGAGGGATAGAGAGGGAGGTAAAAGGGGCGGAGGAGTTGCATTACTTGTCACAGATTATATCACAGCTATGATTAAGGAGGGCACGATGGAGGATTCGAGCATTGAGGCAATATGGGTAGAGCTAAGAAATAGGAAGGGTGCACTAACATTGTTGGGACTTTACTACAGGCCTCCCAAAAGCGAGCGTGAAGTAGAGGTACAAATATGTAGACCGATTATAGAAAATAGGAGCAATAGGGTGGTCGTGATGGGAGATTTTAACTTCCCCAACATTGAATGGGACTCATGTCGTGTTGGAGGCGTAGATGGAGCAGAATTTGTAAGGAGCATCCAGGAGAGTTTTTTTAGAGCAGTATGTAAATAGTCCAACTCGGGAAGGGGCCACACTGGACCTGGTATTGGGGAATGATCCCGGCCAGGTGGTTAAAGTTTCAGTGGGTAATTACTTTGGGAATAGCGATCACAATTCCGTAAGTTTTAGAATACTCATGGACAAAGATGAGAGTGGTCCTAAAGAAAGAGTGCTAAATTGGGGAAAGGCCAAGTATAACAAAATTTAGCAGGAGCTAGGGAATGTGGATTGGGAGCAGCTCTTTAAGGGTAAATCCACATTTGAAATGTGGGAGTCTTTTAAGGAAAGGTTGATTAGAGTGCAGGACAGACATGTCCCTATGAAAATGAGGGATAGAAATGGCAAGATTAGGGAACCATGGATGACGGGTGGAATTGTGAGACTAGCTAAGATGAAAAAGGAAGCATACATAAGATCTAGGCGACTTAAATCTGATTAAGCTTTGGAGGAATATCGGGAAAGTAGGACAAATCTCAAACGCGCAATAAAGAGGGCTAAAAGTGGTCATGAAATATCTTTGGCTAACAGGGTTAAGGAAAATCTCAAAGCCTTTTATTCGTATATAAGGAGCAAGAGGGTAACTAGAGAAAGGATTGGCCCACTCAAAGACAAAAGAGGGAATTTATGCGTGGAGTCAGAGGAAATGAGTGAGATTCTTAATGAGTACTTTGCATCGGTATTCAAGGAGAGGGACATGACGGATGTTGAGGCTAAGGATGAATGTTTAAATACTCAAGGTCAAGTCAGCATAAGGAAGGGGGAAGTTTTGGGTATTCTAAAAGGCATTAAGGTGGACAAGTCCCCAGGTCCGGATGGGATCTATCCCAGGTTACTGAGGGAAGCGAGGGAAGATATAGCTGGGGCCTTAACAGATATCTTTGCAGCATCCTTGAGCACGGGTGAGGTCCCGGAGGACTAGAGAATTACTAATGTTGTCCCTTTGTTTAAGAAGGGTAGCAGCGATAATCTAGGGAATTATAGACGTGTGAGCTTGACGTCAGTGGTAGGCAAACTGTTGGAGAAGATACTGAGGGATAGGATCTATTCACATTTGGAAGAAAATAGACTTATCAGTGATAGGCAGCATGGTTTTGTGCAGGGAAGGTCATGTCTTACAAACCTAATAGAATTCTTTGATGAAGTGACAACGTTAATTGATGAGGGAAGGGCTGTAGATGTCATATACATGGACTTCAGTAAGGCGTTTGATAAAGTTTCCATGGCAGGTTGATGGATAAAGTGAAGTTTTATGGGGTTCAGGGTGTACTAACTAGATGGATAGAGAACTGGCTGGGCAACAGGAGACCGAGAGTAGTGGTGGAAGGGTGTGTCTCAAAATGGAGAAAGGTGACTAGTGATGTTCCACAGGGATCCGTGCTCGTACCACTGTTGTTTGTGATTTACATAAATGATCTGGACGAAGGTATAGGTGGTCTGATTAGCAAATTTGCAGATGATACTAAGATTGGTGGAGTTGCAGATAGCGAGGAGGACTGTCAGAGAATACAGCAAAATATAAATAGGTTGGAGAGTTGGGCAGAGAAATGGCAGATGGAGTTCAATCCAGGCAAATGCGAGGTGATGCATTTTGGAAGATCTAATTCAAGAGCGGACTATATGGTCAATGGACGAGTCCTGGGGAAAATTGATGTACAAAGAGATCTGGGAGTTAAGGTCCATTGTACCCTGAAGGTGGCAATGCAGGTCGATCGAGTGGTCAAGAAGGCATACAGCATGCTTGCCTTCATCGGACGGAGTATTGAGTACAAGAGTCGGCAGGTCATGTTACAGTTGTATAGGACTTTGGTTAGGCCACATTTGGAATACTGTGTGCAGTTCTGGTCGCCACATTACCAGAAGGATGTGGATGCTTTAGAGAGGGTGCAGAGGAGGTTCACCAGGGTGTTTCCTGGTATGGAGGGTGCTAGCTATGAAGAAAGGTTGAGTAGATTAGGATTGTTTTCGTTGGAAAGACGGAGGTTGAGGGGGACCTGATTGAGGTCTACAAAATTATGAGAGGTATGGACAGGGTGGATAGCAACAAGGTTTTTCCAAGAGTGGGGGTGTCAATTACAAGGAGTCATGATTTCAAGGTGAGAGGGGGAAAGTTTAAGAGAGATGTGCGTGGAAAGTTTTTTACGCAGAGGGTGGTGGGTGCCTGGAACGCTTTGCGAGCTGAGGTGGTAGAGGCGGGCACAGTAGCATCATTTAAGATGCATCTAGACAGATATATGAACGGGCGGGGAACAGAGGGAAGTAGATCCTTGGAAAATAGGTGACCGGTTTAGATAAAGGATCTGGATCGGTGCAGGCTGGGAGGGCCGAAGGGCCTGTCCCTGTGCTGTAATTTTCTTTGTTCTTAATGAGGCTTGTCATTTTTGTGAAGAATTGGCCACAGATTCTTGTCATATCTCTTGGTCGCCGCAAAAAGAAAAGGTATGAAGGTACCCATACTCTGGATTCTTTCAAACATGATGAGAGGTTTTATTGCGATATGTTGCTCATACAATTTAAGATGAAGAACTGAAAGCCTGCGTAAACATTCTGATGATGTCATTGCACACCATATGACACTTCACCAGCAGTTATGTATTCCCTGATACATAACACCCGTCCCCCTTTACTTCTTTAGTACAACAAATTAACATTTATACAGCAGACTGATTTATGTATATTCTTTATAGATACACATACAACTCAATAAGACAGTCTCGCAGGTTGGCATCTATTTCTTTTGTTTGAACTCAATGTTCAGGAACCTGGTTTTCGAGATCTTGGAGGAGTCCTCTTTTCTTTAAGTAGTTAGTACTTCCTGGGAAGTTACTCCAGTGTCCGTCACCATAGGTTTGGAAAGTTCTCAGAAGCAGAATCTGAACTTGTCTCTGTGTTGGTTCCCTGTTCTGAAGTATCACTATCTTGATTTTTCAAAGGAAGTACTTGAGAAGTCTCGGAAATTTCATGAAGATAATAGCTGAGCAGCATGATATTGCCAAACTCTTTCATCATCCGTCTGCACAGTGTATGATTTTGGAACTGCCTTTGCTAGGATCAGAGCAGTTTCCCGTTTCTTACTGGTGGTGTAGCTTCTGGCTAGCGTGTGCAGTCCTTGATTGAATAGTCGCTTTTTAGAGTTTTGTTCCTTTTGTGAGGGCCACGAAGAATCCAGCACGAGTTTTAAGGATACAAAGTAATAACATTTATTTACAATAACATATATATATGCAGAAACTTCCCTTGCTGCACACTCCTTCCTGTTGGTTCCAAACTGGCCAGCTTTATTTATACTTGGAGTTTACGAATGGTTTCTCCGCCCCCCTCATTGGGGAAGCTCATACTCCCACAGGATTGTGGGATTGTCATTAGTCCCCAGCCAATGGTAAGCAGGCAGGTTATAACAGTTCCCTCCGAGCAATCTGTGCTCATTGTTGTCATTTGACAATTTCTGATATGTCAGGCGGAATCACCAAATTGAAAGTGTTTGCAGTTTCCTTTTGAACAGCAGCATTGCTGGCGAACTCTTTGTTGTTGCTTGTGCGGTGTTCCAGTAAGACATTAAGAATTTTTTCTTGGCAGTGTTCCTTGGTCTTTCGATGCCTTGATGGAATGCTTCAATGATTGAACAAACTGTTTGGCCAATCCATTTGTTGCAGGATGGTACAGAGTTGATTTGATTTGGTGTATATCGTTGCCCTTCAGATAGTCCTCAAATTCCTTCAAAGTGAACTCATTGTCCCTTGGGTGGCATGGTAGCACAGTGTTTGGCACTGTAGCTTCACTATGCCAGGGTCCCAGGTTCGATTCCCGGCTTGGGTCACTGTCTGTGCAGAGTCAGCATGTTCTCCCTGTGTCTGCGTTGGTTTCCTCCGGGTGCTCCGGTTTCCTCCCACAAGTCCCAAAAGATGTGCTGTTAGGTAATTTGGACATTCTGAATTCTCCCTCAGTGTACCTGAACAGGCGCCAGAATGTGGCAACTAGGGGATTTTCACAGTAATTTCATTACAGCATTGCTGGCGACCTTCAACCGACGTTATACACCAGATACATCGATGACATTTTTTTCCTTTGGACCCACGGCGAAGAATCACTGAAACGACTACACGATGACATCAATAAGTTCCATCAGACTCACCATGGACTACTCTCCCAAATCAGTTGCATTCTTGGACACAGTCATCTCCATCAAGGACGGTCACCTCAGCACTTTGCTTTACCGCAAACCCACGGATAACCTCACGATGCTCCACTTCTCCAGTTTCCACCCTAAACACATTAAAGAAGCCATCCCCTATGGACAAGCTCTCCGTATACACAGGATCTGCTCAGACGAGGAGGAGTGTAACAGACATCTACAGACGTTGAAAGATGCCCTCGTACGAACGGGATATGGCACTCGACTCATCGATCGACAGTTCCAACGCGCCACAGCAAAAAACCGCACCGACCTCCTCAGAAGACAAACATGGGACACAACCGACAGATTACCCTTCGTCGTCCAATACTTTCACGGCGCGGAGAAACTACGACGACATCTTCACAGCCTTCAACACGTCATTGATGAAGATGAACATCTTGCCAAGGTCATCCCCACACCCCCACTACTTGCGTTCAAACAACCGCGCAACCTCAAACAAACCATTGTTTGCAGCAAACTACCCAGCCTTCAGAACAGTGACCACGACACCACACAACCCTGCCATGGCAATCTCTGCAAGACGTGCCAGATCATCGACATGGATACCACCATTACACGTGAGAACACCACCCACCAGGTACGCGGTACCGACTCGTGCGACTCGGCCAACGTTGTCTACCTCATACGCTGCAGGAAAGGATGTCCTGAAGCGTGGTACATTGGCGAGACCATGCAGACGCTGCGACAATGAATGAACGGACATCGCGCGACAATCACCAGGCAGGAATGTTCCCTTCCAGTCGGGGAACACTTCAGCAGTCAGGGGCATTCAGCCTCTGATCTCCGGGTAAGCGTTCTCCAAGGCTTGACACAAGGCCTTCAGGACGCGCGACAACGCAGAATCACCGAGCAGAAGCTTATAGCCAAGTTCCGCACACATGAGTACAGCCTCAACCAGGACCTGGGATTCATGTCGCATTACATTCATCCCCCACCATCTTGCCTGCAAAATTCTACCAACAGTCCTGGCTTGACACAATTCACACGTCTTCAACCTGTGGTTACCCCATCTCTGGATCTGTAAAGATTTAATCGCCTGCCAATGCTCGCATTCCAAGCATTGTCTGGCATCTTTGAATCTGTCTATATATATGTTTCTGGAACATACCTCTTCATTCACCTGAGGAAGGAGCAGCGCTCCAAAAGCTAGTGACATCGAAACAAACCTGTTGGACTTTAACCTGGTGTTGTTAGACTTCTTACAGTGTAAATGTAGGCCTACTTGTGATAATAAAGATTATTATTACAGTCTGCACTGTGTCATGGGAATGTCACTTTAAGAAATGTTTGCCTTCTCAAGTGGCAAGTTCATATTCTCAACTTGCGCTCAGGATGCAGCAGACCAGCTGCGGAACACCGCCAAACAGATGAGACAACAATACTATGCCACTTGTATGCATACCAAGAACAGAAAGCTTGAGAAACTTGGCATCACCACCGGCAGCAACCAAGCCACCCCCGGTGTCACAGTAGAAAACAATACAGGGAAATCTATTGTCAACTTGTCAGACTACACCCTTCAACCTGATGAAATCGAAGTCCTCAGCAGAGGGCTCAATTTCTGCACCACCACCAAAATGGACCCCATCAGTCTCGCGGCAGACACGGAGGAATTCATCAGGCGAATGAGGCTCCGGGAATTCTTCCACAGACCCCAAGAGACCAACAGCGAACCCAAGCAGACTACCAATGAACCGGAACAGCAGACCGAGAGATCTGCGGTGCGGCAACCGAAGAGGAAAGAGTCGAATTGGACCCCTCCGGAAGACCGCTGCCTTAGACTCGACATGTATGCTCAAGCCGTCAGGAGTCGCGTCAATGCCAGATTCATCAGTCGCATTCACAAGACAGCCCCGAACGTCACCCAAGCACAACGCAATGCCATCCGCGCTCTCGAGACCAACCACAGCATCGTTATCAAACCAGCAGACAAAGGGGGGGCCACTGTTGTACTGAACAGAACGGACTACTGCAAAGAAGTATACCGACAACTGAACGACCAAGAACACTACAGACAGTTACCCGCAGATCCGACCAAGGAACACATCCGCCAACTTAACAGACTGATCAAGACCTTGGATCCAGATCTTCAGAGCACCCTACGTGCTCTCATCCCACATACGCATTGGAGATCTCTACTGCCTCCCGAAAATACATAAGGCCAACACACCAGGCCGCCCTATCGTTTCAGGCAATGGGACCCTGTGTGAGAACCTCTCTGGCTACATCGAGGGCATCTTGAAACCCATCGTACAAGGTACACCCAGCTTCTGTTGCGACACGACGGACTTCCTACAGAAACTCAGCACCCATGGACCAGTTGAACCGGGAACATTCCTCGTCACAATGGATGTCTCGGCACTCTACACCAGCATCCCCCATGACGACGGCATTGCTGCAACAGCCTCAGTACTCAACACCGACAACTGCCAATCTCCAGACGCAATTCTGCAACTCATCCGCTTCATTCTGGATCACAACGTCTTCACCTTCGACAACAAGTTCTTCATCCAGACGCACGGAACAGCCATGGGGACCAAATTCGCACCCCAATACGCCAACATCTTCATGCACAAGTTTGAACAGGACCTACTCACCGCACAGGACCTTCAACCGATGTTATACACCAGATACATCGATGACATTTTTTTCCTTTGGACCCACGGCGAAGAATCACTGAAACGACTACACGATGACATTAATAAGTTCCATCCAACCATCAGACTCACCATGGACTACTCTCCAAAATCAGTTGCATTCTTGGACACACTCGTCTCCATCAAGGACGGTCACCTCAGCACTTCGCTTTACCGCAAACCTACGGATAACCTCATGATGCTCCACTTCTCCAGCTTCCACCCTAAACACATTAAAGAAGCCATCCCCTATGGACAAGCGCTCCGTATACACAGGATCTGCTCAGACGAGGAGGAGCGTAACAGACATCTACAGACGTTGAAAGATGCCCTCGTACGAGCGGGATATGGCACTCGACTCATCGATCGACAGTTCCAACGCGCCACAGCGAAAAACCGGACCGACCTCCTCAGAAGACAAACATGGGACACAACCGACAGAATACCCTTCGTCGTCCAGTACTTCCCCGGAGCGGAGAAACTACGTCATCTTCTTCACAGCCTTCAACACGTCATTGATGACGATGAACATCTTGCCAAGGTCATCCCCACACCCCCACTACTTGCCTTCAAACAACCGCGCAACCTCAATCGAACCATTGTTTGCAGCAAACTACCCAGTCTTCAGAACAGTGACCACGACAGCACACAACCCTGTCATGGCAATCTCTGCAAGACGTGCCAGATCATCGACATGGATACCACTATTACACGTGAGAACACCACCCACCAGGTACGCGGTACATACTCGTGCGACTCGGCCAACGTTGTCTACCTCATACGCTGCAGGAAAGGATGTCCCGAAGCGTGGTACATTGGCGAGACCATGCAGACGCTGCGACAACGAATGAACGGACATCGCGCAACAATCACCAGGCAGGAATGTTCCCTTCCAGTCGGGGAACACTTCTGCAGTCAAGGGCATTCAGCCTCTGATCTCCGGGTAAGCGTTCTCCTAGGCGGCCTTCAGGACCCGCGACAACGCAGAATCGCCGAGCAGAAACTTATAGCCAAGCTCCGCACACATGAGTGCGGCCTCAACCGGGACCTGGGATTCATGTCGCATTACATTCATCCCCCACCATCTGGCCTGCGAAATCCTACCAACTGTCCTGGCTTGGTACAATTCACACTTCTTTAACCTGGGGTTACCCCATCTCTGGATCTGTAAAGATTTAATCACCTGCTAATGCTCGCATTCCAAGCATTCTTTGGCATCTTTGAATTTGTCTATATATGTGTTTCTGGAACAGACCTCTTCATTCACCTGAGGAAAGAGCAGCGCTCCGAAAGCTAGTGACATCGAAACAAACCTGTTGGACTTTAACCTGGTGTTGTAAGACTTCGTACTGTGCTCAGCCCAGTCCAACGCCGGCATCTCCACATCATTTCTCAAGTGGCGGCAGTGATGTCAGTATGTGGGTGGTGCTGAGCTCTGGCTCTGCTTTTTACTTTTGTTTTCAGCTGGAGGCTGTTTTTGCGCTGAGTTTTAGCTTTGTTTTCAGCTGGAGAGCTGCATTCAAACCAAGGAGTTGTATTTTGGTCTTTCTCTCTGCCTGCTAAAGAATGTCTCCAAATCACTTGATGATTTCAAAGTAACACCTGTTTCTGTAAGGAATGCAAGCCTACTTACTGTCTTTGTTAAAAAGGGTCTTTGACTTATGGATGTTGTTAGGAAAGTTACTAAGGGTTACCTATCGAGTACTGTACCTTTGGGGGGTATCAGTGTTGATAAGATGGTTAGTGTGTGTTTCTAAAATAATAACTGGATTCATAGAATAAACATTGTTTTTGTTTAAAAATACTTTAGATCTCTGTTGTATCACACCTGTAAAGTGGGCCCTTGTGCTCCCCATAACCAAAATCTATTAAAAGTTGTGGGCCAGGTGAACTCCGTGATAGACTGGTGTTCTCTAAACCCTGGCCCATAATCTGGTATTCGAAATCGTTTGAAGGTTTTGTCCAGCTTCTCAGATCTGTTCTGTCATCATGATCACCGGCCATGCAGAATGTGCATCCACAATCAATTGGGACATGTGACCCTGCACTGCAGAAGGATAGTCAAGCATAGGACGGCTCCTGAAGTTACTCTGGTACATCGTCTTATGACTGGTCTTGAGCTTCTTCTGCCAATTGATTGATAGCAGCTAGTCTACTTGGCTGTGTTTATTTATCTTGCACTTCCTTGGTGTTGGAGAATTTTCTGAGCCCAACATGCCTTGGCAATATGGCGCTTTTTGCCATAGTCCTTGCACTTATTTTCTTGAATTTAGCATTCTCCCACTGAGTGTCTAACCTGTTTACATCAGTGACATGTTTGTACCCTTGGGGGCATAGACAGAATGGATAGTCAGAGACTTTTCCGCAGGGTAGAGGGGTCAATTACTAGGGGGCATAGATTTAAGGTGCGAGGGGCAAGGTTCAGAGGAGATGTGCGAGGCAAGTTTTTTACGCAGAGGGTAGTGGGTGCCTGGAACTCGCTGCCGGAGGAGGTGGTGGAAGCAGGGACGATAGTGATGTTTAAGGGGCATCTTGACAAATACATGAATAGGATGGGAATAGAGGGATACGGACCCCGGAAGTGTAGAAGATTTTAGTTTAGACGGGCAGCATGGTCGGCGCAGGCTTGGAGGGCCAAAGTTCCTATTCCTGTGCTGTACTTTTCTGTTGTTCTTGCAACCTTCTTCCTTGTGGTATCCATTTTTTGGATTTTCACTCCAACTCCTATCTGTGAAGGTTCTTTTGTTGCAACCTCCATAGATGTGGCAACTTCCACAGCAGCTTGAGTTAAATTGCTAACAGTAAGCAGCTTCCTCTCAATAGCTTCACTGCTGCGGAATCCACAAACCAGCCTATCACAAATAGTGCCCTCGAGTGGTGTACCAAACTTGCAGTGTTTTGTTAACCATCTTAAAATCGCCACAAATTGTAATATGCTTTTACTTTCTTCCTGACTACAACGGTGGAAACAAAACCTTTCTGCAATCAACAATGATCTAGGAGAGAAATGCCCTTTTAAAATTTTCATTACTTTAATATAGGTCTTTTCTCCCGATTTTGCTGGATGAACTACATTTTGCAGTACGTTTTATGCCCTACCAAACTGAGAAATATATTGATCCTCCAGTGTTTGATTTGCTTTGAGATAAAATTGGAGTCTTTCCTCATGAATTCCATATCTCACAGTCTTCATCAAATGCATCCATGGCGTCCGTTTTCCCTGCCACTCTGGATTCTGACTCCTGGGGTCTATATTTCAACAAACTTTCTCCCTTCCAATTCTTTTGGATATATAGCACAAACAATCTCCTTATCCACAAGCAGTTTGGAATATTTTCTCTTTTCGCCTGACTGGTTTGACTTTTCCCCTGGTAGTGACCTGTTCGAGTGAGTGTGATGATTTCCTTCTTCCAGCAGTTGATTTTCTTGCCTCAATCCTCGTCACCAGGTATCTCTTTTATTATATCTCTTTTTTTTTAATTTAGAGTACCCAATTCATTTTTTCCAATTAAGGGGCAATTTACTGTGGCCAATTGACCTATCCTGCACATCTTTGGGTTGTGGGGGCGAAACCCACGCAAACATGGGGAGAATGTACAAACTCCACACGGACAGTGACCCAGAGCTGGGATCGAACCTGGGACCTCAGTGCTGTGAGGCAACAATGCTAACCATTGTGCCACCGCGCTGCCCGTTTTTGTTATATCTCTTGTTAGCCAATGGAGAATCGATATGGAGGTGCCCACACTCTGGATTCTTGATGAGAGGTTTATTAAGAGGTTGCTCATACAATCTAAGATGAGAGACTGAAAGCTTGCGCAAACACGCTGCTGACGTCACCACACATCACATGACGCTTCACCATGCATAATAATTCCGAGCGATGATAATGAGCCTCGTGAGTTGTTAAGTATGTTCGTAATACTTATGAGCTTTTCTTTCAGAAGTGACTGAAACTATCATTTTAACCTTTTCGACCTATCATCTGGCTTATTCAATGTTACAAAAAAGTTGTATTTGAATAATTTTGTTTCAATAGGAATGTAAAAATGGCATTAAATACTACGTCATCTTAATAACACCATAGACTGGAATCTGAAGTAGCTAGAAGATGTTTTTAAAACTGTTAATTTTGTCTCTAGAGGATCGTTCCAACTGCTGCACTTTTTCTTATGGCATCTAAATATTATGGCTTATTACAAGTTACAATAAAATGCTTTTCGGACATTTAGGCAAGTTTGTGTGTCATCAGTTTGAGCCTCATACTTTTTCCATTGCTACTTCAGCTAGCAAATGTGCTCAATAAGAAATAAATTACTGTGTTAATGTCGTAAACTGTGCATGAATTTATACGGGATTTGTTGAGGATTAGCTATTGGCTTGGAAGTCTATGAAATGCAGTTACAAAATGTGAAAAATGAGGTTAATTTAGGTTACATTTTCTGAAATTTATGCTGCTGGAAGAGGCTTTGTGCACAGCTTGGAAAATTGTGGATGCACTACCTGTCATTTTCTGTCTGTGAGTTTCAATGAACAACAGTGCACCTGCAATTTCCGAATAATATTACGAGGCCTTGCCAGTGTCTCGGGTCTTGGAAAATAAGATTCTAATTTCAAAGAATGGAGCTGTTCTGTTGTATTACAATAGTTAGCACTGTTGCTTCACATCGTCAGGGACCCGAGTTCGATGCCCGGCTTGGGTCACTGTCTGTGCGGAGTCTGCACATTCTACCCGTGGGTTTCCTCCCACAAGTCCCGAAAGACGTGCTTGTTAGGTGAATTGGACATTCTGAATTCTTTCTCCGTGTACCCGAACAGGCGCTGGAGTGTGGCAGCTAGGGGATTTTCACAGAAACTTCATTGCAGTGTTAATATAATAATAATAATTGCTTATTGTCACAAGTAGGCTTCAATTAAGTTACTGTGAAAAGCCCCTAGTAGCCACATTTCGGCGCCTGTTCGGGGAGGCCGGTACGGGAATAGAACCCGCGCTGCTGATCTTGTCCTGCATTACACGCCAGCTGTTTAGCCTACTGTGCTAAACCAGCCCTTGGTTGTAAGCCTACTTGTGACACTAATAAAGATTATTATTATTAAGTCCATATAGACTACATCTACCACCCTGCTCATCAATTTTCTGGTCACTTCATCAAAGACTTCTAACAAATTTGTAAAGCATAATCTCCCATGCACAAAGCCGTGCTGACTACTCCTAAAATCCTAATCTAACCCTGTCTTTCCAAATGCCCATATATCTTATCCGTCAGAATGCTCTCTAGTAACTTACCCACCACAGATGTTAGGCCTACTAGTCTATAATTCCTAGTTTCTTCTTTGCAGCCCTTCTTAAATAAGGATACAACATTTGCTACTCTTCAGTCTTCTGGTACCTCACCCTGGTTAACTCCGGTCTAATTCCATCAAAATTTGCCTTGCCCCAATTTAGAACTTGCACCTGTGGACCAGTGTTGTCCCTTTCCATAACTATTTTAAAATTAATAGAACTTGCTTGAGTTTTTTGATAAGCTAATGGAGAGGGCTGGTGAGAATATTGCTGTTGGTATGATGTACATAGTGTGATGAATATAAAAAGCTGTCAGAGTTTATAGTTTGTATTTTCGCAGTAAGATTATTAAAACCTAGGTTAGAATGCAAACAGTGAGGTAATGAGTGATTTTTGCAGGGGAGGTGTTTTCTATTGGAATAGATAGAACGTGGAGTGATATTATAGTAGAACCAAATAAATTTATTGTACAAAATAAGGATATTTGGCCTGTCTTTCCTGACCTAATCTTTGCTGGAACATGCTAAAACGAATCTTAATTGCCTTCAATCCATGGTCCTGTATCACCCGTGCTTAAAATATTCACCTACTTAAAAGACGCAAGCAGTCCCTGTGGTAAACATTTATTGTTTTAATAAATAAACAAAATACATTTCTCTTTCTCTCACACACATTAACACTGTTAGATGAAAATTAGTGTAGCATGGTGAGTTACGATTACTGGAGCACAAGCTATGTGCTTTTGGGAAGAGTGCAGACACGGAAATGTGCTGATTCGAATTGTAAAATGGTTGAGATATGAGGAAATGTTAAAGACTTAAAGATTTATTGTCTCAAAGCAGGATGGTATTTCAAAGTATATAATGGCACAGCTAGGGTAAAATGGGGAAATAATTTCAACCTAAACAAAGAAAATAGGACCGGAGTGCATAAATGGAAATTTAAAACTGACGGGGAAAATGTCTTTGCTCTGATAAATCTTGGAATGGCAGTGTGTGATCTATATGTAGCACAATTAAGAACCTTATAGTATATTCAAATTAAAATTCAATGATAATTGGGAAGAGTTGAGTTATCAGCTGTATACGATGGCACCAAAGAGAAGCCGCTTGTATATAAAGATTTTGCAGATTTAGCAGAGCAGTGAGTGATACCATCTGGGCTGTGGCTGCCAGTGATGCCAAACCAGCGATGGGCGAACTGGAAGATTGTACTGTACAATGGATGGTTTAGCTACCCTTATTGCAAGATAATGGGCTAAAAAGAAACTATTATTTAAATATACTAAAGCAAATTTCAAAGTTGCCAGTTTTATCATCTTAAGCACTCTGCTTATTTTGCAGAGAAACGTGCTTAACTTGTTAAAGTGGATTTAATGAATGACAATAAGGATCAAACATAAGTTTGTAAATATCACCGTGTTAATATTTAATTACTTCCCTGAGAATGTAAATCTTTCACTCCTTTCGAAGTGATGTGAGTTTCAATTTATAAATCGACTTGCTTTAATAAAGCTGCAGAACGTTTAAGTGTTTTTCTTGTCTTTGTGTAAACCTTGTTCAGGTGCCTGTTTATTTGTAACAGCAGAACAGCATGGGCGTTGGACAGGTCCCCTGCCAATAATATACTCAGCTCTTTGTTATTGAAGGTGAGCTGCAGCTGGTAGGAGTTGATATTGGCCAAGTTGTGTTCTGTGGCGCTACCCTCAGTGGTTAGGCAATTCATGAAATGAACCCAGGGAGATGGAAGCTCTGGCCCTGACACATTTTGTATGGCACCCACGCACCAGTAGTTGGTGAATACAGCCAGCCAGCGCTGAATGAATGAGTTTTCGTTCAGCACGCCCTTTCTTTCCCATTTGATTACAGGCATCTTACAATTATAGCGTTCAATAACTGTGCTGATGATGTTCACAAACGGAATCCAGCAAGACATCCAGCAAGGGCGGTATGGTGGCACAGTGGTTAGCACACCTGTCTCTCAGCACCAGGGTCCCAGGTTCGATTCCGGCTTGGGTCACTGTCTGTGCGGAGTCTGTACATCCTCCCCGTGTGTGCGTGGGTTTCCTCCGGGTGCTCCGGTTTCCTCCCACAGTCCAAAGATGTGCGGGTTAGGTGGATTGGCCATGCTAAATTGCCCATAGTGTCCAAAATTGCCCTTAGTGTTGGGTGGGGTTACTGGGTTATGGGGATAGGGTGGACGTGTGGACCTTGGGTGGGGTGCTCTTTCCAGGAGCCGGTGCAGACTCGATGGGCCGAGTGGCCTCCTTCTGCACTGTAAATTCTGTGATTCTGTAACTTTCTGTTGAGTGTGTACATTTTCCTCGTGTCTGCATGGGTTTACTCCGGGTGCTCTGGTTTACTCCTATTGCCCAAAGATGTGCAGGGTAGGTGGATTGGCCATGCTAAATTGCCCCATAGTATGTCCAGATGTTAGGTGGAGTTACCGGGAAAGGGTAGGGCTTAGGTCGGGTGCTTTTTAAAGTTTGGTGCAGACCTAATGAGCCGAATGGACCTCCTGCACTGTAGTGATTCTATGATAGACGCATGGTCCCAGGCCGAGGTGGTGTGTATATTTTTATTTGTCATATAAATCTTTTGTTTTGTGGCTAGAACAGGATACACTGTGGACATTCCAACAACACTTAGAGGTTTGAGATGACGGGTGCCCACTCCATGCAGGCCAAATGAGGCTGTACAGAGGGAATATTCTTACCCTTGTTTCTGATCCCTTGAAGGCCTTATCCAACTCGGTCTCTTTAACCTCCTTCAGCCCTATAACTCATTACAACAATAACTATACTTCAAAAGTACTTTGTTGTGCTTTGGGACATCTGGTCGTTGTGAACGGCACTATATAAATGCAAAATTTCCTTTTCTTTTTCATGGAGGTCTATGAACCACATACAATTGTTGCCTGTTGCAAATCCCTGATTTTAATCACTCCACCATACTTTCAGCTCCCCAAAATTCCCTTCCTAAATCTTTCTGTCTTTGTCCCCTTATTTCCTTCCTTTCAACATTCATAATCTATGTCATGGCTAGCCTTTTGGCTATTTGTCCTAAAAGTCCTTTGAAGCATCTTGGGATGTTTTGCGATATTGAAGGAACTATTAAAATGTAACTGTTATTGATTACTGAAACAGTGCTACCACAGTATCCCATTATGAGCATGCCCTGGTATATGCAGTGGTGACCGTATATGGTTTTGGTGATACTAAGGTAGTATGTAACTTTTTTTAGTACATTCTAGGATTGCTGCAAGTTTCGGATACCTTCATTGATGTAACTGAATTTATACTGTACTGTGGCTGTGAGGTTAATTTGAAAGAAGGGACAAGACTGATTTGTGTTTCTATCATAGCTTATGGCTCAGTGCTTCACATGCAATTCATTATTTTGAAGTCTAGCAATCATGCTGGAGGGACCTGTGGTCATTTTACGTAAAACAATCAAGTAAATGATAATTTGGTCTGTTTTTGTTTGCGCTGATTGAGGCTGGAATGTTGGGTAGGTTATGGAAGAACCCTTGTTCTTCCAGTAGCAGAGTGAACTCTTGGAGCAGGTAGACTGTGATATTTTTACATCTCACCTGAAGAGACAAACACTTCTAGCCAATCCTTTCTCATACTACATTAGTGTCAATCTTACATAAGTGGGGGAGTGATTTGGCTGCCACTGAAGAATTTGCTTTTGACGCAAACTGAGAAGGAATGATCCAGAATAATGATGATCTTTGACCTGGAAGAAGTACAGTATGAAAAATGTGTAATTTAAAAAGAAATGTCTGGAATTTGTATTGATTTTTAAGAATGTTTGAAAGGGACTTTTAAGAGTTTGCATTATTTGGAAATTGTACCTTGGATAATAGTGGCCAATGTAACCTGGTGACACTTGACCTGGAAGCAGTACCAACAGGAAGGAAGTTAAGATGCCTTTTAATTTGAAGTACACTTTGATGCGCGATCAATTACACTCAAGACGAAGTGATTTCATAACTGAAGGCTTTAATCTACTAGAACTTGTTCCACAGCAGCTTCGGTACAGAAAGTGAAGGCTGCTGGGACGGCACCGTTTCTTATACTCCGTCTGTCAGGGCGGAGCTACATAACAACAGCCATTGATAAACTCCTGGGTTTAACCAATGGTCATCAGCCTCTTGTCCCGCAATACCTGGTACTACCACATTCACCCCCTGTTAAAAAAGAGTCCGGCTGGGGTGGTGGCCAGTGGTAACAGTCGCCTTTAACATGGTATGATCAGGTATGGAGGGACCGTGCTGTCGAGGATATTTACAAAGTGTTCGTTCACAGTTCAAGTCACAGCGAAGCAATCAGTCGATCGGGTGGCCTGGTCGTCCTTCTGGAGCGTCTGGGCTTCGGTGATGATTCTGGTAGTGACCTCCTCGATGGAGTGGGGCAGGTTGCGGGTCTTGATGAAGTGGAAGAAACGAGTGACCCCCGGGTGGCAGAGGTCCTCGTGGAGGGCTCGGAGGCGGTCCACGTGCTGTGGCACAAGTGCCGCGGGACAGGGCATCAGGAGGCTCGTTTATCTTCCCCGGATGGTACAAGATCTCGTAGTTGAAGGTGGAGAGTTCTATCCTCTACCGAAAGATCTTGTCGTTTTTAATCTTGCCCCGCTGTGCATTATCGAACATGAAGGCAACTGACCGTTGGTCCGTGAGGAGAGTGAATCTCCTGCCGGCCAGGTAATGCCTCCAATGTCTCACAGCTTCTACTATGGCTTGTGCCTCTTTTTCGACCGAGGAATGGAGAATTTCGGAAGCATGGAGGGTACGGGAGAAGAAAGCCATGGGCCTGCCCGCTTGGTTGAGGGTGGCTGCCAGAGCTACGTCGGACGCATCGCTCTCGACCTGGAAGGGGAGGGACTCGTCAATGGCGTGCATCGTGGCCGTTGCAATGTCTGTTTTGATGCGGCTGAAGGCCTGGCGGGCCTCCGTCGACAGGGGGAAGGTTGTGGACTGGATTAGGGGTCAGGCTTTGTCTGCATAGTTGGGAACCCACTGTGCGTAATAGCTTAAAAACCCGAGGCAGCGCTTCAGGACCTTGGGGCAGTGAGGGAGGGGGAACTCCGTAAGGGGGCACATGCGCTCAGGGTAGGGGCCCATAACTCCATTTCGCACTACGTTGCCTAGAATGGCTAGACGGTCGGTGTTAAACACGCATTTATCCTTATTGTATGTCAGGTTAAGGATTTTCACGATCTGGAGAAATTTGCGAAGGTTGGTGTCGTGGTCCTGCTGGTCATGGCCGCAGATGGTGATGTTATCCAGATACGGGAACGTTGCGCGTAAGCCGTACCGGTCAGCCATTCGGTCCATCTCTCGCTGGAAGACCGATACCCCATTAGTGACACCAAAGGGAACTCTTTAAAAATTGATAGAGCCGCCCATCTGCTTCGAAGGCAGTGTAATTGCGGTCACTATTACGGAGGGGTAGCTGGTGGTAGGCGGACTTGAGATCCACCGTGGAGAAGACATTGTATTGCGCAATCCTGTTTACCAGGTCGGCTATACACGGGGGAGAGGGTACGCGTCCAGCTGCGTAAACCTGTTGTTGGTCTGGCTGTAGTCAATGACCATCCTATGTTTCTCCCCGGTTTTTACCACCACTACTTGAGCTCTCCAGGGGCTGTTGCTCGCTTCGATGACCCCTTCCCTCAGCAGCCTTTGGACCTCTGACCCGATGAAAGTCCGGTCCTGGGCCCTGGACCGCCTGCTCCTGGTGGTGACGGGTTTGCAATCCGGGGTGAGGTTCGCAAACAGGGGTCGCGAGGACGCAGACAGTAAGGGGAGGTATAGGGCCGCCGAATTTAAAGGTCAGGCTTTGCAAATTGCATTGTAAGTCCAGCCCCAGGAGGGTAGCCGCGCAGAGGTGCGGCAGGACATACAGGCGGAAATTGTTGAATTTCCTGCCTTGGACAGTGAGGTTCGCTAGGCAGAACCCCTTTATCTCATACGAGTGTGAACCGGCGGCCAGGGAGATCCTTTGGTGTTCAGGGTGGGTTACAAGTGAACAGCGCCTTACCGTGTCGGGGTGAACAAAGCTTTCCGTGCTCCCAGAGTCAATCAGGCACGGCGTCTCATGGCCGTTAAAGAAGACCGTCGTTGTAGCTGTTGCGAGTGTCCGGGGTCGACTTTGGTCCAGTGCCTCCGAGGCCAGATGGAGCAGTTGCGAGTTCTGATCGGGCAGCGTGTAATCGGCCGTGCTGGGGGCCTGGGGCCCCATCCAAGATGGCGTCGCACATGGTGTCCGGAGAAGAACAAGATGGTGGCGGGGATGGACAAAATGGCGGAGCCCACTCGTCCAGCGTAGTGTCCGGGGGGCAAGATGGCCGCGCCCGTATGTCGCATGTGGCCGTGGGATATTGGGGTGGCGGTGAGCGCTGGCCGGTCAGGGCCTGGGGGGGGGTTGCCGCGGCGGTCCGGAGTCGCTGGAGACCGCGGCCACGGTACGGGCTTGGTAGACCCCCACAAAGTGGCCCTTCTTGCCGCACCTTTTGCAGGCGGCGGTGCGGGCTGGGCAGCGCGGATGGGGATGATTCGCCTGCGCGCAGAAGAAACAGCGGGGCCCGGAGGTGTTAGCGCAGGCCTGCAGGGTCAGGGGGAAGGTCTGTGGGGCTGCCGTTGCGGGGTGCCACGCAGCCCAGGGGGCCACCGCGCGGTTGGGCGCATAGGACTGCGCGTTTTTGTAGGCAACGTCCATGGACCCTGCCAGGGCCCGTGCCTCTCTAAGTCCCAGGGATGTCCTTTTCTAGGAATCTTCGGCGGATATCTGAGGAGCTCATACCTGCTACGGAAGCATCCCTGATTTAAAAATTCCGTGTGCTCGCTCCCCGAAACTTGCGGGCAGCCACAGTTTTGGCCCAGCACCAGTAGCATCCGGTAGAAATCATCCAACGATTCCCCGGGGCTTTGCCGTCTAGTTGCAAGCAGGTGTCAAGCGTATACCTGATTTACAGGGCGGATATAATGGCCTTCTAGCAGTTCGATCGCGACATCATTGTCCTCCGCCTCCTCGATAAGGGGGTAGACCCCAGGGCTGACCCTTGAGCGCAGGAGGTGCATTTTCTGTCCTTCTGAGGGGGTGCCTCCGGCCGTCTCGAGGTAGCCCTTAAAGCACGCCAGCCAGTGTTTAAATATTGCAGCTGAGTTCTCTGTGTGGGGGCTGAGTTGAAGGCACTCCGGTTTGATTCGGAGATCCATCCTTCCAGCTTAAGTCTAGTAGATTAAATTGATGCGTGAACAATTACACTCAAGACCAAGTGATTTCATAACTGAAGGCTTTACTCTACTAGAACTTGTTCCCCAGCAGCTTCGGTACAGAAAGTGAAGGCTGCTGGGACGGCACCGTTTCTGACAGGCGGAGCTACGTAATAACAGCCAATGGTAAACTCCTGTGTTTAACCAATGGTCATCAGCCTCTTATGTACTGCAATACCTGGTACTACCACACACTTGCCTGTTAATTTATGTTTGACTTTGTGTTGCTTCCAAGGTGGGGTTAAAAAAAAAGCTACAAAAAGTAGCTGTTGTTAATTTCTTCATTTGCGAGCCATGCAGTAAATTTGTCTGTTTTGGTTGATGGTTTCCCCATGGGGATTGCAACAACACATGGCTTATCAGCAAGAAATCATCATTGTTGTTATTATTACTTCTGGGGAGGAGGCTAAAATGCTGTTTAATGTAACTTTGCACAACTTCATAACTTAGCCAATTATGACCGTGATATGAAATAGATTTGTTCTATAGGACAGTGGTTTCAATTTCTAAATTAATTGGGGCTCATCCGATGTTGATCAATTCAAACCTGATTCAGGAAAACATTTAAAATTAATTAATTTAAAACTGCAATTACTTAACTGGGGTTTAGTTCTGCACACATTTTGTTTACTTACTGAGCTTACTTTCCCATGCCTTCTCTTCTCCCCACCCCCACAGATCAATTAATGAAGTTGCTCATTCATGATATGTGCATGTAATTCCTCAATTTTGAAATTATATTAAAAGCTTAACATTGTTCTTTACACAAAGGTTAGTGACCTTTGGAATTCAGAAATGCTATTCACAGATCGTTACCAGACTCAAAAAGCTGATTATATAACCACATCCCCAAAAGAAAAACAGTGTTCAACTGAAAAATCACTTGTGACGAAGGCAATTGTCTCAAGATAATTGATTAAGTTAAATTCCATTCATTGCTTGGATTTTGTTGGTGTTTTTTGATTGTGACTCACAATTCAGTAGTTGCTCTGTGATGTAGGAAAAATGATTACAATAAGAGCGACGTGGGATGTGAACTCCCAAGAGTGAAGGAAATATAACTGGTGAAATATTGGGTATAACATCTTCAACTGGGCTGTGTATGGTATCCTACTTTTACATCTAATATAATTTGCTTATGAATGTGCTTACTTATTGCATCAACCCTGGTTAGAGTTGTTCTTATTTTATGGTTTTGGATTTAATGATGATTAGTCGTTGCAGCAATTAAAATATCCAGCATTTAGAATGAAACAATCACAGTTTATAGTCTAATAAATCTCCCGGATTGCTTGCTATTGCAGTCAGCTTGTGACTAAGTGAATATTTGTTGCTGCTGCTATAGTGCTCTCTCCTGGAGAGACAGTGAAACTAAGGACAAGTGTCAGTTATCAGATTCTCAAACATAGTTTTAGTGTGTATGTTCATAATCTAAATGAAAAGAATAATGTTATTTTCCTGGGTGAAAATCAGTGAAGGAATTCAATTGTCTAAAAGTAGTGAAAACGTGTAAATATTTAAGCTTAGTTTACTTGTTCTGAAGTCTCTCTTCCTCCTCTAATTTTAAAAACATTTTTCCATTTTGTATATAATAGTTTTGCAAACATGTTTATTATCTTGTGAAAAACTATTTTTTGGGGGAGCAAAGAGCTTGGAAAAAATTTAAATCCTTGAATCAGCGAATTTCGACGGAACAGTTACATTGAATAATTTAATTACATAAAAATCTGCTTTGTACAATGCTTTCTTTGTAATTTGACCATAGTTTTAGCATGATTAGCCAAGACATAGCAATTTCGCTACCAGCTTACCTGAACAGGCGCAGGAATGTGGTGACTAGGAGCTTTTCACAGTAACTTCATACTTGTGACAATAAAAGTTTATTATTATTATGGACTTAAAATATTCCCTTGTGACGGCACGGTAGCAGAGGTTAGCACTGTTTCTTCATAGTGCCAGGGTCCCAGGTCTGCACGTTCTCCCTGTGTCTGCGTGGGCTTTCTCCGGGTGCTCCAGTTTCCTCCCACAAGTACCGAAAAATGTGCTTGTTAGGTGATTTGGACATTCTGAATTCTTCCTCTGTACCCGAACAGGTGCCGGAGTGTGGCAACTAGGGATTTTCACAGTAACTTAATTGCAGTGCTAACGTAAGCCTACTTGTGACAATAATAAAGAGTATTATTATTTGATTTTTATACAAAGTTTATTTCCCCTGAACCTCTCATAATGTCTTTTAGTGAATGTGTAGCATTTCTAACTAGTTATTGAAATAATTTGGCTATAGTACCAGATTTTGAATTTGTCTTGTACAAAACTTGGATTCTGTAAATGAGATTTACAGCACTGTTCGCAAGTGGATGTTAAATTACTTTTGTAAATGGCAGGTTATGAGCTGCATTTTTTAAAAAATGTGGAATTTGCATAAATCTTTTTTCCCCAGTCCACTAGTAATTGAAAGCCTTCATCCCTAACCCAACTGCAATTTGCTGAATCATGCATTAAATTGTCTAATGATGAACAATAAAAGCTCATTTGTGGCTTGAATATTGTGCTTATTACAACCGAGGTGAAGTGCGGTGAGACGTTTCAGTATTTAAATGTGGGATAAATTATTATGCTATAGGGAACTTTACAGCCAACTAGTTGCTTGCACTACCCTAGAGACAGCTACAATAGGTTGCTGTCAGAACTGATTAACATACCACAGGTAGTGATTGAAACTGACAGAAAATACTGGATAATCTCAGCAGGTCTGACAGCATCTGTGGAGAGAGAAGGGAACTAACGTTTCGAGTCTGTATGACTCTATGCAAAGAGCCATCCAGACTCGAAAAGTTTGATCCCTTCTCTCTGCAGAAATGCTGTCAGACCTGCTGAAAATATCCAATGTTTTCTGTTTTTGTTTAAGATTCCTGCATTTGTTTTTATTATTGAAACTGACACTGTTATATCAAGGTAAGAGTTGGTGATCAACGTCAACAGGCTCTTTTGACTTTTCGATAGAACTGCGATTGCAAATCTACAAGTCTAAAGATCAAGCAGGCTTTTTAAAGATGACATAGACTTTTATATCAGCAATGTTTGAATGCGCGAGCAATCAGGGTTGTGCTAGGAATTTAGTTATTAGTCCTGACTAACATAGCAAACTACAGAAAATGTGCCTTGAGGAAGTACCATAGGACCCAAAGAATACAATGAGCACAGGGACATTAATCAATGAAGATAATCTCTGGCTGAACTTTTGCAATGTTCCCGGACGGGGGTGGGTGTGCAGGTGGGCACACAGGATCTTGTGTAAAATAATTTGGCATGGTGGAGGCACCATGCCCATTCCCCAAAGATGACTGACTGACATCATTGTATCCTCATTGGCTACTCGTGAGGTCCCAGAGGACTGGAGAATAGCTAATGTGGTACCGCTGTTTAAGAAATGTAGCAGGGATAATCCTGGAAACGATAGGCCGGTGAGCCTCACATCAATAGGTAAATTAGTGGAGATAATTCTCAGGGACAGGATTTATACCCATTTGGAAACAAATGGACGCATAAGCAATAGGCAGCATGGTTTTGTGAAGGGGAGGTCGTGCGTCACGAACTTGATCGAGTTTTTTGAGGAGGGTACAAAGATGATTGATGAGGGGAGGGCGGTGGATGTTTACGTGGACTTCAGTAAAGCCTTTGACAAGGTGCCTCATGGCAGACTGGTACAAAAGGTGAACTCACGGGGGATCAGAGGTGAGGTGGTAAGATGAACACAGAACTGGCTTGGTCACAGAAGGCAAAGGGTAGTAGTGGAAAGGTGTTGTTCTGAATGGAAGGTTGTGCCGAGTGGTGTTCCACTAGCCTCTGTTGTTTGTAGTATACATAAATGATTTGGAGAAAAATGTCGCTGGTCTGATTAGCAAGTTCGCGGATGACACCAAGGTTGGTGGAGTGGCAGATAGTGGTGAGGATTGTCAGAGGGTACAGCAGGACATAGATATGTTGGAGACTTGGGCAGAGAAATGGCAAATGGAGTTTAATCTGGACAAATATGAGGTAATGCATTTTGGTAGGTCTAATATGGAGGGGAAATATCCGCAAATGGCAAAACTCTTAGGAATATAGAAAGTCAGAGAGGTCTGGGCGTGCAGGTCCACAGATCTTTGAAGGTGGCAAGACAAGTGGAGAAGGTGGCAACACAAATGGACAAGGTAGTCAAGAAAGCATACGGAATGCTTGCCTTCATTGGACTGGGCATAGAGTATAAAAACTGGCAAGTCATGCTACAGTTGTATAGAAAATTGACACTTGGAATATGGCGCACAATTCTGGTCACCACACTACCAGAAGAATGTGGAGGCTTTGAAGAGGGTGCAGAGGAGGTTTACCAGGATGTTGCCAGTTCTGGAGGGTGTTAGCTATGTGGAGAGGCTGAATAGACTCGGATTGTTTTCCATAGAAAGATGGAGGTTGAGGGGTGACCTGATTGAGGTCTACAAGATTATAAGGGGCATGGATAGAGTGGATGGGCAGGCACTCTTTCCCAGGGTGGAGGAGTTTAGGGTTTAAGGTCTGTGGAGCAAAGTTTAGAGGAGATGTGCGAGGCAGGTTTTTTCATCCGAGGGTGGTGAGTTCCTGGAATGCGTTGACAGGGGAGGTTGTGGAAGTAGGTACATTAACGGCGTTCAAAAGGCATCTTGACAAACACATGGATAGGATGGGTATGGAGGGATACGGTACTAGAAAGTGCTGAGGGTTTTGGCAAAGGTTGGTATGACCGGTAAAGGCTTGGAGGGCTGAAGAACCTGTACCTGTATTGTTCTTTGTTCTTCCCACCTCTGCTGATCTTTTAACCAGTGGTGGGATGGGTGTTGGGTGGCCTGCCCATTCATGGGCCAATTGAAGCCCTTAAGTTGCCATTTAAGGGCCTTCTTCCGCTGCTGGTGGTATTTTACAAGTGGCACAGTGGCAGGTGGTTGCCCACACTCCCTACCACTGCCACTAATATTGGTGGAGGGTGATGGTTGTAAGGAATAATTCAGCGAGTATGACTATGTCAGGCTGTTGCTTGGCTAGCTCTTCCAATTTTGGCATAAAACCACCCCGGTAGTAGCTGTGAAGTGATCGATTGCATAAATACAGAGATGAGTCAACCATGTAGCAAATGGGGAATTTTAACTTTCATATAGATCAGAACAAACAGACCAGTACAGGCCAGAACAGTCGTGAATTTCTTGAATGTGTCAAGTGTAGTTTTCTGCAACAGTATGATTTGATCTGTCCTTAGATGTCACTTGTGTGCCATTAATCAACTGGATGCACTTGCTGATGCACAAGTTTAAAATAATCCTTATTTGTGACGGTAGTATAGGTAGAACACGGATTAGGCATTCATATGATAGAATATCTCTCCACAATGTGTGATGCTAAAATTGGAGGTTTCTGTAAAACCTTGTAAGGTAATTGGAACTAAGATGTATCCAAAGTGTGCATGAGGCTCTGAGAATCCAAGTTTGCTGTTTTGTGGTCACTTGGGTGCAGAGCACCAAACCTTACTGGTCACATCTTAAGTTTAAATGAATGTTCTTATTAGTTATGCTCTTATCTTTAGTTGTTGTTACAACCAGATCTTATAAAACCATAAGACTTAGGAGCAGAATTAGGCCATTCGGCCCATCAAATCTACTCCGCCATTCAATCATGTTGATATGTTTCTTCTCCCCATTCTCCATCATTCTCTCCAGAACTCCTGATCCCCTTATTATTCGAGAACCTATCATTTGCATCAGAGAGATCATGCTGGAACTTTATAAAGCACTGGTTAGACCTGGAGTGTGGACAATTCCGAAGTGTGAGGCAATGAGTAAAGACCATTGATTTAAAACTGTTGACAAAAGTACAGAGGGGTGATGAGAAGAAACTTTTTCAGTCAGACTTCTCGGATTGAAATGCTTTAGCTGAAAAGGTGCTCAAAGCTGATTCCATAAATATGTTTAATTAGCAATGCACAGGTACTTGAGGATGAAGAAGTACAGGGTTACAGACAAAACGTGCAGATATGGGACGATGCATGACTGCCCGTTCAGAGAGCCAGCAAAGATTGAGTGCCCTGCTTCTGTGCTGTCATTATCCGTGATTGTATGAAAGATATAAATATTGTATTGACCAAAAATGATAAGTTGTAAGGTTAAATGGTTTTGGGGTATAAAACCCTTTTAGTTAAAATCTTTAGGTTCCAAATTTTTAATCCTAACAATGGAGTCATCCATTGTGCTTAATCTAACAAGGTACGAATAAACTAATATTTATGAATGAAGTAGAATTTATTATGCAAGACCATAAGACTCGGCCTATCGAGTCTGCTCTGTCATTCAATCATGGCTGGTATTTTCTCATCCCCATTCTCCAGCCTTCTCCCCATAACCTCTGATCCTCTTATTAATCAAAAACCTATCTCTCTCTGTCTTAAAGACAGTGATTTGGCCTCCACAGCCTTCTGCGGTAAAGAGTTCTACAGATTCACCACCAAAGAAATGGTGGAGAAGAATTCACCACCGAAGATTCACCGGCTAAAGAAATGTCTCCTCATCTCAGTTTTAAAGGATCATCCCTTTAGTCTGAGATGGTGTCCTCTGGCTCATGTTTTTCCTACAAGTGGAAACATCCTCTCCACGTCCACTCTATCCAGGCATCACAGTATCCTGTAAGTTCCAGTAAGATCCGCCTCCTCCTCATCCTTCTACTCCAACGAGTACAGATCCAGAGTCCCCAACCGTTCTTCATACGACAAGTTCTTCATTCCAGGGATCATTCTTGTGAACCTCCTCTGGACCCTTTCCAAGGTCAGCACATCCTTCCTTAGATACGGGGCCCAAAACTGCTCACGATACTCCAAATGGGGTCTAACCAGAGCCTTGTACAGCCTCAGAAGAACATCCCTGGTCTTGTATTCTAGCCCTCTTGACATGAATGCGAACATTGCATTTGCCTTCTTAACTGCCGACTGAATATGCATATTAACCTTAAGAGAATCGTGAACAAGGACTCCCAAGTCCCTTTGTGCTTCTGATTTCTTTAGCATTTTCCACATTGTATTTCATTTGCCACTCATTTTCAGTGCCCACTCTCCTAGCTTGTCAAAATCTTTCTGAAGCCATCTGGCTTCCTCAATACTACCTGTCCCTCTACAGATCTTTGTATCATCTGCAAACTTAGCAACAGGGCCTTCAGTTCCTTCCAGATCATTAATGTATATTGTGAAAAGTTGTGGTCCCAGCACAGACCCCTGAGGCACACCACTAGTCACCGGCTGCCATCCGGAAAAAGACCCCTTTATCCCCACTCTCTGCCTTCTGCCAGTCAGCCTATCCTCTATCCATGTCAGGATCTTGCGTTTAACACCATGGGCTTTTAACTTATTTAACAGTCCCCTATGCGGCACTTTGTCAAAGGCCTTCTGGAAATCTAAATAAATCCTGTCCACTGGTTCTCCTTTGTCTAGCTTGTTACCTCCTCAAAGAACTCTAACAGATTTGTCAGACACGACCCCCCTTTAACAAAGCCGTGCTGACTCAGTCCTATTTTACCATGCACTTCCAAGTACGTTGCGATCTCATGTTTAATAACAGACTCTAAAATCTTACCAATGATCAAAGTCAGGCTGACCGGCCTATAATTTCCCATCTTCTGCCTCCCTCCCTTCTTAAACAGTGGTATTATATTAGCCACTTTCTAGTACTCTGGGACCCTTCCTGCCTCCACTGATTCCTGAAAGATCATCACCAATGCCTCCACAATTTCCTAAGCTATCTCTTTTAGGACCCTGGGGTGTAGTTCATCCGGTGCAGGTGACTTATCCACCTTCAGACCTTTCAGTTTCCCCAGAACCTTCTCCTTAGTAATCGACACTGCACCCTCCTCTGCCCCCTGGTTCTCCTGGAGCTTTGGCATCCCACTGGTGTCTTCCACCGTGAAGACTGATGCAAAGATTTTACATCCACTTAAAAAATAATGAAGACACCATGGAGGTTTCTCATTCCTCAGGTCCAAGGATTCCTTGAGTGCTGCCAGCACAAGCGACTCCTTTCTTCCTCTGCCTCTGAAGTGATTTTATTGTGTCTCAAAAGAATCATCCCACAGTAGCCATTGTAAAACTTTGAGAACAAAGACTCGGATTGTCCAACTGTCATTCGCTGTTTGGAAATAGTCCAAATTTGCACTCCCATTAGCTTACAGTGCGGGTCATCTGATGTCACCCCAGCTCTGTAACTAAGAGTCATAGACTGAAGACAATATCCATCTGTTATTCTCTGGGCTCCCCGAGATTACACTAAATAAAAGTAAAATATTACAGATGTTGGAACTCTGAAAAAAACCTGGCAACATCTGTGCAGAGAGAGAAAAACAGAGTTAATGTTTCAAATACACTCTGAAGAAAAGTCATACAGACTTGAACCATCTCTCCACAAATGCTGCTGGACCTGCTGAGTATATCTAGCATTTTCTGTTTTACCCTGGCCTTTGCATTCGATTTTGAACAAATGACGCTTTCTTGGAGATATCGAGCCTGTTTTCCATAATACAAACCCATCAAAAACATTCACATCAACATACTTCAACCCAAGTCCCATAGATACTAAAGCTATGAAAAACACATGTTAATAATACATACTAGGGGCTGGTTTAGCACAGTGGGCTAAACAGCTGGCTTACAATGCAACAGAGCGGGTTCAATTCCTGTACCAGCCTCTCCGAACAGGCACCGGAATGTGGCAACTAGGGGCTTTTCACAGTAACTTCATTGAAGCCTACTTGTGACAGTAAGCTATTATTATTATTATTACTACCAGGATGTCAGAAAGAGAGAGGCTTTATTCTAATAATGATGTTCTGCCCTGCAGATATGGTTAATCAAATAAACTAATACTTGGTTTTGTTCAAAGAGTATTATCCAAGTTCAAGCTACCTTTTAGCCATTTCTTCAAAGTTGATGACAATACAATTAACACAACATACAACTGCTAAACCCAGACGCTCAAGGCACCTTCAAAGTCACAAATTAATTGTGTACTTATAAGTAACTGCCTTCCTGTTCTCTTACCTTGGCTGCCCAATGTTTCATTAACAAAAAAACAAACTGAACTGTTTAAAAAATGGTTAAATTAAAATCCATGGATGTTATTTCAGACCTACATAGAACCCTAAAAATTAGTAGTAGCATTGTCAAAATTCTACCGAGTTTTCCTTCAAGTTTTAATTTTTTTTGTCCCATCCCCAAAGTTGTTTATCCCTTGTTGGCGTAGTCTCTAATTGTCCATCTCATCAGAGATTGCAAATAAGTCTAGATGGTGGGTATTTGTGCGCTGTTTGTCCAGAGTGGGCACCACAGGTGAACTGTACCTTGTGTCCACCTAATTCCCACAAACGTTCATTTCCAACACCATTCAGTTCAATTAGAATAAAAGCGATTGGGAGCAGGACTCCTAGCCTCCACCACCCCAAACACATTTAATGTTGATGCACACATTTTTCCAGAAGGATCTTTGGAACCCCTGGATGATTTATTTATTTATTCATTCTGTCATGTGAGAGTACCTTTAAGAAATGGGTGTTTATTACTGCAGTGATGTCAGAGAGTTAGTGGAGCTGGGCTGGCTGTCAGCTTTTTACTTTCGTTTTAGGCTGTTTGCTGCAGGGTGTGTTTCAGTTTCATTTTCAGAGCTGGATAGCTGTAGTCACAGCCAGAAGGTGTATTAGAGTCTCTGTAATCTAAAAACTGTAAATCGATCCTTTGGTGATTTAAAACTAATAACTGCTCTCAGTATTGACTTTAACCTGATGTGCTTCTGTTAAAAGTTCTTTTTTTAAGTCTTATGGATGTGAAAAGGAAAGTAAGAATTATTTAGCGTTGTAATCTTTGGGGGTTGTATTTGAATTAATGGTCGCTAAGATGTTCACTGTATGTTTTAAAAAGGTTAACTTGAGTTCATAGAATAAACATTGTTTTGCTTTAAAAAATACTTTTCCATTTCTGCTGTACCACACCTGTAGAGTGGGCCGTGTGCTCCCCATACCACAATCTATTGAAAGTTGTGGGTCAGGTGAACTCCATGATACACTTTGGAGTTCTCTAAACCCAGGCCCACAGCAAATTGGGGGCTCGTCCGGGATAAAAGTCTATCTATTGGATTGGCTTTGTGAACTTAAAGACACTGAGGGGGTGAGCATATTGTGAGTGCTTTTCTGGTGTGGTATTTTAGTTTATGGCTCTTTCAGAGGCTCAGAAGTTTTTGGGGGTGGAGACGGTCACGCGCAATACCTTACGGATTGTTAGATTAAAGCAGACTGTTAGATTTGGCAAAAACATTGCAGTTAACATTACCTGACAAAATGCGAAAAGATGAGGTAATTATGGCTGTAGCTAAGCATTTAAAGTTGCCTGAGATACAGTTTGAAATGGCAAAAATTCAGTTACAAATTAAACAAATGGAACATGAGAAATAATTAAAGCAGCTTGAATACGAAAGAGAGCGAGAGAGCGGAAAAAAAAGAGAAAGAGGGGGAGAGGAAAAGAGAGAGAAGAAAGGAAAATAGAAATAATAGCCCCAGCAGAACAAAAAGAAAGAGAAAGGGAGATACTGATCAGGGAAAAAGATAAAGAGAGAGAGTTTGAACTTCAGAAAATGGCCATGAAACATGACAGTCAGTTAAAATTGGCAGACATAAAGGGAAATGTACATTTGGTGGATAGTGAGAAAGAGCGTCATAGTCGAAGGCTTGGTGGGAATCTATTTAAATATGTCCAAGCATTGCCAAGGTTTGACGAGAAGGAGGTAGAAGCCTTTTTCATTTCATTTGAGAAGGTAGCTAAACAAATGAAATGGCCACAGGACATGTGGGTATTTCTGATTCTAACAAAGCTGATAGGTAGGGCTAGTGAAGTGTTTGCATCACTACCGGAGGAGATGTCTGGGTTGTATGAGGAGGTGAAAAAATCCATCTTAGGTGCCTATGAACTAGTGCCTGAAGCCGACAGACAAAGGTTTAGAAATTTAAGGAAATCATTTAGTCAAACATACAAGGAGTTTGAAAGGCTCAAACAGAGTAATTGTGATAGGTATCTAAGGGCTTTGCAAATAGACCAAACGTATGACGCTCTCAGAGAAATTATACTTTTGGAGGAGTTTAAAAATTCAATTCCTGATGCAGTGAGAACTCATGTGGAAGAGCAGAGGGTTAAAACTGCGAGGTTAGCAGCAGAAATGGCAGATGATTATGAATTGGTTCATAAATCAAAGCTTGGTGTTGCTCGTTTTAACCTTAGTTTAATTGCTCTAATTCTGTCACCTTTGCTCTTGAGTCGCCAGGTATCTTTCTGATACCGCCACGTGGTTCAAGTCAGAGTAATGATTAATAATCCAACACACCGCTTAGTAAGAGTTAAATCAACGCTCATTTATTATATACAGCAATCAATACTTATACATTAATTCTACCTCTAAGCTACTTCCTACAACTAACAGGCCAATACTTAACTTTGGAAATGGCCCACCAGGTCAGGGAAACGAATGGCCTTTCGAATGGGTTCTGAGCCTGTGTGATTCAAAAGCTGGTACAGGTCGATAGTCAGGAGTGTCTATCTGGTAGCGATCGTTGGAGTAAAACTTACGTTCTCTTGCAAAAGGGTCTTGAAGGGTGCAGAGCGGAGAAGAAGGGTCGATTTGAACTTGGCCCCTATTCTTATAGTCCCCAGGGGCTTCCCGCCTCTCAGGGCGGACCTTGTACCTGGTTCTAAGTGATTGGACTTGGTCCCAATCACTTGGTTCGATATTCTCCTATGCTGGAGCGATTCCTTGATCGAGGGGTGGTCGTTTATCTCTCTTTGTGTCAGCTCCTGACAAGGTCTGGGTTGGCTTTGTGTGTCTATTTTGTATCAATTGTTCCCGGGGATTACTGATTAATATGCAGATGGCTGGGGTGTTGTTATGTTGATGGCTGCAGGTATGGGTTCGGTCTGGCTTTCCCAGAGGCGAATACACTGTTTTACCTGCAGCTGTCTGTTTGAGTCCTGTTGGCTGATTTTCCCATCAGCCTCTTACGTTCGCCATTTTAAATCGGGGTTTGGCCATTCTAATCGGGAGTCATGGCTACATTGGTTTCCGACATCAGTTTCAGCCTGTGCGGGATAGAAACTGGGGACATGAGAAATACTCAGGTGGTAAAGGTGAAGTGATCTGATGGGAGATAATAAGGGAGAGTGGACCTCAGATTAAAAAAGAAATCCAGGAGGGTGGAAGAGACATGAAAAGTTTCAAATGTTTTCACTGTAATAAACTAGGCCATGTAAAGTCACAGTGTTGGTGGTTGAAGAAAAGCACTGGGAAGGCTGATGTGGTAAAACAGGATAAGACAGTGGGATTTGTTAAAGTGGTAAAGGAAAGCCTAAGTGAAGTGAAGGAGGTGCAAAAGATTGTACAGCCTGATCAAGAGGTGATTGATAAGGTGCCAGATCTCTTTGAAGAATTTACTTGTGTGGGTAAGTTTACTCCTGTGTATCAGGAGGAGCAGGGAAAGAAGTTACAATTTTAAGAGATACGGAAGCTAGGCAATCTTTACTGGTAAGAGATGAGGAGTTATGTAGTTTGGGAAGAATGTTGCCAGAAAAGGTGGTAATATGTGGAATTCAAGGTGCGAGGAGTCGTGTTCCATGATATAAGGTAAGGTTGGAAAGTCCAGTGAAGAGTGGTGAAGTGATAGTAGGAGTAATAGAGAAACTATCTTGTCCAGGAATACAGTTTATCTTGAGTAATGATATAGCTGGATCGCAGGTGGGAGTGATGCCTACTGTGGTTGATAAGCCAATGGAAAATCAGTCAACTGAAGTGTTGAAGGACGAATATCCTGGGATTTTTCCGGATTGTGTGGTAACAAGGCCGCAAAGAAACCGGTTAAGACAAGAGGAGAAATCAAAGAGTGAAGATGAAGTTGAAGTGCAATTATCAGAAGCTATTTTTGATCAGATGGTTGAAAAAGAACAAGAACGATGTTGAATTCATCAAGTGGGTCCTGCGGAAGATACCGGATCTGGACTCGCACAAACTGGTGATGGGAGGGGATTTTAATACGGTTATCGACCCCGGCCTGGACCAGTCGTGCTCGAAAACGGGGAGGGTGCCAGCGATGGCAAAGGAGCTGATCGGGTTCATGGAGCAGATGGGGGGGATTGACCCATGGAGGTTTAGGCAGCTGAAAAAGTGTATTCCCGGATCGATTTTTTTCCATTTTGAATAGGGATCTGCTGGCGGGGGTGGTGGACATGGGGTACTCGGCCATGCCTATTTCGGACCATGCCCCACACTGGGTGGAACTGCAGGCCAGTGAGGAGAGGTTCCAATGCCCGCAGTGGCGATTGGACGTGGGCTTGTTGGCGGATGAGGCAGTGTGCGAGAGAGTAGGGAGGTGCATGCGCGACTACCTGCAGGTCAACGACACGGGAAGTCTCAGCAGCGGTGGTCTGGGAGGTGCTGAAGGCAGTTGTGAGAGGGGAGTTGATTTCAATCCGAGCTCATAGGGACAGGGCAGAATCGGACCGACTGATCAAGGAGATCCTACGGGTAGACAGGATGTATGCAGTGACCCCAGGTGCGGAACTGTTAAGGGAGAGTCGGAGGCTGCAGGCTGAGTTTGGGGGTACTGTCCAAGGGCAAGGCAATGGAGCAGCTTAGAAAGGCGAGGGGGGCGCTTTATGAATATGGACAGAAGGCCAGCAGAATGCTGGCACAGCAGTTGAGGAAGAGGGAGGCGGTCAGGGGAATTGATAAGGTGGTCGACGGAGATGGGAACCTGGTAGGGGACTCGGCTGCGCGTTTTGGGACTTTTATAACGGACTCTATCGCTCGGAACCTCCCACGGGGCCTGAGGAGATGAAACGCTTTCTGGACGGGTTGACTTTCCCAAGGGTGGGGAAGGAGCTGCTGGGCGACTTGGGGGCTCCGATTAGAGCCGAAGAAATATCTGAGGGCTTGAAGGTGATGCAGTCGGGTAAAGCTCCGGGGCCAGGCGGGATGCCGGTGGAATTTTACAAGAAATTTTCAGGGATATTAGGGCTGTTGCTGGTTAAGGTTTTTAACGAGGCGAGGGATAGAGGGGTGCTGCCCCCGACGATGTCACAGGCCACTATCTCGTTAATATTGAAGCGGGACAAGAGCCCGGAGCTATGTGGTCCTGGGCCGATCTCGTTGCTGAATGTGGACGCTAAGTTGCTGGCCAAGGTGTTGGCCTCCAGGATTGAAGATTGTGTGCCGGAAGTGATTGTGGAGGACCAAACCGGATTTGTCAAGGGTAGGCAGTTGGCAGCCAATATAAGAAGGCTGCTTAATGTGATTATGATGCCCCCGGAGAGGAGGGAAGTTGAGGTAGTTGTGGCCATGGACGTGGAGAAGTTGTTTGACTGGGTAGAGTGGGACTATCTATGGGAGGTGCTGGGATGGTTTGGGTTTGGTAGGGGCTTTATCGATTGGGTCAGGCTGTTGTACCAGGCTCCGGAATCCAGTGTAAGGATGAATAAAACGACCTCGGACTATTTTTGTCTGCACCGGGGGACAAGACAGGGATGTCCCCTCTCCCCACTGCTGTTTGCGTTAGCCATAGAGCCGCTGGCAATTGCTCTGAGAGTTTCTAGGGGCTGTAAAGGGCTGGTTTGAGGGGGGGGCTGGAGCATAGGGTATCGCTGTATGCGGATGACTTACTCCTATACGTAGCAGATCCAGGGGCAGGGATGAGGGAGATTATGGCGATTCTGGGGGAATTCGCCGGTTTTCGAGATACAAATTGAATATGACGAAAAGTGAGATGTTTGTAGTCCAGGCAGGAGGTCAGGAGGGCCAGCTGGGGGAGTTACTGGTCAGGTTAGTGGGAGACAATTTTAGATATCTTGGGATACAAGTGGCACGCGACTGGGGCCGGTTACACAAGTTGAACTTGTCCTGGCTGGTTGAGCAGATGAGGGGCGAGTTTCAGAGATGGGATGCGCTCCCGCTGTCACTGGCGGGGAGGGTGCAGTCGGTTAAAACGACGGTTTTGCCGAGATTTCTATTTGTGTTCCAATGCCTCCCGATTTTCATCCCGCGGTCCTTTTTTAAGAGGATCAACAAAATTATTTTGGACTTTGTTTGGGCGGGTAAGTCCCCACGGGTGAAAAAAGTGATGCTCGAGAGGAATCATGGGGAGGGGGAGCTGGCCCTGCCAAATTTTAGGAATTATTACTGGGCGGCCAATATTGCGATGATAAGGGAGTAGGTAGTGGGGACAGGGGCGGCTTGGGAGTATATGGAGGCAGCTTCATGCAGGGGCACCAGCTTTTGGGGGTGCTGATAATGGCACCGTTGCCGTTCCCGCCGGTGAGATATTCTACCAGTCCTGTGGTGGTGGTGGCCCTGAGGATCTGGGGTCAGTGGAGGAGGTACGTTGGTGCAGTGGGTGCATCGGTTTGGTCCCCAATATGTGACAACCATCGGTTCGCTCCTGGGAGCCTAGATGGGGGATTTCGGGTATGGCAAAGCGCGGGAATTGAGAAGATGGGGGACCTGTTTCTGGAAGGGAGCTTCCCCAGCTTGAGGGCGCTGGAGGAGAAGTTCGGGTTGGCAGTAGGGAATGATTTCAGATATCTTCAGGTGCGGGACTTTCTGCGCAGGCAGGTATCATCCTTCCAACTCCTGCCACTAAGAGGGATTCAAGATCGGGTAGTGCCTAGGGGATGGGTGGGGGAGGGGAGCGTCTCGGACATCTACAAAGAATTAATGGGGGTGGAGGAGACGCAGATAGAAGAGCTGAAGCGTAAGTGGGAGGAGGAACTGGGGGGTGAGATGGCAGGCGGCCTATGGGCGGAGGCGCTGAGCAGGGTCAACGCGACCGCTACATGCGCAAGGCTCAGCTTGATCCAATTTAAGGTGGTGCACAGGGCACACATGACAGCAGCCCGGATGAGTAGATTTTTGGGGGTGGAAGACAAGTGTGTCAGGTGTACGGGTGGACCAGCGAACCATGTCCACATGTTCTGGGCATGCCCAAAAATTAGGGGATATTGGCAGGGGTTCGCGGATGTCATGTCCAGGGTATTGAAAACGGTGGAAATTAGTCCAGGCGTAGCGATCTTTGGGGTGTTGGAAGACCCGGGTGTCCAGGAGGAGAGAGAGGCAGATGTTCTGGCCTTTTCCTCCTTGGTAGCCCGACGACTGATATTACTGGCTTGGAGGGAGTCTAGGCCTCCGAAGTCAGAGGCCTGGTTAACCGACATGGCGAGCTTTCTCGGCCTGGAAAAGATCAAGTTCGCCTTGAGAGGGTCGGTGTCAGGGTTCGTCCCGAAGTGGCAACCATGCATTGACTTATTTGCGGGAGTGGGGGGGGGGGTGTAAGCTAGTACAGAGTAGGGGGTTAAATAGGCGGGACTTGGAGAGACGGATGTCGGCGGTAGCTTTTTGATTACTGTTCTTTGTACTCTATTGTTTTTGTACTGTGGTTTGTTATGCCAAAAATACCATCTTAAAAATTGTTTGTTTAAAAAGTACAAGAACAGGTGGAGGATGAGGTGGATATTTTTAGTTCAGGAACATTGGCGGAGTTGCAACAAAAAGATATAGAAATAAAATGGATGTATCAGAAAGCATACATGGAAGAGGAATCTGAGTGTATACCAGAGTGTTATCACCGTAAAAGTGATGTCTTGATGAGAAAATGGAGACCTTTACATATGCAGGCGGATGAAAAGTGGGCAGAAGTTCATCAAGTAGTATTGCTGGTAGAGTATAGAAAGGAGGTGTTGCGAGTTGCACATCAAGTACCAGTGGGAGGTCATTTGGGAATAAGGAAAACTCAAGCTAAAATATAAAAACATTTTTATTGGCCTGGACTACATAACGATGAGTTAAATTTTGTCAATCATGTCACACATGTCAAGTGATAGGGAAACCTCAAAAAACCAGCGCCTTTAATACCCATTCCAGCATTTGAGGAATCTTTTATCGGGGTCCTAATTGATTGCATAGGACCGCTTCCTAAAACAAAATGTGGGAATCAATATCTTTTGACCATAATGGATGTGTCTACTAGGTTTCCAGAGGCCATTCCAGTACGTAGTATTACAGCTAAAAAGATTGTGGAGGAGTTACTTAAATTCTTTACTAGATATGGACTACCCACAGAAATACAATCGGATCAAGGATCAAATTTTACCTCCAGGTTATTCAAAGAACTTATGGATAGCTTAAGAATAAAACAATTTAAATCAACTGCATACCATCCAGAATCGCAGGGAGTGTTAGAAAGGTGGAATCAGACATTAAAGACAATGTTGAGGGCTTATTGTCATGATTATCCAGAGGATTGGGATAAAGGAATTCCATTTGTACTGTTTGCAATTAGGGATGCACCGAATGAGTCAACCAAATTTAGTCCTTTTGACCTAATGTTTGATCATGAGGTAAGGGGACCACTTAAATTGATTAAGGAAAGATTGGTGAGTGAGAAATCGGAAATTACATTATTGGATTAAGTGTCAAATTTTAGGGAACGATTAAATAGAGCAGGTGAATTGGCAAGACAACATTTAAAAGTTGCACAAAATGTGATGAAACGGGTAGCGGACAAAAAATCCAAGGTTCTTAGTTTTGCCAGTGGAGATAAAGTTTTAGTGTTGTTACAAGTGGTAGGTGAACCTTTAAAAGCAAGGTTTTGTGGACCTTATCAGATTGAAAGGAAAATAAGTGAGGTGAATTATGTGGTAAAAACGCCAGATAGACGGAAAACTCACCGAGTGTGTCATGTGAATATGCTTAAAAGGTACTTTGAAAGGGAAGGAGAGAAAAAGGAGGAGGTTTTAATGATTCCAACTCAACGTGACAAACCAAATCCAGATGACTGTGAATTTGACATACCTCAAATTAAATTGGAAAACGAGGATGTTCTTAAAAATTGGGATAAATTGTTGAGTTACCTTCCAGAGGAAAACCGGACTGACCTGAAAGAGTTATTGATATTACGTGGGCAAGTTTGAGAGATAAATTGGGAAGTACTAAAATGGCTATACATGATGTAGATGTGGGAAATGCTGTTCCAATCAAACAACATCCATATAGACTTAACTCTTTAAAATTGGCATAGGTGAACAAAGAGATTGAGGATATGCATAAAAATGGCATAATTGAAGTGGGTTGCAGCCAATGGAGCTCACCCATAGTGATGGTACCTAAACAAGATGGTACCCAACAGTTGTGCGTGGATTATAGAAAGGTTAATGCAGTTACAAGAACGGACTCTTATCCTATCCCACGTTTGGAGATTGCATTGAGAAAGTGGGACAATCAGCTTTTATTTCCAAACTGGATTTACTTAAAGGTTACTGGCAGGTACCTTTATCCGAAAGGGCGAAGGAGCTTTTGTGACTCCAGATGGTATATACCAATTCAAAGTTATGTCATTTGGCATGAAAAAACCCCAAGCCACATTCCAACGGTTAACTAACAAAGTCGTTTCAGGATGACCCAATTGTGGGGTATACATCGACAATCTGATAATTTTCAGCCAGACATGGAAAGAACATCTGATGGAGTTATTCGATCCACTTCAGGAGGCGGGTTTGGTGATAAACCTAGCCAAAAGTGAATTTGGAAAAGCCCAAGTCACTTTCCTTGGCCATACAATCGGACAGGGTCGAATGGTCACACGGGATGTGAAACCAACAGTTATTGAAGAGTTTTCAATACCCTCGAGACAAAGGGAAATAATGCGATTTCTAGGCATGAGTGGATTTGATCGAACGTTTGTGCAAACGTTTCATAAGAACATAAGAACTAGAAGCAGGAGTAGGCCATCTGGCCCTTCGAGCCTGCTCCGCCATTCAATGAGATCATGGCTGATCTTTTGTGGACTCAGCTCCACTTTCCGGCCCGAACACCATAACCCTTAATCCCTTTATTCTTCAAAAAAAATTTATCTATCTTTATCTTAAAAACATTTAATGAAGGAGCCTCTACTGCTTTATTGGGCAAGGAATTCCATAGATTCACAACCCTTTGGGTGAAGAAGTTCCTCCTAAACTCAGTTTTGTAGTGTGATCGCTCCACTGGTGGACTTGCTGAAGAAACGTCAAAAATTTCAATGGACAGCGGACTTTCAACAGGCATTTAATGGCCTGAAAGCTGTGATAACCAATGTTCCTGTGTTGGAGAATTGCAAGGGACTCTGTGATCAGATTGAACTAAAGTATCTGACTTTAAAGAGAAATGCCGAGGCGTAGAGAAATGGACGGATCGTGCAGAGACCTTCTTGTTTAAAGAAACTGTCAATCCAGAAGGACTTCAATTGGAGGAAGAAGAACAAAAATGGACCATATTATTATAGCTGTTTGCATGTGTTGTTTTTTGAAACGAAAAAGTATATTTATTGTGTGCATTTCTTAAAGGATAGTGGAAAGGTGAAAAATGAAACCATCTTGAAGTTGATGGTTTATTTTTTTTCTTGGGGGGAGGGGGGTGGGGGAGGTGTCATGTGAGAGTACCTTTAAGAAATGGGTGTTTACTGCAGTGATTTCAGAGAGTGGATGGAGCTGGGCTGTCTGCCAACGTTTTCTTTCATTTTAGGCTGTTTGCTGCAGGGTGTGTTTCAGTTTCGCTTTCAGAGCTGGATAGCTGCAGTCACAGCCAGAAGGTGTATTAGAGTCTCTCTCGATAATCTATAAACTGTAAATCGATCCTTTGGTAATTTAAAACTAATAACTGCTCTCAGTCGTGATTTTAACCTGATGTGCTTCTGTTAAAAGTTCTTTTTTAAGTCTTATGGATGTTAAAAGGAAAGTAAGAATTATTTAGTGTTGTAATCTTTGGGGGTTGTATTTGAATTAATGGTTGCTAAGATGTTCACCGTATGTTTTAAAAAGGTTAACTTGAATTCATAGAATAAACATTGTTTTGCTTTAAAAAATACTTTTCCATTTCTGCTGTACCACACCTGTAGAGTGGGCCGTGTGCTCCCCATACCACAATCTATTAAAAGTTGTGGGTCAGGTGAACTCCATGATACACTTTGGGATTCTCTTAAACCCTAGCCATAACAATTGGCAATTATAGTAGTTCTGCTGAAATAAGTTGGCTTAGCAAAGACCAAGAATTGGACAAAGTATCATCCTGCTCTTCACGGTTTGTGACCACACTGTTTGCTTCATTTAATCGCTAAGTCACTTGCAGAACCTGCTGCTGGTTTGAGTACTGCTGGGTACATTTGGGGCCTTGTATTTTGAGGTGTCCTTGGAGATAATTATGACTGTTGACAATTGAGTACAACAGCTGGTATCTGATTGGCTGCCTACTCATTCCAGTGGAATGGAAAAGTGAGAGGTGTATACCAGATGGCCGATCTGATGCTGTCTGATTGATGCTGCCGACAAGTTAATATCATCCTTTAGAGATGGACTATATTATGTACCTCTGCAAGCATCAGTTAATTCCATATATTATGATATCTACTTGATAGTTTAGATAGGACATAGGATGATTGCTGGTCATTATTAGATAGTTCTATGAAGAGGTTTCTACTGCACTGTATAATTACAATCTTAACATTGACAGTGGATTACATTTATCACTGATCTATATAGTAAAGAAGTTCCGTTGAATTAAAATAATGCTGGAATTTCCCAGCACATCATGTTGGTGGGATTTGCCAGTCAATGGACATTTGAATACCTCATTGCACCCACAGCGAGGGAACCAGAAAATCCTGGCCAATGACTTTGTCGTGACACTTGTCTCAATTCTGAACATTACCTAGTGTTGGCATTGTGGAAAGTTATTTTTAAGAAAATCCTGAATTTAGCACTCTATTATTCAGTTCACGAGGCAGACAAATTAACCTTTTTCTTCTCATTCTTGGGATATGAGTATAAATATCAACAAGGTTAGCATTTTTTGACTCCTTGAGAAGATGGTTGTGGGCTGTAAACTCCTTGAGCTAATTTTTAATTTGAATGTTCCCTGCTTTGTCTGTATTGCCCTTGGAAGATGGGGTTGTCTTATTTGATGTGACTTTTTTTCTAGTCTCTACAAGAATGCTAAATCTCAAACTTTGTTTATAATAATTCATGTGTCACTGCCAAAGGAGGCCATTTACATGATTTTGGAAAATTTAAGCTGACAGTAAAAATATTGACAGTTAACCCATGTCTACTCATCCATTGCCTCATATTACATACAGATTGAAATGTCTTGCATGAGTTCCAAGCCATTAAACAAATATGACACTTCATTTTCAAACTGATGCGGTGTTGAGAGGAATAAAGTGCTGAAATTGTGGAGTAGATGAAAATGCGTCTTTCAGCTCTGATGACCAAACTTTCATTCATGAAATGCAAGTGCAATTGCTTGCCGTTCGACTTTATGATTTAAACAGAAAATACTGTACTGTAATGTGCCCTAGAATTTACAGGCAAATTAATAAAAAAATAAAGAAGACAAACTTGGTTAATTAGCAAAGTGATATCGGCTCAGAAATTAGCACTAATTTTGAGGTATGTATCAGAGGAGCTTTGTGACTATAACCAAGAGTGATTCCTACTGAGCAATTATGGTACTGAGTGCATTGTAAACAGATTGCAAAACTTGTGAGTTTGGTGCAAATCGGAATTCAATATAAGGGGCAACTCTAACATTTGTGGTTATTCAAGTAAGCTTGATGTAGTAAGCATTTTAAAAAATATATCCAAAGTATTAGTGAAAATTAGTGTACAGAAACCACTTGCTTACCACAAACTAAAAAGTAGATATAAATAATCTAGATTAAGATTTGACAGAGCAGGTTGTGTTCATTGTATAGTATGTGGACCATTAAGCTATCCAGAATGAATACATCTGAAGTAGGTATCTTGGTTAAATTTCGCTGGCTGTAAGTCATTGAGCTGGAGTGCCAGTAGGAGACATTCCGACACATAAGTAGTCGGTTGGTGGCTTTGTGGCATCCGGTCAGGGCCAGAATGGAACTGGTGTGACCAGTAGTGTACAGTGTAAGAGGAACACAGATAAAACAGAGAGCAAAAAACCCCGCACAAAATCTAATCCTATTCAACAAGTATAATGTGTCTGCTGTCTTTGAGGTTGAAGATAAGGACTGTTGGAAAGATGTCCAGAATGCAGACTGTAGAGCAGTTATCCAAAGCGGGGAGGAGGGGAAGCATAATGTGATAGTTGGTGGGTATTCAATAATTAAGGGGATATGTAGCATTCTTTGCAACAGGATCAAAAGTTCTGCATGATGTATTGCCATCCAGGTGGCAGATAAATGGGCTTTAAATTAGTAAATTGTAAGGGATGAGATGGAAAAGGTGGTACGAATTAAAGTTCAAAAACAAATGTGAAGAAAGACAAGAGAGTAACAGAAATGGCTTTACACATTACAAGTAAAAGAAAAAAATAAAAGATGCAAAGTGATTAAACCAAGAGAATGAAATAAGAAATATGTGAGTAAAGCATGAGCTGGCAGCCAGGTAGGGTGACTAGCCCAAATGAGTGTTATTTATACTCATGGGTAGAATAAGGAGTAAATAAAATTGCATGTGCAAATTCAATTTGATGGGTGTGACATAGTTGCTATAACTGCAAGATCATCAGGACTAGGGACTGAATGCAAGGTCTACAGCAGTGTTTTTCAAATACCTTTTCCCGGATCCACTTTTGCTAACCGCCAACCTTCAGGACCCACGCCAGCCCTAGACCATCAGCCCTAACCTTGGCGGTGTTCCGTCCAGAGTGGGGTTCCCATTTTACTGGGAGCAGGACGCCGGGAGGGGTGCATCCCACACTATTGACTTCCATTCCATGCAACTCTTGTACTCCCTTCTCTGCACTCGCCATCAACAGAGATTTCCACAACCTTTTAAGTCCAGTAGGAAGTCTTACAACACCAGGTTAAAGTCCAACAGGTTTGTTTCAAATCACTAGCTTTCGGAGCACTGCTCCTTCCGCAGGTGAATGAAGAGGTAGGTTCCAGAAACATATATATCGACAAAGTCAAAGATGCAAGACCATATTTTGAATGCGAGCATTTGTAGATAATTAAGTCTTTACAGCTCCAGAGAGGGGGGTAATCCCAGGTTAAAGAGGTGTGAATTGTCTCAAGCCAGGGCAGTTGGTAGGATTTCGCAAGCCCAGGCCAGATGGTGGGGGGTGAATGTAATGCAACATGATTTCGCAAGCCCAGGCCAGGTGGTGGGAGGTGAATGTAATGCGACATGAATCCAAGGTCCGGTTGAGGCCGTACTCATGTGTGCGGACAATCACCAGGCAGGAATGTTCCCTTCCAGTCGGAAAACACTTCAGCAGTCAAGGGCATTCAGCCTCTGATCTTCGGGTAAGTGTTCTCCAAGGCAGCCTTCAGGACGCGCGACAACGCAGAATCGCCGAGCAGAAACCTATAGCCAAGTTCCGCACACATGTGGACAGCCTCAACTCGGACCTTGGATTCATGTCGCATTACATTCACCTGCAAATGCTCGCATTCAAAGTATCGTATTGCATCTTTGACTTTGTCTATATAATATATATATACATTATATATATGTTTCGGGAACCTACCTCTTCATTCACTTGTGGAAGGAGCAGTGCTCCGAAAGCTAGTGATTTGAAATTAAAGAATAGAAAATTATTTTAAACTGTAGTGTGAGTTTTGCAGCGTGATTTTAATGGGGAATTTGAACTTTCATATTGCATGTCTATAAGGCAGTGAATTTCTTGAATGTGTTCAGTGTAGTTTTCTGCCGAGTATGTACTAGAGCGGGGCAAGCCCTATTGCAATTTGTAATGAGTAATGAGCCAGATTTGGTTAACAGTATAACAATGTGTGAACAGTTATCTAATTGTGATCCTCCAGTGTGATTGAATTCTTCCCAGTGTTTGAAAGGGAAAATGTGAACTGGTTTCTGTGATTAGATTTCGGCAAGGCTGACCTCAGTGTGATAAGTCAGAGGCTGTCCACAGTAAACTGAATAATTTTGTAATGGGCAAAACAACAGAGGAGAGCTTTTCAAAGGATAACAAAACAGTGGGAAAGATATAAAGAATGTCAAAGGGAGACAAAACAAACAGTAAAAGCTGCAAGAGGGAAGTCTGAAAAGAAACTTGCAAGGGATATCAAAATCAACACACGGGTGGAAGGTGGTGGGGTAGGTGGTAGAGTCACTGGACTAGGAAACTACAGGTCCATGCTAATGCTCTGGGTTCAAATCGCATTGTGGAATTTAAATTCTCAGTAAGAGAACCATTACATCATTTTGGATTGTTGTGAAAACCCATTTGGTTTACGAAATCCCTTTTGGGAAGGAAATCTGCCTTCTTTACCGATCTGGCCAACACGTAACTGCATACCTGCAGCAATTCAGTTCACTCATAGATCCCCTCAGAAATGGCCTAACAAGCCACTTGGTTGTTTTGACTCGCTTCAAAGGAATGAGACCGGACGGACCTAGGCACTGAGAAATGACAACGGCAAGCCCAGCCCAGTCGACACTGCAAAGTCTTCCTTACTAACATCTGGAGGCTTGTTCCAAAATTGGGAGGCGGTACCACAGACAAGTCTAACATAGTCATACTTATTGAACCAGTCATTATAGAGAATGCCCCTGACAGCTACCATTACCACCAGAGGTGGCACCATAGTCTGGAGAGTTGCCCTGACAGTCCTCAATGTGGACCGCAGACAACATAAAGTCTCATTGCATCAGATCAAATGCAAAGCAACCTCCTTCTAATTACCACCACCTGCCCACCCCCCACCTTATCTGATAAATCAGTTCCGCTCAGTGTTGAGCACCGCTTGGAAGAAGCACTGATGGTGGCAATGAAATGAAAAAAAAATGGAATGAAAATCGCTTATTATCACAAGTAGGCTTCGAGTGAAGTTACTGTGAAAAGCCCCGAGTCGCCACATTCCGGCGCCTGTTCGGGGAGGCTGGCACGGGAATTGAACCGTGCTGCTGGCCTGCCTTGGTCTGCTTTCAAAGCCAGCGATTTAGCCCTGTGCTAAACCAGCACAGAATGTACTCTGGGTGGGAGACTTTAATGTCCATTACCAAGAGTGACTCAGTAGCATCATTGCTGAACGAGCACATAGCTTTTAGACTGGGTCTGCGGCAAGTGGCAAGAAAATCAACAAGAAGGAAAAATGTACTTGACCATGTCCTCACAAATTTACTTGTCGTCAATGCATCTGTCAATGACTACAGGAGTAGGAGTGACCACCGCATAGTCCTTGTGGAGGCAAAATTCCACCTTCAGATTGAGGATACCCTCCATCGTGCGGCGCAACCTCCAGGCTAAACGGGATAGATTCAGAACAGATCTGTAGCATAATGTACTCAACCACAACCTGTAGCCTTGTAGCTCAGCATATCCCCCATTCTGCCATTGCCATCGAACCCTGGTTCAATGAAGGAGGACATGACAGGTGCAGCACCAGGCATACCTACAGACAGCGTCAACAGGGTGAAGCTGCAACACTGGACTACTTGCATGCCAAACAGAGTTCCATAGGCAGAGCTAAGAGGACTCATCACTAATGGATCAGATTTAAGCTATGCAGTTGTATCATATCTGGTTGCAAACTGTGGTGGGTAAGTAATCAACTAAGGAGGAGGCTTCATAAACACCTCCATCCCCAATGATGGGACAGCCGAGCACATCAGTGCAAAAGAGAAACATTTACAGCAATCTTCAGTCAGAAGTGCCAAGTGATGATCCATCTTGGCCTCCTCTGAGGATCCCAGCATCAGAGATGCCAGTCTTTAACTAATTTGATTTTCACCAGACGATATCAAGAGACGGTTGAAGGCACTGGATAATGCAAAGGTCATGTATCCTGACAACATTCTGGCAATACTGCTGAAGACTTTCACTCCCGAACTAACTGCTCCTCTATCCAAGCTGTTCCAGTGTAGCTACAGCACTGAAATTTACCTGACAATGTGTGTCCTATACACAAAAGCAGGACAAATCCAACCTGGTCAATTACCGACTCATCTGTCTACTTTGGATCACCAGCCAAGGGGTGGAAGGTATAATGGACACCTACCAAGCGTTACTTACTCAGTTGATGCTCAGTTTGGGTTCGGCCAGGATCGCCCAGCTGCTGACCTCGTTGCAGCTTTGATCCAATCATGGACAAAAAAGTTGAACTCAAGGGGTGAGCAGTGATTATCCTTTATCTTGACCAAGTGTGGCATCAAGGAGCCCGGGCAAAACCGGTGTCAATGGGAGTCAGGGGAAAGCTCTTAACTGGTTGGAGTCACACCGAGCACAAAGGAAGCTGGTTGCAATCATCTCAGTCCCAGGACATTGCTGCATGAGTTCCTCAGGGCAGTGACCTAGGTCCAATCATCTTCAGCTGCTTCATCAATGATGTTACCTCAAACATAAAGAAAGAAGCGGGAATGTTCAGTACCATTCACAGCTCAGGTACTGAAGCAGTCCAGCCCAAAGACAGCAAGACCTGAATAGTAGGGGCAGCACGGTAGCATTGTGGATAGCACAATTGCTTCACAGCTCCAGGGTCCTAGGTTCGATTCCCGCTTGGGTCACTGTCTGTGCGGAGTCTGCACATCCTCCCCGTGTGTGCGTGGGTTTCCTCCGGGTGCTCCGGTTTCCTCCCGCAATCCAAAGATGTGCAGGTTAGGTGGATTGGCCATGATAAATTGCCCTTAGTGTCCAAAATTGCCCTTAGGGTGGGGTTACTGGGTTATGGGGATAGGGTGGAGGTGTTGATCTTGGGTAGGGTGCTCTTTCCAAGAGCCGGTGCAGACTCGATGGGCCGAATGGCCTCCTGCACTGTAAATTCTATGAAAATCTATGATATTCAGGTTGAGCTGATAAAGTGGCAAGGAACATTCGGGATAACCCATCTCCTGACTCCTCCCAAAGCTAGTCCACCATCTAAAAAGCACAAATCAGGAATTCTTTGGAATGCTCTTCACTTGTCTGGATGAGTGCAGTTCCAACAACTCTCAAGAAGCTCAACACCATCCAAGCGATATGATCCTTGACCTCAGGTTGTGGAGGGAGACCTGGTAAGGAGCCAATCACATTTTGTTTAAAGTACACAAAACGTTTGAGCTTCAAGACATTTACAGTGAATAAGAAATAAGAAAGAAATAATCGCTTATTGTCACAAGTAGGCTTCAATGAAGTTACTGTGAAAAGCCCCTAGTCCCCACATTCCGCCACCTGTTTGGGGAGGCTGGTATGGGAATTGAACCCGCGCTGCTGGCCTTATTCTGCATTACAAGTCAGCTGTTTAGCTCACTGTGCTAAACCAGCCCCCGATAAAGTCACAAGGTTCCATGAGTTTAGAACAAACTTCTCAATACAAGTACAGAAAGATAAAACAATTTACAACATCTATCTTATACTTAACATTCAGGGTAATTATGAGGTACATGTGAATTAACAGGCGAAATGTAGTTGAACACATCACACTGCACAATAACATGACAAATAAACGTGATTCCATGGATTTTTCAACAACCACTAAATGTTTGTCACATTGTGAGCCAACCAATCTCACTGAAACATTGTCTTTCTCACCAGGATTTTGAATCTCCATATTTGAAGATCTCACCTTGGAATTATCTCCCAAAGGTCACTCCCACTCGAACGGCTTCAACAATGGTCCACCTCACAGGGTTTCAATCTCGCCTTTTAAGATGCCTTTCTCCTACTTTTCTGAGTACGTTTAAGTGTCACCTTGCAAGTTCAATTTCAGATCTTCGGCCATGCCATGCGAAACACCATGGCTCCAAAGGGGTACCTTTGCTCCAGCGCCCCACAGCACGGAGTCACCAATCTTTGACTGCCTTCATGGATCTTTCAGGTTTCTCTTGAACCCGCTTCACTTAAAGTCTGGTCCCCACAACTCTTTCTTTAATTTGGAGCCTGTTTCTCTGCTCCGTTCTTACAACTTAACTTGAAAGGGCCTGTTCCTGACCCTTTTCTTTATCATTCTCCCTGGGACATTTCCTTTCAGGACCTCTTGTCCTCCTCCCTTGTCCACCTCCCTGTGATACTTACTCCACAATGGCAAACAGACCTCTCTTTTTATGCTGTTCTTCCTCTCTTCTGCGTAGGCGTGCAGGGCTGGTCTTGGGCCTGAAAAATGTGAGAGAGGTATTCCTGCATATGTGTAGCCAGTTCCCAGCCGGTGCATATGCTAAAAGTCCGAGCCTGCTTGATTTACACTCTATTCACCACCATAAATATTAATTCCCTCCACCAGTGGTGCACAGTGGCAGCAGTACATGTACAATATGCACTGCAGGAGCTCACCCAAGCTTCTGCAATCGATCCACCTTGTAGGTAAAGGCAGCAGATACATATGAACACCACCTGCAAGTTCTCCCCCAAGCCATACGCTATCCTGACTTGGAAATATATCACCGTTCCTTCACTGTTGCTGGTAAAAATCCTGTAACTACCTTCTTAACAGCACTATGGGTGTACCTACACCACATGGACTGCAAGTGTCCAAGAAGGTGGCTCACCAGCACCGTCACGAGGGCAGTTAGGATTGGGTAATAAATTTTGGCCTAGCCAGCGATGTCCACATTCCGTGAACGAGCAGGTTTTTAAAAAAAAAACACAATTTTTACAATTTTAAAAAATAACTTTAGAGTGCCCAATTCATTTTTTCCAATTAAGGGGCAATTTAGCGTGGCCAATCCACCTACCCTGCACATCTTTGAGTTGTGGGGGCGAAACCCACTCAAACACTGGGAGAATGTGCAAACTCCACACGGACAGTGACCCAGAGCCGGGATCGAACCTGAGACCTCGTCGCCGTGAGGCTGCAGGGCTAACCCACTGCGCCACCGTGCTGCCCCCCAATTTTTGCAATTAATAATAAAAATAATATTATTAATTATTGGAAAGAGAGTAGCAATGTGGACCCTTTGACCACTTATAATGGGGATATTAAAAGTAAAAATGTTAATTAATTACTTTGTTGCAGCATCTGCACCAGAGTAAAAGGTCAGCATGGCAGAAATCCCAAATAAATTTATTTTGAATCAATAACAGGGACTCGCCAAAATCAGCATGGGCAAAATAATAGTTATGAGGAAAATAATGGCACTCAAATGCGATAAATCCCCAGGTTTCCACCCAAGGATTTTAAAAGAAGTAGATGAGAAAAAGCAGATGCTTTGACTATAAAGTTCTAATGTTCACTTGATTTAGGAACCATCCCTATTGGTATGTTTCTCTGCTATTTAAGAAAGGTGAAAGAGTAAAGCCAGGGAATGAAGGATCAGTTAGCCAATTATTTGTTCTTGGGTCATTACGAGTGCCGATAATTAAGGATGGGGTAATTGGACATCTTAAAAATGACCCATTGATCAGTGAGAGCCACTGTCGATTTGCAAAGAGTAGGTCATGCCTGATGCACTTAATTGAATAAAAGTGATTAAAGTAATGAACATTTTTTCTTTCTGTGGTTCTGGTTGCTTTCATGAGTGTAAACATTGCAAATCTTAAATTGAACTGGTCTTTTCTTCACAGATTCTTGCCTACATGTTTATCCTTGTACTCCTCAAGATTGTGAATGATATGGAGTAGAATTCCAGTAGCAATATCAAGTAGACCTATTCCAGATATAGAACAACCAGACAGATTAAATCTCCCTCCACTGTCTCGCCTCCATTCTTAGAAAATCACTTCTACTGCACTAATTTGCTTTCTTTGCCATTCCTTTCACCTCAACATCTTGAACGCCAGAGACTTGTCAGACTCATTTTACCTCGGACCCTTACAGCCAGCAGACCGTTCGCAGAGAATTTCATCTAATTAACTTGCGCTGGATTTCAACTCATCAGTATATAAGACATTGGCTCATCCAGTTCCCATGGCTTTTAAAGCTTTGGTGCATCAAAACAATAAAGAAGCATCCGTATTACAGTAAATTCTTTGGTTTCAGTTAAATAATCACAGAACTATTTTGTTCGAAATAAATCTGTTAAGTCAATAAGGCCGTTTTCATCTTGAAGTATGACAAGAATCTGAATTGAAATAGCCGCGTAAATGCAATCAAAAAATGATGTGGGAGAACCTTCACCATGTTGATGCAACCACTCAGACTTCCGGTTGCGGCTATGCGGAGCTGAGCCGCATGATTCGGCAGCTCCCGCTACCACGGACTTTCGGGCTCGTTAGAAGAGCCCCAACGGAACTTTTTTTGATACCAACCCGTGGGGAAGGTAAGAGGGAGGTCCCCCTCCAACTTTTATGAAACAGACTCGAAGTGTAACGGCCACAAAAGTGGCATTGGAGCAACGGGAAAAACCGGGGAAAAAAGACAAAATGGCCGCGGCCAGAGACAAAGTGGAGCTGCAGGAGTTTATCAAGCACAGCTTCGAGGAGCAGCGCGAGGAGATGCGCAAGGAAATGCTGGCGCCTATGCTTTCGGCAATCGAAGGACTAGGGATCACCCAGAAGGCCCACGAGGTTCAGATCCAGGAGGTACAAAAAAAGAGTTGGTCAGAACGAGGACGTGATTTCGGGCCTGGTGGTGAGAGTGGAGCAGAACGAGACGCTACACAGGAGGTGGGCGGGAAGACCTGGAGAACAGGTCGAGGAGAAAGAATCTGCGGATCCTGGGTCTCCCTGAAGGAGCGGAGGGGCCGATGCCGGGGCATACGCGAGCACGATGCTCGGGGCGATGATGGGCAAGGAGGCCCCTTCGAGGCCGCTGGAGTTGGACGGGGCACACCGGGTGCTGGCGAGGAGGCCCCGGGCAAATGAGCCGCCAAGGGCGATGGTGGTGAGGTTCCACCGGTTCACGGACAGAGAGTGGGTCCTGACATGGGCCCAGAAGGAGCGGAGCAGTAAGTGGGACAATGCAGAGATCCGAATATACCCGGACTGGAGCACGGAGGTTGCAAAGCGGAGAGCGGGTTTCAACCGGTGTTGCACCGGAAATAAGTGAAATTCGGAATGCTGCAGCCAGCGCGACTGTGGGTCACATACAAGGGCCAACACTACTATTTTGAAACGCCTGAAGAGGAGTGGACATTTATACAAACCGAAAAGTTGGACTCTAACTGAGGGTTTGTGAGGGTGGGGGGGCTATTTGAGGTTTGATGTGTGATGGTTGTTGTAGAGAGGGGGTCAATCACAATCACGCGCAGAAAATGTTACATGGGCTGGGGGAGAGAGACAAGGCCGCGACAGGAGCTGCGCCAGAGGGGGCGGAGCGGGCTTTGGAAAGCACGGGGGGGGGTTCCCCGCGTGCGGGAAGAAAGGTGGGAGGGGGAACTCCCACACGGGGAGGCCAATGGGATAGCGGGGGTAGCCAGGGTCAGCAGGTGTCAGCTGACTTACGGGAGTGACATGGGGGGAGCAAACAAGCTAGACAGGGGTCCAGCGGGGGAGAGGGAAGGTGGGGGGGGGGAAAGGGTTGCTGCTGCACTGGCCGAAAGGGAATGGGACATAGAAGAGGTGGTCGGGACGGGGGTCCCCCGTCTGGGGGACTGGAGGGTGAGGGAGGCGTGGACACGGGACTGGCCCAGAAAAGGAGATGCCTAGTCTGCTGGGGGTGGGGGGGGGGGGTGTGAGAGCCCCTCCAATCCGGCTGATAACGTGAGGGGCCTGAATGGGCCGGTGAAGAGGGCTCGAGTGTTCGCGCACTTAAAGGGACTGAAGGCAGATGTGGTCATGCTCCAAGAGACACACCTGAAGGTGGCGGACCAGGTCAGGTTAAGAAAGGGATGGGTAGGACAGGTATTCCACTCTGGACTGGACGCAAAGAATAGAGGGGTGGCAATATTGGTGGGAAAGCGGGTGTCATTTGAGGCCAAGACTGTTGTAGCGGACAATGAAGGGCGATATGTAATGGTGAGCGGTAGGCTGCAAGGGACGTGGGTGGTGTTGGTAAACGTATACGCCCCGAACTGGGATGATGCAGGATTCATGAAGCGCATGTTGGGGCGCATTCCGGACCTGGAGATAGGAGGCCTGATAATGGGAGGGGACTTCAATACAGTGTTGGATCCAGCACTGGACCGCTCCAAATCAAGGACTGGAAAGAGGCCGGCGGCGGCCAAGGTGCTCGGGGTTTATGGATCAGATGGAGGGAGTGGACCCATGGCGGTTTGCAAGGCCGCAGGCCAGGGAATTTTCTTTCTTCTCCCACGTACACAAAGCCTACTCCCGGATAGATTTTTTTGTTCTGGGCAGGGCGGTCATCCCGAGGGTGGCGGGGACGGAGTATTCGGCCATAGCCGTTTCGGACCATGCCCCGCACTGGGTGGAACTGGCGCTGGGAGAGGAGAGGGACCAACGCCCGCTGTGGCGGCTGGATGTGGGACTGCTGGCGGACGAGGTGGTGTGTGGGAAGGTGAGGGGGTGTATCGAAAGGTACTTGGAGGCCAATGACAACGGGGAGGTGCGGTTAGGGGTGGTATGGGAGGCGTTGAAGGCGGTGATCAGGGGAGAGCTAATCTCCATTAGGGCTCACAGGGAGAAGACAGAGGGCATGGAAAGGGAGAGGTTAGTGGGGGAGATTTTGAGAGTGGACAGGAGATACGCAGAGGCCCCGGAGGAAAGATTACTTGGGGAAAGACGACGGCTCCAGACGGAGTTTGACCTGTTGACCACGGAAGGCGGAGGCACAGTGGAGGAAAGCGCAGGGGGCGATCTATGAGTATGGGGAAAAGGCTAGTCAGATGCTGGCACACCAGCTCCATAAGAGGATGGCAGCGAGGGAAATAGGGGGAGTCAAGGATGGAAGGGGAGCCATGGTTCGGAGTGCGACGAAAATAAACAAGGTATTCAAGGCCTTCTATGAAGAGCTGTACAGATCCCAGCCCCCAGCGGGGGAAGAGGGGATGAGACGATTCCTAGACCAACTGAGATTCCCGAGGGTGGAAGAGCAGGAGGTGGCTGGCTTGGGGCCACCAATTGGGTTGGAGGAGCTGAGCAAGGGTTTGGGGAGTATGCAGGCGGGGAAGGCCCCGGGGCCGGACGGGTTCCCGATGGAGTTCTACAGGAAGTATATAGACCTGTTGGCCCCGCTACTAGTGAGGACCTTTAACGAGGCAAGAGAGGAGGGGACCCTGCCCCCGACAATGTCGGAAGTGACAATTTCTTTGATCTTAAAGCGGGACAAGGACCCACTGCAATGTGGATCGTACAGGCCGATCTCGCTCAATGTGAATGCAAAGTTGCTGGCTAAAGTGCTGGCCACGAGGATCGAGGACTGTGTCCCGGGGGTGATCCATGAAGACCAGACGGGATTTGTAAAGGGCAGGCAATTAAACACACACGTGCGGCGGCTTTTAAACGTGATGATGATGTCATCGGAGGAGGGAGAGGCGGAGATAGTGGCAGCTATGGACGCGGAGAAGGCCTTTGACCGAGTAGAGTGGGAGTACCTCTGGGAGGCGCTGCGTAGGTTTGGGTTCGGGGGAGGGTTTATTAGTTGGGTTAAGCTCCTTTACAGAGCCCCGGTGGCGAGTGTAGTGACGAACCGGCGGAGGCCGGAGTACTTTCGACTGTACCGAGGGACGAGACAGGGGTGCCCCCTGTCCCCCCTGTTGTTCGCATTGGCGATCAAACCATTGGCCATGTCATTGAGGGAGTCTAATAAATGGAGGGGGGTGGTCCGAGGGGGAGAAGAGCATCGGGTGTCGCTATATGCGGATGACCTGTTGCTGTACGTGGCGGACCCAATGGAGGGGATGGTGGAGGTCATGCAGACTCTAAAGGGAGTTTGGGGAGTTTTCGGGCTATAAGCTCAATGTAGGGAAGAGTGAGCTCTTCGCATTACATGCAGGGGACCAGGAAAGAGGGATAGGGGACCTACCGCTGAGGAGGGCGGAGGGGAGCTCTCGGTATCTGGGGATCCAGATAGCCAGGTGTTGGGGGGCCCTACATAAACTGAACCTGACTAGATTGGTGGAGCAAATGGCGGGGGACTTCAAAAGATGGGACATGTTACCGCTCTCGCTGGCGGGTAGAGTGCAGTCGGTCAAAATGGTGGTCCTTCCGAGGTTTCTGTTTGTGTTTCAGTGCCTCCCCATCGTGATCACCAAGGCCTTTTTTAAGAGAGTAGGTAGGAGTATTATGGGGTTTGTGTGGGCGAATAAGACCCCGAGGGTAACGAGCGGGTTCCTGGAACGCAGTAGAGACCGAGGAGGGTTGGCGCTGCCAAATCTAGGGAGCTACTACTGGGCAGCAAATGTGGCGATGATCCGCAAGTGGGTTATGGAGGGAGAGGGGGCGGCATGGAAGAGGATGGAGATGGCGGCCTGTAAAGGAACGAGCCTGGGGGCGTTGGTGACGGCACCGCTGCCGCTCTCGCCGACAAAGTATACCACGAGCCCGGTGGTGGCGGCAACGTTAAAGATCTGAGGCCAGTGGAGATGGCACCGGGGCGCAATGGGAGCATCGGTATGGTCCCCGATCAGAGGAAACCACCGGTTTGTTCCGGGGAAGATGGACGGGGGGTTCCAGAGCTGGTATCGGGCGGGGATTAGAAGAATGGGGGACCTATTCATTGACAGGACGTTTGTGAGCTTAGGGGCACTGGAGGAGAAGTTCGAGTTACCCCTGGGAAATGCCTTTAGATATATGCAGGTGAGGGCTTTTGTGAGGAGACAGGTGAGGGAATTCCCGTTGCTCACGGCACAAGAAATTCAAGACAGGGTGAGCTCGGGTGCATTGATCGGGGAGGGCAAGGTGTCGGCAATACACCAGGAGATGAAAGAAGAGGGGGGGAAGGGTAAATGGGAGGAGGAGCTGGGGGAGGAGATCGAGGAAGGTCTGAGGGCTGATGCCCTGGGTAGGGTTAATTCCTCCTCCTCGTGTGCCAGGCTCAGCCTGATACAATTTAAAGTGGTTCACAGAGCTCACTTGACGGGGGCGAGGTGGAGCAGGTTCTTTGGGGTAGAGGACAGATGTGGAAGGTGCTCAGGGAGCCCGGCGAACCATGTCCATATGTTTTGGTCATGCCCGACACTGGAGGGGTTCTGGAGAGGAGTGGCGGGAGCAATATCTCAGGTGGTGAAAGTCCGGGTCAAGCCAAGCTGGGGGCTAGCAATATTCGGAGTAGTGGACGAACCGGGAGTGCAGGAGGCGAAAGAGGCCGATATTCTGGCCTTTGCGTCCCTGGTAGCCCGGCGAAGGATCTTGCTAATGTGGAAGGAGGCGAAGCCCCCCCAGCGTGGAGGCCTGGATAAACGATATGGCTGGGCTCATAAAGTTGGAGGGGATTAAGTTCGCCTTGAGAGGGTCTGCGCAGGGGTTCTACAGGCGGTGGCAACTGTTCCTAGACTATCTCGCGGAGTGTTAGAGGAAGGTCGGTCAGCAACAGCAGCAACCTGGGGGGAGGGGGGGAGGGGGAGGGGGGGGGGGTGGAGGGGGGAGCTGCCTGGGGGGGTGGATGAGCAAGAGATAACATGAAGAGTCGGGGAAACTGGCACGTACGGGAGCGAGCCAGTGTACAAAGCTGTGTAAATATGCTATTTTGCCATGTATATATCTTGCTCCGTGCGATTTCCCGTTTCTTTTTTTTTGTTACGGGGGGGGGGGGGGCGGTTATTGTTTGTAAGGGAGAAAAATTGTGGTAAAAACTTTAATAAATATATATTTTTTAAAAAACGTTGATGCAACCACTCGAGAAGAAAGCCCACCTTGGCGTTCTCAATGGCAGCAGGGGATACACTATAAATGGTGGCCTTGACAGATATACTCTTATCCCAGATTTGAAGAAATTGCCCCCTAAATGCGTCTAACTATTCTTTTACATAGTTATTAAGCAGACATGCTGGCGCCGTACTTCAGTATGCTTGCAGATACACTATTATAGCAAGTTGTAAATATCAAACACCTTTAAATTAATTAAACATAATGGGGCATTTTGCAGGAGCATTGTGTCACAAGCAGGCTTACATTAACACTGCAATGAAGGTCCTGTGAAAATTCCCTAGTCGCCACACTATGGCGCCTGTTTGGGTACACTGAGGGAGAATTCAGAATGTCCAATTCACCTAACAAGCACGGACTTCGAAAAGTAATCTTTTAAAAAAAAATTTCATTTATTAAGAATGTTAACAATTTTTCACCCTTACAAACAACCCCCCCCCCGTAACAAAAAGAAAGAGAGCTCACATAGCAAGACATGAACATGGTAAATCGATATGATACAGAGCTTTGTACATTGGATTCCTCCCGTACATGTCAGTTTTCTAGATCATTCATGTATTTTCTTGCTCAACTACCACCCCCAAATAAACCCCCCCTCCCCTGGGTTGCTGCTGCTGACCGACCTTCATCTAACGCTCCGCGTGATAGTCTAGGAACGGTTGCCACCGCCTGTAGCACCCCTGCGCAGACCCTCTCAAGGCAAACTTTATCCTCTCCAACTTGATAAACCCTGCCATATCATTTATCCAGGCCTCCATGCTGGGGGGCTTCGCCTCCTTCCACATTAGCAAGATCCTTCGCCGCGCTACTAGGGACGCAAAGGCCAGAATGCCGGCCTCTTTCGCCTCCTGCACTCCCGGCTCGTCCACTACTCCTAATAGTGGTAGCCTCCAGCTTGGCTTGACCCGGAATTTCACCACCTTAGATACTGTTCCCGCAACCCCCCTCCAGTGCCGGGCATGACCAAAACATATGGACATGGTTCGCCGGACTTCCTGAGCACCTCCCACATCTGTCCTCCACCCCAAAGAACCTACTCAGCCTCGCCCCCGTCACATGCGCTCTACGAACCACCTTAAATTGTATCAGGCTAAGCCGGGCACACGAGGAAGAGGAATTTACCCTATTTAGGGCATCAGCCCACAGCCCCTCCTCAATCTCCTCCCCCAGCTCCTCTTCCCATTTACCTTTCAGCTCCTCTACCAAAGCCTCCCCCTCTTCTTTCATCTCCTGGTATATCGCCGACACCTTGCCCTCCCTGACCCATACACCCGAGATCACCCTGCCTTGAATCTCCTGTGCCGGGAGCAACGGGAATTCCCTCACCTGTCGCCTCACAATCTAAAACTATTCTAAAACAACGTACGACTCCAGGCCATACAAGGAAATATTAGGTCACATAACCAAAAGCTTGGTTGAAGAGGTAGGATTTGCGAAGTGTCTCAAAGGTAGATAAAGAGGTTTTGGGAGGGGATTACAGAGCTTCTGGCCGAGGCAACTGTAGGCACAGTTATCAAAGGCGGAGTGATTGTTGGGGTGCTCAAGAGGCCAGAATTAAATGAGTGCAGATATCTTGGAAGATTTTGGATTTGGAATTTTTGATTACCTCAACTTTGCAGAGGATGGAATATGGGAGAGCAGTCAGTGCATTGAAATAGTCTAGAGGTATGAATGGGATGAATGAGGCAATTGAAGTGTAAGAGCTGAGACAGGAGTGGAGACTGGTGATGTTACACAGGTGGAAATAGTTGGTCTTAGTGATGTGTTCGGAAGCTCATCTTTGCTCAAATATGATACAAGACTGTGAACCGCCTGATTTAGTCTCAAACTGTTGCCAGAGAGAGGCATCGAGTAGTTTGGGATTGGGGTGGTAGCTGAAAACAATGGGGCTAATCTTCCCAATATTTAATTGGAGGGAATTTCTGTTCCTCCAATACTGGATGTCGAATAAGAAGTCTGATAATTTAATAACCGTGGAAGAGCTGAGAGTGATGGTGTTGAGGTAGAGCTGAGTGTTGTCAGCGTGTATATAAAAACTAATGTTCCTTCCAGATGTCACTGAGGGGACACCTTCAGTAATGACCTGGGAGTGAGTGGAGAATCCATTGCAAGTGATACCCTGGTTCCAGTTTGATGGATCAGAGTGGATCTGAGTGAAAGAAGTCCAACAGGACGACAGTGGTGAGGCATTGGAGGAGGAGAGTGTGGCCAACTGTGTCAAAGGTTGCGGACAGTTCAAAAGGAAGAGGAGGGAAAGTTTAACTTTGTCACGGCCACATAGAATGCCACTTGTGACTTTGAAAAGAGCTCTTTCGCTACTGTGGCAGGCATGGAAATCTGATTTGAGGGCTTCAAGCATGGGAATCTGGGAAAGATGGGAATGGATTCGGGAGGTGACAACACATCAAGGATTTTGGAGCGGAAAGGTTGGCGATGAAGCAGTAATTCGCAATGAAGTTGGGATCAGGGGTCTTATTTTGAGGGGAGGGATAATGACAGACGTAAAGAAGACGGGGTAACATCTGAGGAAAGAGAACCGTCTATAGGGATCACCGTCTATAGGGTTGTGGGAGCAGCAGCTGGATATCATGGACATGAAAATAAAATGGAACAAGCTCCACTGGAAACATATTTGCCAGCAATGACTTGTAATGAAATGTAACAGAAGCACAAAGCTTTACAGTGCAGAGGAAAAATGTTTTGCCCATCGTATTTGCATCAGCCATTTGCTGGAGCAATCTGAAATTAATCCTATTATCTCACCATTCCTTTGTTTTAAGTATTTATCTAATTTTCCACTTGAAATACTCCATTATCCCTATGTCAATCATTTGCTGCATGACCTAACATCTCTCCTGAGTCAAAATTTTGTATTTTCAAATCATTATGTTTTCATCGAGCAAATTGAAAGTAGAGGAAATAAATGGAGTAGTTATATTCTGTAGACAAATATCAGAAAATATTCAGAACATTGCTGTTCACATGGAATTGGAGAGGTGCTGTCAGGTTTCACATTGTTTAGTACACTGGGTTAAATCGCTGGCTTTTAAAGCAGACAAAGGCAGGCCAGCAGCACGGTTCAATTCCCGTACCAACCTCCCCGAACAGGCGCCGGAATGTGGCGACTAGGGGCTTTTCACAGTAACTTCATTGAAGTCTACGTGTGACAATAAGCGATTTTCATTTCATTTTCATTCACATTGTCACTGAGTGACGAGAAAGTAAGTCAAATTCATGTCATTTTGAATCCTTCTCCTTTTCTCTCCTGATTTTTCTTTGACTTATGCCACATGTGAAGGTAGTGACTTCCATTCTCACTGGAGTTTGGTTTCATTTGTAATCTTCTGGTAACTCACCAACCTAGCTATTTCTCAAATATGACCTTTGGAAATCAGAAGCAATAGGTTGTTTCATGGTGGTGTGCACTACAGCCAAGCCTGACCCTGGCCTTATCTTCAAAGGCACTCTTTCAGTAGGACTCACTGGTCAACCATTGAAATGGAATCCTGGCTGGCTATATGATTCATTGAAAAGAAAAACAGTTTGGTGTGAATTTCAAATATAAGTCACCTTTGTTGGATGGAGGAATGTCCAAAAAGATCTAATGATGTGTCAATGCTAATTTTCATTGATGCAAATTAAAAACATTGCACTGAGCAGTGTGTCGAAAGTCCCTGCGTCAGGCCAAACATTGCAGTGAGGCAGCTGTCTGACAGGATGCACTTGTTTTTTTTCCCCATTAAGAGGCAATTTAGCGTGGCCAGACAGGATGCACTTACAGCAGTTTTGAAGGTATTGTTACAAAATCTAGAATTTTAAATTCCACTGGTAATTTTGAGTTATCTTACATTTTATTGCTGCTAATATTAGTAATACACAAGGATAGAATTATGATACCTCTCCCCATTGTGACACTGCTGAATTCATGTGCTGGCATTATTAGTACGATAAGTAAGACCTCGCGACACAGGACATATCCGTACAGGCAAGTGGATTGAGGTGATGCAAAGAAATATCTTGTGAAGTCTAGAATAATTGATATCTGGGAGATTTCCGTTATGAAAGGCCCTTGTTCATATATTAGTGCTCTGAATAAGAAGCATAGAAAGGGACTGTGCATATTATTCAAAACTAAATGATGTTCTCTGTCAGGCCTAATGAATGCGAATGATTAGCTTCTGAAATGTAATTTCCTAGTTTGTTGCATTAATGAATCTTGTACACAAAATGCAAATTAAAGATTTAAAATGTATTTAATCAGTCTCGAAGACAGATTTCAAGCAATAAGGAAAACAATAATGGATGGATTACATAAAAATATTACATTTTCACTGCATAAACACTAATTTGCTTGTAGAATTGTATGGCCACAATGGAAACAAGTTATAATAATGATATATATTATTATATAATATAATATAAGGAAAGAATGATACCTTTAACACTTAAGAGAGACCATTAATGATGTTTCAGCAGGAAGCAGCAAAGCACTTATCTATTTAATGCATTTGACCAAACTACAAAAGGCGACTATAAATATAATATGATTTGTTTTTAATTGACATTTAATTAAATGGGGTTATTTTTGCAATTAAACATGAGGAGAATCCTTTATGTGCTAATTACTTCATTTATAGATAGATACAGTTGGATTAATATAATGAGAGGAACATTTTTGTGGTGGTGCAAGAGCAGAGGGACCTAGGGGTGATTGCTTGCAGATCTTAGAAGGTAGCAGGACATGGCGATAAGGTGGTGAAAAAAGGCTATGGGAAATTGACTTTGTAAATAAAGGCTTTAATACATAAATATGGAAATCATTTATAAACCTCTGGTTAGGCGCAACTCTGTACACCACTCTTCAGGAGGATGTTAAGGATTGAAGAGGGTACAGAGGAGATTTAGGATTGTTCATTCTCCTTCGAGCAGATGTTGAGGGGAAACCTAAATATAGGCATTAGAAATTATGAGGATCTTTTTTTTATAGTAGGGAGAAACTATTTTTTGGTAACCAGAGGTCAGAAATTCAAACAATTGGCAAAAGACTGGAGGAGAATTCTTTACATGAACCTGGTTGTAAGATCTCGAATGCACCACCTGCAAGAGGCATGAAATCAGATTCCATTGGAACTTTTAAAAGGCAAATGTGTGTGTGGCAAAAAAGGACTAATTTGCATGGTTACAGGCAAAAAGCTAGGGTATGTGGCTAAATTGCACTGCTCTTTCCAAGAGCCAACACAGGCATGACAGACTGAATCGCCTCTTCCTGTACCTTAAGCGCCTATGAATATATGACTTGACTATTACTGCTAAGTACAGCTGTGAACTCTATCCTGATGCAATGGTGAATATCGGTTGATGGCGAGAGGAACCATAATTGCATTCCCATGCATTACTAATTTTAGCATTAATAAAGTCCAGAGTACTTCTACTTGGTTGAATTTCTGACACTGGCATGAAACAATCATACTAAAGTGCAACATTTTTTTGAAAGTTCTTATTTGTCTTTGAAATAACCGTACTCTTAAATCTATAACCTTAATCCATACAAATACCAATGTGGTATGAATCTGATACATTGGTCAATGTTATTTAAAAATGTCGGGTGAAAAGTTTAAAATCTAACCAAATCTTAAGTGATGTGTAGCCTTATTCAATTTCAAAATTTAGGCTATTGGAAGTGTAGCTGTCTGTATCAGTAGAGTTTATTTCTTAACCTTCCACTGAGCTAGTGCATTATTGTTGGTGACAAACTACGTTTGTTTATTGGCTATATAAAAATTACATTTGATAGAAATGCATAAATTTGTAATAAGTTTCTCAATTTAGTTCCACTTAATTTCTTCTTAAAACACATTATAGAATCATGTGAATAATTTCTTATTCATGAATAGCTAGGGACATTGCAAGTTAAAGTTAATATATTATATCCTGTCTCCTCAAGAAATGCATTTTCATCAGAGTAAAGACAAGGGTTAGTTTAGTGAGTTACCATTACCGTATGTCAGCCTTGTTCCTTTGGGTGAATTACAGATTATTTCATCATAACATGCCTTGAACACAAGTTCTCAAGTCAAGGGTTATTAGGTATAGAAAATGAAAACTTGCATGTGACAGGTAGGATGGGAATATGATACACAATTGCTGCATTACTCAAATAAGGTTCATGCAAAATTAATTAGTAGTGTAACTACTTATGTAAGACTATTTTGTTTATACCTTAATTGTCTTTGTACATGACAAGTCAACCATCTTGACTTCTCATCATATTCTCTTCAGAATTTAGGGACGTGCATGGTTTCCACGTTTTATGTTGCTGTTTTAAAAAAACTTGCCACTTGTATTCGAATCAATTTCCACTTTACAGCCACTGGAGTTAAGCAGTTGACCTGTTCAAAATCCTTGCCATTTTAGTAAAATTATCCGTTCTAAAATCTAGAATGAATTGTTGATTTCCAGTATCTTTGGCTTTATTCAGAGAATGAAATTGTATAACATGACAGTCACTGTTGCCAAGGTTTTCTCCCACATGGTGGAATGATACAAAGTTAGGCTCACGATTAAACGCTAGATCAAATGATTACCCAGTTTGATTGTTCAGGAGCAATTCAAGGACAATTAGGGTTGTGCGATTAAATGCTGGCCTAGCCAGAGAAGTCCACATCCCTTGAATGAATAGAAAAAAACACATTGGAATTGTACAAACACGTGCATACGTGCATCCCCCGCTGAGAAGGTGCTATCCAGTCTATGGTAAAAGAGATGGCAATTCGGACACCAGAAGGGTTTAAAATTGAAAAAGGAGGAGGTATGATATTGTCCAACATCCAGCAATCTATGATTTTACATTTTTACAGGGTCAGGAAATTTCAGATGGTGGGGGTTGCTTTCCCACTACCCAAAGAGTTGGCATGGAACACTTTCACATCCCTGCCGACTCTGCCTGTCCTGGGGTCATTTCAGGTTCAAATGAGTGTCAGTTGGCTGCAGGTGGGACTTCTGTCCCTCACTCTGAGGACGTCCCACCTCGGAGAACTGCTGGCCTATATGATTGATCGGCAGCTTCCTTCCTCTCGCTATGAAGGCCAGCAGAAGTTCATGAAGATGACAGAGCCTAAGTCTGAGAGTTGGATAGAAAGGTGTCTTCACGGAGTCTGAAGTGAGGGTTGAGGGAACGCCTTGGGAGGTAGTTTGAGGCAAGTATTGAAAAAGGAGGAGGTATTGGATATCCGTGCTTAAAGTTGATAACTTTGAGCACTGGGACCGGCTGAGATGCATCCAAGGCAATTGCAAGAAGTGAGAGTGGAAAGTACAGAGGTATTGGCCAGGAACAGTTTCATTTTCTCTATTCTGCCCAGACTCTTCATGATTTTGAATACTATATTAAATGTCCCCATTATCTTCTCTCCTCCAAGGAGAACAATCCCATCTTTTCCTATCTAGCCACATAGTTCCTGATCCCTGAAAACATTCTCATGAATCTTTTCTGCAGGGCAGCACGGTGGCGCAGTGGTTTGCCTGTTGTCTCACGGCACCGAGGTCTCGGGTTCGATCCCAGCTCTGGGTCACTGTCCGTGTGGAGTTTGTACATTCTCCCTGTGTTTGCGTGGGTTTCGCCCCCACAACCCAAAGATGTGCAGGGTAGGTGGGTTGACCACGCTAAATTGCCCCTTAATTGGATAAGCAAATGAATTGGGCACTCTAAATTTTTTTTTTAAAAAGTATCTTTTCTGCAGTCTCTCAAATTCCTTCACATCCTTTCTAAACTGTGATGCCTAGAACTGAATACAATATTCTACTTGAGGCCAAATCAGTGTTTAATGCAGGTTTCTCGTAACATTCTTGCTTTGAATGTCCATCTGATTCTCTTTAATTGTTAATTGTGTGAAATTATGTACTGAAATACAGGAGCGCAAGGCATGAGCCAACAGCCTTCTGACTCATAGGTGAGAGTGCTACCAATGAACCAATGCTGTCAACTAGTCCATACCTGCCAGTATCTAGTCCATACCTGCCAGTAAGGGGCTGGTTTAGCACAGTGGGCTGAACAGCTAGCTTGTGAAGCAGAACAAGGCCAGCAGCGCGGGTTCAATTCCTGTACCAGCCCCCCGAACAGGCGCCGCAATGTGGCGACTAGGGGCTTTTCACAGTAACTTCATTTGAAGCCTACTTGTGACAATTACGATTTTCATAATTTAGTATTTTTAAAATAATTTCTCTCATGCATCTTAGAAAATTAATATTTGATTTTCAGTTTCAAACTCATCTCTTGAGAAAGCTTTTATTTTCATTCAGGTTTTCAAAAACAATTCAGCTTTAAGTATGAAGTATTTTTGTAGTATTTTTAGTCAGGTTTCCAGAATGTTATTTGCAGTTCTTTATTTTAATCTGAATGTACCGACTTGCATTTGTTTTAAAACATAAATTGTATAAGTCACACAGCCGTTATCGTTTGTGCAATTAGAATACCATTGGAAATAAATGAGCATTGAAATTGGAATCAGTCAGGTAGTGTAATTAACCTGTTTTTTCTTTAAGTCTGCTTATTTATTTCATTAACAAGTTTATTTTCATAGATTTGGGCCTTCACTTTGTACTACTAATTAGTGGATTCATTGATTATTGTTGAGCACTAAACTTCGGGCTGGCAAAAAAGACTTTTAGAATGAGCAGACAACTCTTTTTGTGAGAATCCGATGTGAGTTCTAGGATTCTTGGACTTGACAAACAAAGTGGACAAAGGGACAAATTATTTGTAACAATTTGGGAAAATTTGTTTTGTATAAAAATATAAAACTTAACAAACCTGGTGACCGTTTACATGGCGTAACAAGCTTTACTTCCTGTGTTAATCTTGGACGTGGAGCTCCTTACTCAGCTTGGATCTTGCTGCATCTTTCTCTCTGGGGCTTTGCTATGAAGTCTTTACATTATCATAAGGTGGCCCATTGTGGTGGTGTTGTTCCTGCAACGTGAAGGTAGATTCTTGACTGCCCTCTGCTATCCTGTTTTGAATGTGAGGGTTGCCACATGCACAATCTGTTTCTTCCCAGTGATTGGTTCTGGAAATGCATAAGAGATCTGTAATTGGTCCAAGTCAGATTAGCTCTGTCCATCTGATTAAGAGAAACCTTGCCTTGCAAGACCCTTTTCGAATGATTACTTCTGATTTCTACTTCTGCACAGTTATAATTTGTATGGCTTTGTGATTACATTTCATTCCTTAACAGACCCTTCCCCTTATATATTGTTTTGAACAAACAGTCTGATCAGGCTGAAGCTGATTTCTTGGATGAGTACTTTGGCAGTCCAGAGATTAAGTAGGCTAGTGCATGAACAATCAGTAATACAATTAAGATCAGGGTCTGGATTTTCGCAATGATGGAGGGCCTCTCTGACATTGTGAAAATGGCAGAAGACGTCCAAATCCAGAGGTCCTGGCCCTGAACAAAGCACTTAGCGTTTTTGCGGATGTAGAAATGGGCCTGAATCATATTAGACCTGGTAGGAACAGATCTGACTTGGTGGATTTGTTTGGCTATCCAAGGTATCCTTTTATAGAGGTAAGGTACCTCTTTGGATGTAGTCCTGGGGATATCAGGTGCCCTTTGGGACAGGTCAGGTGTCCTTTAGGTCCGGACCTTTAACTCTTTGAGAGAGCTGTCCAGAGTGTTAAAGAAAAATATTGCTTAATAGTTCATTCTGCTTGTTGATCCGAGCCTTATGGTTCCCATTACTGGATTAGTGTTGGGGGCCGGTTTAGCTCCGTTGGTTAGACACCTGGTACGTGATTAAAAACAAGGCCAGCAGCGCGGGTTCAATTTCCCTACTAGCTAAGGTTATTCATGAAGGCCCCTCTTCTCAACCTTGCCCCTCGCCTGAGCTGTGGTGATTCTCAGATTAAACCACCACTAGTCAGCTCTCCCCCTCAAAGTGGAAAGCAGCCTATGGTCATCTGGGCCCTTTAATTTACCTAGTGCAGTATGATTGATTTCACAACGGTCCCTTGTCACAGTAGGCAGTAGGGTGCCTGCCATTTCACACTTTAATTGATAGCTTTAAGTGGTTCCTGATTCTTAAAAGTGGGACAATGAATTCAAATGCTTGTTTTTTTAAGGGATTATGCAGTTGAATGAATCATTTTTGCTATATGGCATAATGTAGTTGAAGGGATATAAATGGAGAAAATAGGTTTTTATGGATGTCTTTCTTTAAAAATGGTTTGCAATAAACATTTGAAACTTTATCTTGTTTAATCTCAGCATGGCTTCTGCCTATGGTGGATCCTGGGTGACTTGGCATGGGGGTTGTAAGGGTAATAGGTGGGGGCATGGATTAGCATGAGACGGAATAAATTGGCATGGGACTTGAATGGGTAATGGGGTGGGTCGGGAGTATAAGGGGCCATAGGTGCTGGGCAGAGGGGATAGGCTGGCATGGTTGATATTAGGGACCTTGGGGTGGGTGGGGGCATAAGGTCATATGGGTTGGCATAGATGGGAGCATGCATCAGTCATAGGAAATGTGTGGGGGGTAGGGGCATTGAGGTGTGAGGGCTGGAGGTCTATTTTCCTTTGTTTTATAAACCATCGAACCAATGCTTGTGCACCGAGGCAGGCCTTATGCCTAGCCCGTCTCTGCACCTAGAATCCTCTGCACACATTCCAGGATCATGAGACTTGTCTCCCAGACAACCCTGCCACTACTCCAGAACAAAAATCAAATCCTACAGGTCGCTTTCTCCCAGTTCAGGTTTGTAGTGCTGGAAAATGTTTTGGCTCTGCAAATCTACGCCCAAGAGTTTGCCAAAGCTTCTAAGGAGATTCCTGCAAAAATACATCAATGACTGTAAACCAGGTCAAGCTAATGCTTTGCCCTAATTATTACCTGAATTAATTGCACAGACGAGGATAATTTAAAGTGCTAGTTTCTTTGTGGACATGACAGCATCTATTGCCCATCCCTAGTTGTCCTTGGGTGGGGGGGGACTGCCTTCTTGAACCGCTGCAGTCCTTGAGGTGTAAGTACACCACAGTGATGTTAGGGAGGGAATTCTAGGATTTAGACCCAGCGACAGTGAAAGAACGATGATATATTTCAAAGTTAAAATGATGAGTGGCTTGGAGAGGAAACCCCAGGTGATGGCGTTTCCAGGTATTTGCTGTTCTTGTTCTTCCAGATAGTAATAATCGTGGATTTGGAAGGTACTGCCAAAGGAATCTTGGTGAGATCCTGCAGTGCGTCTTGTAGATGGTACACATAGCTGCCACTGTTTGTCGGTGACGGAGGGATTAAATGTTTGTGGCAGGGATAGGAACATTGGAAGTAGGAGCAGAAGTAGGCAATTCAGCCCTTCAAGCCTGTTCCGCCATCCAATCAGACCATGGCTGATCTCTCCCTGGTCTCAAATCCACCTCACCATCTGTTGCCCATATTCCTTTAACTTGCTTTTTATCAGAAATATATCTATCTCCTTCTTTAAACCATTTAATGACTCTGATTCCACTGCACTATGGGGCAGTGAGTTCCACAAATTCACCACTCTCTGTGACAAGTAGTTTCTTCTCATCTCAGTTCTAAATCTACCACCTCTCAACCTATATCTGTGATCTCTCTTTCTAGATTGTCCCATAAGGGGGAACGTTTGGTTCATGTTTACTTAATCCCATTTAGTATTTTATACACCTCGATTAGATGCCCTCTCATCCATCTAAACTCAGCAAGTATAAACCTAAACTGTTTAATCTCTCCTCGTACATTAACTGCTTCATCTCTGGAATCAATCTGGTGAACCTCCTCTGAACTGCCTCCAATGTCACCACATCCTTCCTCAAATAAGGAGACCAAAACTGTACACAATACTCCAGATGTGGTCTCACTCACACCCTACACAACTGCAACAACACTTCTCTACTTTTATATTCCTGTCTTTTTGCAATAAATGCAAATTCCATTTGCCTTTTTAATTACATGCTGGACCTGTATACCAACTTTCTGCGATTCATGAACAAAGACACCCAGATCCCTCTGCACCGATGCTTCTTGAATCTGCTTTCCATTTACATAATTTGCCTATTTTTTCGGCCAAAATGGATAACCTCACACTTATCTACATTAAACTCCATCTGCCAAACTTTGGCTCAATCTCCTCGCCTATCTATATTTGCCTGTAAAATTTTGTATCTACACTTCACTGCTTGCTTTCCTACCTTTTTCTGTATCATCCACAAATTTTGCTATGTTACACTCTGTTCTTGCTTGCAGATAATTTCCATAAATGGTAAACAGTTGAGGTCCAAGGACTGACCCCTGCCGCACCCTGCTGGTTACAGTTTACCAGCCAGAGAAGGACTCATTCAGCAGTCCAGCGGGAGCTGCTTTGTCCTGGAAGGTGTCGAGCTCCTCGAGTGTTGTAGGAGTTGACAAGTGGAGAGTATTTCAATGCATTCCTGACTTGTGCCTTGTTCATGGTGGATAGTGTTTTGAGGAGTCAAGAGGTGAAGTATTAGCCACAGGTTTTCTGGCCTCTGACCTGTTTTTGCAGCCATGGTATTTATATCGCTAATTCAGTTCATTTTCTGGTCAATAGTAACGCCCAGGATGTTGGTAGGTAGGGATTGCAATTGAATGTCAAGGGCCAGTAGTTAGATCCTTTCGTTAGAGATAATCATGGCTGGCACTTGTGTGTCACGAATGTAACTTGCCACTTTTCAGTGAAAGCCTGGATATAGTCCAGGTTTTTCTGCATTTGGACATGGACTGCTTCATTACCTGAGGATCGTGAATGGTTCTGAACATTGTGCAGTCATTAGCGAACATCTCCACTTCTGACCTTATGATAGAAAAATAAATAATCTTTGTTGTCACAAGTAGGCTTACATTAACAGTGCAATTAGGGTTAAGGAAAATCCCAAGGCTTTTTACACGTACATAAAAAGCAAGAGGGTAGCCAGGGAAAGGGTTGGCCCACTGAAGGATAGGCAAGGGAATCTATGTGTGGAGCCAGAGGAAATGGGTGAGGTACTAAATGAATACTTTGCATCAGTATTCACCAAAGAGAAGGAATTGGTAGATGTTGAGTCTGGAGAAGGGGGTGTAGATAGCCTGGGTCACATTGTGATCCAAAAAGATGAGGTGTTGGGTGTCTTAAAAAATATTAAGGTAGATAAGTCCCCAGGGCCTGATGGGATCTACCCCAGAATACTGAAGGAGGCTGGAGAGGAAATTGCTGAGGCCTTGACAGAAATCTTTGGATCCTCGCTGTCTCCAGGGGATGTCCCGGAGGACTGGAGAATAGCCAATGTTGTTCCTCTGTTTAAGAAGGGTAGCAAGGATAATCCCGGGAACTACAGGCCGGTGAGCCTTACTTCAGTGGTAGGGAAATTACTGGAGAGAATTCTTAGAGACAGGATCTACTCCCATTTGGAAGCAAATGGACGTATTAGTGAGAGGCAGCACGGTTTTGTGAAGGGGAGGTCGTGTCTCACTAACTTGATAGAGTTTTTCGAGGAGGTCACTAAGATGATTGATGCAGGTAGGGCAGTAGATGTTGTCTATATGGACTTCAGTAAGGCCTTTGACAAGGTCCCTCATGGTAGACTAGTACAAAAGGTGAAGTCGCACGGGATCAGGGGTGAACTGGCAAGGTGGATACAGAACTGGCTAGGACATAGAAGGCAGAGGGTAGCAATGGAGGGATGCTTTTCTAATTGGAGGGCTGTGACCAGTGGTGTTCCACAGGGATCAGTGCTGGGACCTTTGCTCTTTGTAGTATATATAAATGATTTGGAGGAAAATGTAACTGGTCTGATTAGTAAGTTTGCAGACGACACAAAGGTTGGTGGAATTGCGGATAGCGATGAGGACTGTCTGAGGATACAGAAGGATTTAGATTGTCTGGAGACTTGGGCGGAGAGATGGCAGATGGAGTTTAATCCGGACAAATGTGAGGTAATGCATTTTGGAAGGTCTAATGCAGGTAGGGAATATACAGTGAATGGTAGAACCTTCAAGAGTATTGAAAGTCAAAGAGATCTAGGAGTACAGGTCCACAGGTCATTGAAAGGGGCAACACAGGTGGAGAAGGTAGTCAAGAAGGCATACGGCATGCTTGCCTTCATTGGCCGGGGCATTGAGTATAAGAATTGGCAAGTCATGTTGCAGCTGTATAGAACCTTAGTTAGGCCACACTTGGAGTATAGTGTTCAATTCTGGTCGCCACACTACCAGAAGGATGTGGAGGCTTTAGAGAGGGTGCAGAAGAGATTTACCAGAATGTTGCCTGGTATGGAGGGCATAAGCTATGAGGAGCGATTGAATAAACTCGGTTTGTTCTCACTGGAATGAAGGAGGTTGAGGGGAGACCTGATAGAGGTCTACAAAATTATGAGGGGCATAGACAGAGTGGATAGTCAGAGGCTTTTCCCCAGGGTAGAGGGGTCAATTACTAGGGGGCATAGGTTTAAGGTGAGAGGGGCAAGGTTTAGAGTAGATGTACGAGGCAAGTTTTTTACGCAGAGGGTAGTGGGTACCTGGAACTCGCTACCGGAGGAGGTAGTGGAAGCAGGGACGATAGGGACATTTAAGGGGCATCTTGACAAATATATGAATAGGATGGGAATAGAAGGATACGGACCCAGGAAGTGTAGAAGATTGTAGTTTAGTCGGGCAGTATGGTCGGCGCGGGCTTGGAGGGCCGAAGGGCCTGTTCCTGTGCTGTACATTTCTTTGTTCTTTGTTCTTGAGGTTACTTGAAAAGCCCCTAGTCGCCACATTCCGGTTCCTTTTCGGATACACAGGGAGAATTCAGAATTCTCAGCTGGTACAGGAATTGAATCCGCGCTGCTGGCCTTGTTCTGCATCACAAACCAGCTGTCTAGCCCACTGAGCTAAATCCACCCTAAGGAAGGTCATTGATGAAGCAGCTGAAGATGGTAGGGCCTAGGACACTACCCTGAGGAATTCCTGCAGTGATATTCTAAAACTATGATGATTGTCCTTCAATAACCATAAACATCTTCCTTTGTGCCATGCACAGCCATCGGAGAGTTTTTCCCCTGATTGGCATTGATTGCAGTTTTGCTAGGGCTCTATGATGTCTCGCTCGGTAAACTGCTGCCTCATCTCTAGAGTTCTGCTGTTTTGTCCATGTTTGACCAGGTTGTAATGAGGTCAGGTGCTTAGTGACCATGGCGGAACCCAAATTGAGCATCAGTGAACGGGTTATTGCTGAGCTCGTGCCACGTGATGTCACTTTAGATGACCTTTCCATCACTTTAATGCTGATCGAACGTAGACTGATGTGGTGGTAATTGGCTAGTTTAGATCCTGCTTTTTGTGTGTAGGCCATATCTGGACAGTTTTTCATATTGCTGAATAGATGCCAGTGTTGTAGCTGTATTGGAACAGTTTGACTCGGGACGTGGCAAGTTTTGGAGCACAGGTTTTCCGTACTATTGCCGGAATGTTGTCAATGTCCATAGCGGTTTCAAGTATCCAGTGCCTTCAGCCGTTTATTGATATCAGGTGGAGTGAATCACATTGGCTGAAGATTGGTAGTGATGCTAGGGACCTTTTGGAGGAGGCTGAGATGGGCCATCCACTTGGTACTTCTGGCTGAACAGTGTTACAAATGCTTCAGCCTTATCTTTTGCCCTGATGTGTTGTGATCCACCATCATTGAGGATGGGGATATTTGTAGAGCCTCAACCTCCAGTGAGTTGTTTAATTGTCCACCATTTACAACTGGATGTGGCAGGACTGCAGAGCTTAGACATTGGTTGTGGAATCTGTTAGGAAACAGAGGCAGTTTTAAGTAATCTATTTGTGGAAATTAGATGCAAGATATAACTAATTTAAATTTTGTATTTTCTGTATAAGAAAAGGTTTAAAACTTTAGTTAGTTTCATATTAATCAAAGGTGCTTGTATGACTGTGGGTTTTGGTCACTTCAAAACTGTACCTGCATTGTAATTAAATAGTTTGAAGGAAGACGAGATTGTTGCTTAGCAACCAAGGGCCACCCTAGGTTAGAAAGAACTTTTGAGTTTAGTTTTAAGCTGGACCCAGAAGAAGATGGACAGGAGCAGACTTCCCGAAAGAACAAAAAGTCCTGAAGCCAGGGTGTTGGAACAAAAATAGTACCTCTCAGGAAGACAGTTAAGTTAAAATAATTAAGTACAAGGAGTGGAACAAGGTTCTGTTGGGTGAAGTAAGTTAAAGAGACAGCTGCACAAACCAGATTTATAAGCGAGAGACCAGTCCATCTGCAGTAGACCAAAAGTTTGATGTCAAAATACAGCCTTAGAGGCAGTGTTCTGTTGACAGAGCTGGTTCCTGAACGATGTGTGGAAGTTTGAATACACGTGGCAATCCAAGGCAGAGGAATACTGAAAAGAGAGCTTGAAATTGTGGATCCAGGCATCTGAGGGAAAGCTTTGTTTGAGCAAAGATTCCAAGACATGTTTTTTCAAGTGTGGAGTGTGGAATCACTCGGGTGGAAGTCAGATTCCAGTGAGACATTTGGCTCACAGTGTGATAAGCATCTGGGGGCATTTGATGAGAAATCCACAGAAGTTGTATTGAGTGGTGTCTGCCACTTGGTTTAGAGTGTGGTATGTATTGACCACAGTCGGCCTGTTGGTTTATGTGTTCTGAGTACTTACTGAGAACATTGTAGTGTACAATTTGTTTTGAAACTTGTGTTATCCTTAAAAATCTGTGTACATCTGTGAAGATATAGATGGGGTGAAGGATTATTGCAATCTTTTCATGTTTAATAAATGTTTTATTCATTTGTTAAAGTTAATTGGCAGTCCTGTAACTCTGCTCATCCCTGTCTCCAAACAAAAAATAAAAGTTATCATCCACTGAGCTAGGGTTCCATTCTGGGACCTGACTGTCTAGCGGTAACATCAGCTGGGATCGTAGCTAATCACTTAGCTCTGTCAATCACTTACTGGTTATGGTGTTAGGCATGCAAGTAGTCCTGTGTTGCAGCTTCACAAGGATGACACCTCAATTTTAAGTTTGTCTGTTGCTGCTCCTTTTGCACTCTCCATCGAACCAGGGTTAATCACCTGGCTTGGTGGTAATGGTAGAGTGAGGAATATGTCAGGTTATGCAAAATGCACTGCAGTAACTTCCCAAGGTTTCTTAAACAGCACCTTCCAAACCCACAACTGCTACAATGTAGAAGGACGAGCAGCAGATATCTGAGAACTCCACCACCTGGAGGTTCCCTCCAAGTCACTCACTACCCTGACTTGGAAATTTATTGCCGTTCCTTCACTGTCGCTGGGACAAAATCACTCCCACCCTGATAGCACTGTGGGTATACCTGCACAACGGTTCAAGAAGACAGCTCACCACCGCCTTCTGAAGGGCAACTAGGGTTGGACAATAAATGCTGGTCAAAAAAAGAGGTTGCAGATTGTGGTAGAGTACAATTATGCTGATGGGCCATGGTTCCTGATGGTTGCCCAGTCTTAAAATGTTAGATCTGTTTGAAATATATCCCCATTTTATATTGATATATTATGTTTTGGGAGAAAAAGTGTATATTTTATCATCAGCAGTGAGTGCAGTGATATTCTTGCATCAGTATGAAAATGTACTGTTAGGCTACCTTCATGGTGATTATTGAAGCAATTTGCCTATGCAATTATGGTGCAAAAGTGGGTTTAACAGCATGCAGGACCATTCGACATATTGATACGTACTCAGCAATACCTGATAAATCTTGAGAATGGTCTTTTGTGAATAGGCTATAAACGCTGCAGGATACCATTTGGTCATTATAGATTGTACTTTAAATACATGTTTGTATTCCGTTCCAACAAAGTAATTGCCTGCTTTTTGTTATCAATTTGGATTTTAAATTATGGTAATAAAGGGTACAATATTGATTTCAGATGTTTTGCTAGTATAGTGCATAGATCCTTGAAATATTTTCCCACCTTAGTTGAGCATATTGAAAATACTATCTTGTCTTATTCGCGACCCACTTACAATCCCATTCAATTGTTGCATTGGTAGAAGTGTATTCCCATGCTGCACTCAGCCAACCAATCATGCGCAATGATTAATGAGATTAGTCTTACTCTGGTGTCGGATTCATATATATAGGTTTCCCTTGCGAGAGCAGCAGGAACAGGTCTGTTTTATTTTTCTTTTAATTGTCTGGGCTCTATCTAGGCTCATTTAGTTATGCAAAAAAATGTATTTATAGGTTTTGGGTGCCTGATAAATCATTACGGCATTTTTGACAAACTTTTTATATGTTTGTAGAATGTGGGCATTGCTGGCAAGGCAAGCGTTTATTGAGTAAAATTAATTTCTGGTAAACTTCTATAATTTTGCATGGCTATTAAAATAAAAGTATTATTTCAGTTGACACGCAGTAAATGGATTTTTTTTCACATTAATGGATTTCACTTAAAGAAGATGCAGCTTTTTACAACAGTTGGGTAAACTTTCAAAAGCAATGCCTGGTGCAACCATGCCTGCCTAAGCATGTTAACACAACAATATTTCTCATCTCCTTACTCTTTTTAGTCCAGGTACTCCCTGCTGACTGTAATATATCATAATGTAAATGAAAACTTGCTTGTTACCTCCTTGTTTTCTAATGTCATATTGTATCCAATTGTCAAACTGAAGAGAAAACTAACAGGAAAAGACTGAGTAGATAAAGAAAGATAAACTATTTCCACTAGTTGAAGATTTTAAAACTAGTGGGTATAGTCTAAAATTTGGGGCCAGTTTGTTCAGGAGAGATGTTTGGAAGCACTTCTTCATGCAAAGGGTGGTAGAGGTTTGGAACTCTCTCCCACTAAGAGCAGTTAAAGCTAGAACAGTTAATTTTAAATCTGAGATAGAAAGTTTTTTTTGTTAAGCAAAAATATGAAGGGATATTAGCCAAAGGCAGGCATATGGAGTTAGGCCACAGATCAGCTATGATCTCATTGAATGATAGGACAGGCTTGAGGGGCTGAATGGCCTACTCCAGATTCCTTTGTGCCCCCAGTTTTCAATCGCTCTCCATTTAAATATTATGCTGCTCTTCTATTCTCCCTGCCAAAGGGGACAAGTTCACATTTTCCAATGTTATATTCCCCTCTGCCAAGTTTTTGCTCACTCACTTAACATGTCTGTATCCTTTTGCAGACTCTCTACCCCCTAACTTACTTTCCCACTATCTTTGTGTCAACGGCAAATTTAGTTACATACATTCAGTCTCTTCATCCAAGCTATTAATGTAGATTGTGAATTGTTGAGGCCCCAGCACCGATCCCCATGGCACTCCACTCATCACAGCTTGTGAACCTGAAAAAGACCCGTGTATCCCTACTCTCTGCTTCCTGTTAGCTAAGTATCCTTTTTCCATACTTAATATGTTACCCCCTACCCCATGTAATATCTTATGTAGTAATTTTTGATGTGGTGCCTTATCCAGATGCCTTTTGGAAATCCAAATATACCACATTTCCAGGTTCTCCTTTATCCACCCGGCTTGCTACTTTCTTTATAAATCCTAATAAATTAGTTAAACACAGTTTCTCTTTCACCAAGCCATATTTCCTCTGCCTGGTCAAATTATGATTTTCTAAGTATTCTGCTATAAGCCCCTGAATAATAGATTCCAGCAACTTCCCAATGACAGATGTTAGGCTAACTATCCTGCAGTTTCCAGTGGGGTTTGTGGAAAATGTTATGCTTCTGTGCACCTGAATTAGGAATGAGAAGTCAGGCCCTTATGCTATCCTTTATTATCAGGGCTACCCCTCCTCTTTTTCCATTCTGCTTGTCTTTTCAAATGTTGTGTACCCTGGAATGTTTATTCCCCAACTTTGGTCATCTTGTGACCACGTCCCTGTAATGACGATTGAATCTAAACCATTTATGTCTGTTGGTGTTGCTCAATGCATTCAGATAAAGTGACTTCAGTTTGATTTCTTTACTACTATTCCCTGTGTGGATCTTACTCTGTGTTGCACTATTACCATTAAATTATCTGCCCCTTCATGTCCTACTCAACTTGTCTTAACCCAGATCAATATACTTTTCTATTATCCCAACCTTTTGTCTTTGGATTTCTAAATCCGTCTCTTGAACCCGCCTCCTTTCCTGTTAGTTTAAAATTATTTTTCCATACTCTGACAATATTTGCTGGTACACCATTATGTTTACATGCTTTGTCCCTTCCTATCACACTTTGGTTAGCATTACCTGAATTACTACCCTGCACTATGTAGCCTTGTCCTTTTAACTTTCCAAATCTCCCTTCAAGATGATCATCACCCACCCCCATTTAGATTAAAGCCCTCTTGACAGCCCTAGTTCTATGACTCAGTGGAAGACAGACCTCGATCTGGTTTAAGTAAAGATCCTCCCAAAGGTACAGCTCCCTCTTTCCCCAGTACTGGTATCATTGCCCAATCAATCAAAACTTATTTCTCCCACTCCAATCTTTGAGCTTGGCATTTAACGCTCTTGACTCTTTTATATACCCTATGCCTATTTGCTCATGGCTCAAGTAGTAATCGAGAGATGGTGTCCAAAAAGGTTAGGTGGGGTTTCTGGGTTATGGGGTTAGGGTGGAGGTGTGGGCTTAGGTAGGGTGCTCTTTCAAAGGGCCGGTGCAGACTCGATGGACCGAATGGCCTGCTTCTGCACTGTAAATTCTACGAATTCTATGAATTCTGTCTTTGTGAATCAGATTTTTAACAGTGTATTTTTAATCTGACACTCCAGGGTGGCACGGTAGCCAGTGGGTAACACTGTTGCTTCACAGCTCCAGGGTCACAGGTTCAATTCCCGGCTTGGGTCACTGTCTGTGTGGAGTCTGCACGTTCTCCACTTGTCTGCATGGGTTTCCTCTGGGTGCTTGGTTTCCTCCCACAAGTCCCAAAAGACACGCTGTTAGGTAATTTGGACATTCTGAATTCCCCCACTGTGTACCCGAACAGGCGCCGGAATGTGGTGACTAGGGGCTTTTCACAGTAACTTCAATGCAGTGTTAATGTAAGCCCACTTGTGACAATAAAGATTATTATTATTATAAGATTATCATGCAGCTCCGCCTGAATATAAAATTTTCCATGGCCACCTGTGCAAAACATTCCCGATAGTCACAGGTCTGGAAATTCCAAAGCCAAGACACCCTCATTCGTGGGACAAGGAATTTCTAGAGGCTACAGTCGACAGATCTTAGCTGCTTATACTCCCTCAGGAGAATCTCTTGCGTCATTGGTACCCACGTACAGCTGTTGTTGGCACCCATGTGCACCATGCCAGTGGATCTTTCCCCTCCCACCCCAAGTTCCTTTCTCGCCATGAGGCAGGTACCGGGCAGGCCACGCAGCCTTCAGAACTAATGCTCTTGGCTGCAGACACCAGACTGTTGTCTAACTACACAATCCCCTCGTGCAACCGCATTCCTTTTTACTGTTATAATATGGCAGGTGGTAAGTGTCAGGTTGTCCATATTCCAAAGAGAAACTAGAACAGGTTATCACAACGATTTGCAATTTGTACTCTGTGGAAAAAGTATCTGAAGTCAGGAGAAAGAATTTCAAGCCACTTGTGAATATTATTTTTAATTAAGTTTAAACATTTCTTAAAAAAGGGGAAAAGCTATAACTTAATGACAGAAGATTGCATTTACACAGTTAACTGAACTTCTTCAAACATTTCTCGAAAGATTTCTGCTTTATTAACTGCTTTATAAACATCGCTTTGGGTAATAGTCCTCATAGATTTTAATCTGTAAAAATTGCAGTAATATTACCACAAATCCACTGTTGCTATCGGGAAAGTTTTGCACAGGCTTTTCTCTCTCTCATTTGATACTGAGAAGCCACAGCTTGTCTCATAGAATTTTTTTTACAGTGCAGAAGGAGGCCATTTGGCCCATCGAGTCTGCACCGGCTCTTGGAAAGAGCACCCTACCCAAGGTCATCACCTCCACCCTATCCCCATAACTCAGTAACCCCACCCAACACAAAGGGCAATTTTGGACATTAAGGGCAATTTATCATGGCCAATCCACCTAACCTGCACATTTTGGACTGTGGGAGGAAACCAGAGCACCCGGAGGAAACCCACGCACACACGGGGAGGATGTGCAGACTCCGCACAGACAGTGACCCAAGCCGGAATCGAACCTGGGACCCTGGAGCTGTGAAGCAATTGTGCTATCCACAATGCTACCGTGCTGCCCTCTCAAAGCCTTGCAGATACAAACACTTTTCTCTGAGGGTGGCGGCATAGCTTTTTCACATGTCTGTTTCCAGCACACACTCCTTTAGGATCTCATAACCTACTGATACACCTTCAATCTCTCTTTAAATATGCTCTTTTTGCATTTTACTTTAACTCTAGTGTATTACATTCCTTTTTGGGTAAAAGTAAACTTCCTACTTTGCTTCATCCATTTACGATATACATGTTCCTTTTGAAATGCAATTGTTAACTTCAAGTCACTACCTTTATCTACTGAAGATAAATTTCTGTTCATGCTGTCCACTGGTACACCATCTTAGCCCTGCTCATCTTCACTTCAAACTGCTTGTTTTCACACCTAACCTCTTTGTGATGTTCTGAACCTTGCAGTCTATTGTCTTCAGTGTAATTAAATTATTCACACTGTGACGAAGGCAGGATTTTAGATATATTGGAATATAAACATTTGGCAAGTTAAGGATTAAAAGCCTGGGTTGGAGTATGTTTGACTGCAGTAGTCCTATTATTAAAATATTCATGTTTTGCAAGATCAGAGGTGAAATTGACCAGAGTAAAAAGCCTGGGCTAATGCACTGTTGTTTGTCCAGGGGGAATCCCTGGGGAGTTAATGTGTTTTCAACCTGGAGAGGTGATGCCATTACTGGATGGAGATACGGCATTCAGATAGTTTGAGAAAGCTTTTGAGTTGAATTCTGATCTGGCTACCTTTTAGACTACAAGTAAAGTATTTTGCTTAGAGTAGGATAGATAAGAAGATTAATATTATTAAGCAGTGCAGACTTGTCCGGTCAAGGAAGAAGCTGAAACAAGTCAGTAGAAACAGGTTTTCTGAAGACATCCAGCCAGAGTCTGCAGGGGTTCTAACAGGAGTCAAATCTGTTCTGGAAAGCAAGTGTTACTCTGTGCTATTGTATTCTAGGATGCATCGTGAGCTTGTATGTATTTCCTTTATTGTTGTTTCATTAACAGAGATAATAATTGCATTTATTGTATTTGGTAGTATTGTTTAAGGGACAATTGTAAGCTATTTCTGGGTGTGATGTTAAAGACTTTAATATTGTGTTAATAAAGTACTGTTTTAAAATACTAAATCCCTATTTTTTCATGCAGTCACTCCTGGAGTGAAGTGTTATAGAACATAGAACATAGAACGATACGACAAAGTCCCACATAAGAGATTAGCATGTAAAACTAAAGCACATGGGATTGGGGGTAGAACATAGAACATAGAACAATACAGCGCAGTACAGGCCCTTCGGCCCACGATGTTGCACCGAAACAAAAGCCATCTAACCTACACTATGCCATTATCATCCATATGTTTATCCAATAAACTTTTAAATGCCCTCAATGTTGGCGAGTTCACTACTGTAGCAGGTAGCGCATTCCACGGCCTCACTACTCTTTGCGTAAAGAACCTACCTCTGACCTCTGTCCTATATCTATTACCCCTCAGTTTAAAGCTATGTCCCCTCGTGCCAGCCATTTCCATCCGCGGGAGAAGGCTCTCACTGTCCACCCTATCCAACCCCCTGATCATTTTGTATGCCTCTATTAAGTCTCCTCTTAACCTTCTTCTCTCCAACGAAAACAACCTCAAGTCCATCAGCCTTTCCTCATAAGATTTTCCCACCATACCAGGCAACATCCTGGTAAATCTCCTCTGCACCCGCTCCAAAGCCTCCACATCCTTCCTGTAATGCGGTGACCAGAACTGGACGCAATACTCCAAATGCGGCCGTACCAGAGTTCTGTACAGCTGCAACATGACCTCCTGACTCCGGAACTCAATCCCTCTACCAATAAAGGCCAACACTCCATAGGCCTTCTTCACAACCCTATCAACCTGGGTGGCAACTTTCAGGGATCTATGTACATGGACACCTAGATCCCTCTGCTCATCCACACTTCCAAGAACTTTACCATTAGCCAAATATTCCGCATTCCTGTTATTCCTTCCAAAGTGAATCACCTCACACTTCTCTGCATTAAACTCCATTTGCCACCTCTCAGCCCAGCTCTGCAGCTTATCTATATCCCTCTGTAACCTGCTACATCCTTCCACACTGTCGACAACACCACCGACTTTAGTATCGTCTGCAAATTTACTCACCCACCCTTCTGCGCCTTCCTCTAGGTCATTGATAAAAATGACAAACAGCAACGGCCCCAGAACAAATCCTTGTGGTACTCCACTTGTAACTGAACTCCATTCTGAACATTTCCCATCAACCACCACCCTCTGTCTTCTTTCAGCTAGCCAATTTCTGATCCACATCTCTAAATCACCCTCAATCCCCAGCCTCCGTATTTTCTGCAATAGCCTACCGTGGGGAACCTTATCAAACGCTTTGCTGAAATCCATATACACCACATCAACTGCTCTACCCTCGTCTACCTGTTCAGTCACCTTCTCAAAGAACTCGAAAAGGTTTGTGAGGCATGACCTACCCTTCACAAAGCCATGCTGACTATCCCTGATCATATTATTCCTATCTAGATGATTACAAATCTTGTCTCTTATAATCCCCTCCAAGACTTTACCCACTACAGACGTGAGGCTCACCGGTCTATAGTTGCCGGGGTTGTCTCTGCTCCCCTTTTTGAACAAAGGGACCACATTTGCTATCCTCCAGTCCTCTGGCACTATTCCTGTAGCCAATGATGACATAAAAATCAAAGCCAAAGGTCCAGCAATCTCTTCCCTGGCCTCCCAGAGAATCCTAGGATAATTCCCATCAGGACCCGGGGACTTATCTATTTTCAGCCTGTCCAGAATTGCCAACACCTCTTCCCTACGTACCTCAATGCCATCTATTCTATTAGCCTGGGTCTCAGCATTCTCCTCCACAACATTATCTTTTTCCTGAGTGAATACTGACGAAAAATATTCATTTAGTATCTCGCCTATCTCTTCAGACTCCACACACAACTTCCCATCCCTGTCCTTGACTGGTCCTACTCTTTCCCTAGTCATTCGCTTATTCTTGACATACCTATAGAAAGCTTTTGGGTTTTCCTTGATCCTACCTGCCAAATACTTCTCATGTCCCCTCCTTGCTCGTCTTAGCTCTCTCTTGAGATCCTTCCTCGCTACCTTGTAACTATCCATCACCCCAACTGAAACTTCACACCTCATCTTCACATAGGCCTCCTTCTTCCTCTTAACAAGAGATTCCACTTCTTTGGTAAACCACGGTTCCCTCGCTCGACGCCTTCCTCCCTGCCTGACCGGTACATACTTATCAAGAACACGCAGTAGCTGATCCTTGAACAAGCTCCACTTATCCAGTGTGCCCAACACTTGCAGCCTACTTCTCCACCTTATCCCCCCCAAGTCACGTCTAATGGCATCATAATTGCCCTTCCCCCAGCTATAACTCTTGCCCTGCGGTGTATACTTATCCCTTTCCATCATTAACGTAAACGTCACCGAATTGTGGTCACTGTCCCCAAAGTGCTCTCCTACCTCCAAATCCAACACCTGGCCTGGTTCATTACCCAAAACCAAATCCAACGTGGCCTCGCCTCTTGTTGGCCTGTCAACATATTGTTTCAGGAAACCCTCCTGCACACACTGTACAAAAAACGACCCATCTAATGTACTCGAACTATATCTTTTCCAGTCAGTATTTGGAAAGTTAAAGTCTCCCATAATAACTACCCTGTTACTTTCGCTCTTATCCAGGATCATCCTCGCCATCCTTTCCTCTACATCCCTAGAACTATTTGGAGGCCTATAGAAGACTCCCAACAGGGTGACCTCTCCTTTCATGTTTCTAACCTCAGCCCATACTACCTCGGAAGATGAGTCCCCATCTAGCATCCTCTCCGCCACCGTAATACTGCTCTTGACTAGCAGCGCCACACCTCCCCCTCTTTTGCCTCCTTCTCTGAGCTTACTAAAACACCTAAACCCCGGAACCTGCAACATTCCTTCCTGTCCCTACTCTATCCATGTCTCCGAAATGGCCACAACATCGAAGTCCCAGGTACCAACCCATGCTGCCAGTTCCCCTACCTTATTTCGTATACTCCTGGCATTGAAGTAGACACACTTCAAACCACCTACCTGAACACTGGCCCCCTCCTGCGACGTCAAATCTGTGCTCCTGACCTCTATACTCTCATTCTCCCTTACCCTAAAACTACAATCCAGGCTCCCATACCCCTGCTGCATTAGTTTAAACCCCCCCAAAGAGCACTAACAAATCTCCCCCCCCCCTCCCCCCCCAGGATATTTGTGCCCCTCAGGTTCAGATGTAGACCATCCTGTCTGTAGAGGTCCCACCTTACCCAGAAAGAGCCCCAGTTATCCAGAAATCTGAATCCATCCCGCCTGCACCATCCCTGTAGCCACGTGTTTAATTGCTCTCTCTCCCTATTCCTCATCTCACTATCACGTGGCATGGGCAACAATCCAGAGATAACAACTCTGTTTGTTCTAGTTCTGAGCTTCCATCCTAGCTCCCTGAAAGCCTGCCTGACATCCTTGTCCCCTTTCCTACCTATGTCGTTAGTGCCAATGTGGACCACGACTTGGGGCTGCTCCCCTTCCCCCCTAAGGACCCGGAAAACACGGTCCGTGACATCACGTACCCTTGCACCTGGGAGGCAACATACCAAACGTGAGTCTCTCACGCTCCCACAAAATCTCCTATCTGTGCCCCTGACTATCGAGTCCCCAATTACTAATGCTCTGCTCCTCTCCCCCCTTCCCTTCTGAGCAACAGGGACAGACTCCATGCCAGAGGCCCGTACCCCATGGCTTACCCCTGGTAAGTCCCCCTCCCCCCCACAAGTATCCAAAGCGGTATACTTGTTTCTCAGGGGAACGACCGCAGGGGATCCCTGCACTGACTGCTTCTTCCCAGTCCCTCTTAGTTACCCATCTATCTCCAATCTTTGGTGTAACTAATTCCCTGAAGCTGCTATCTATGACCCCCTCTGCCTCCCGAATGATCCGAAGTTGCTCCAGCTCCAGTTCCCTAACTCGGTCTTGGAGGAGCTGGAGATGGCAGCACTTCCTGCAGGTAAAATCAGCAGGGACACTAACGGCATCCCTCACCTCAAACATCCTGCAGGAGGAACATTGCACTCCCTTCCCTGCCATCCCTCTAACTTTCTACCACGATCTGGCTAACAACTAACTTAAATAAAAAATAAAATAATAATAATAATAATAAAATATGGTACTTACCTCACACCAATGGGTTTTATTATTAGGTTAGAGGAGGAGGGCGGGTGGGAGACACTACACGTGTAGTGTATCCGGTTTCCTCTCCACCAGAATTTATTGGTGAGGGTCTTCCCAGAAGTCCGCGGGTCGAACTTCCTGTTCCCGCCTTAAAACACAATTTTTTTTTTTTAAAAAACAGCAAAGAGGGACCGAAAAAGGCACCAGGTAAGTGTTTACCGCTGAAATTGACTAGCCTGCTCCTGTGAAGGTCTCCCAGAAATCACTAACGCACCACTTCCGCTGAAATCGACTGGCCTGCTCCTGCAAAGACAAGCATTTTTAAAGTAGAAACTTACCTCCCAGAAATCACTTGCGCACTGCTCCCGCTGAAATTGGCTAACCTGCTCCGCTCCCGCTGAAATCGACTGGCCTGCTCCTGCAAAGACAAGTGTTTTTAAAGGAGAAACTTGCCTCCCAGCAATCACTTGCGCACTGCTCCCGCTGAAATTGACTAACCTGCTCCGCTCCCGCTGAAATCGACTGGCCTGCTCTTGCAAAGACAAGTGTTTTTAAAGGAGAAACTTACCTCCCAGCAATCACTTGCGCACTGCTCCCGCTGAAATTGTTCTTTCTGCATCGTCTTACAAAATAAACTAAAATATTAAGGTTTTGTTACAGTATCCTCGTCACTGTTGGGGTCTGGTCTGGGATCATAATAACACCCAAACTCGCACACAAGCCTGTTTCACAGTATACCTCAGTAATATTGGGAAAATGTAGCCGGTGCAGTGGTTAGCACTGCTGCCTCATGGGGCTGAGGACCCGGGTTCGATCCCGGCCCCGGGTCTTTGACCATATGGAGTTTGCGCATTCTCCCCGTGTCTGCGTGAGTCTCATCCCCACAACTGAAAGATGTGTAGGGTAGGTGGATTGGCCATGCTAAATTGCCCCTTAATTGAAAAAAAATAATTGGGTACTCTCAATTCATCTTTTCAAAAAGTAATATTGGGAAAATATAATATTTCTTCACATTATAATTGCTTTCTGCACGACAGTGCCAGTTTGCTCATCTATCCTGCATTCTCTGCTCTCGTACACACAAGTTGCTAGATCTTGTTGGAAAATTGCGAGGGCTAAGGCTCCTCTTTGTTTCCATCTGTATCCTGATTCCTGCTTCACTCTCAGGACAACGGTGTAACAGTCTCCAGGAACAAAGTATCCAAGTAGCTTCCCCCTTCCCGAATGCATTGCAGTGCCCAAAGCACAAACTCCAGATCATCAACTCTGAACTGATGTTCCGTGCACTACAGATACTTATTGCAGATGTGGTTGCTGTGGATCACTGGTATCCACCAGTGCCTACATGCTACAGTTGCAACACATCCGCCCTGCCATCTTTATTGTGTTTTATTTAGCTAACTAGGTTACAAGTTTAGAAATATCATTCAACTATTACCTGTAGTTACGTTAAATAATTTAACTGGTTAAACTATAAGTTTAAAGCAATACTTAGATCTCACCAGTATTGGTTTCAACTACCAGGATAAAATCTTAAAATTCATCAATCACCTACTTGCTCACCATTTAATGCCTTTGAACATTCACAATTTATTGGGGTAAAAAAAGCAGCATGTCGTTTCCACTCTGCACAAAATTCCCAAGTTAGCACCTGTTCCTTGTTACAGTCAATCCTTGTTTCTACTCTGTTCTCCCACTCGAGTAGGAATCTAGTAAGTTCCTTACAATTGATTTTAAACTATTAAGTATGTAGTCTCTGTACTTTGATTTGTCCTCCCTCCTTAATGGACTGACATTTGCAGTTTTGCAATGGCAAGGCACAATTCCTAAATCTAAAGAACTTTGGGAAATTATGACAGGTGCATCCACATTTCCTTCACCTAGTGGTGCTGGGGTGTGATGATGTTGAAACTGGATCCTAACACAAATATTGTGAGAGTGAGAAGAGGATTGATGTGGGGTCTGAGAACAGTAGCAGTGTTGTGATGAGTCTGTGAACAATGGGAAATGGGTAACAATGGTTTGGAGCAGCAAACCTCGGAGCATTTGAAAGTACACCGTACGTTTTGAAATTAAGTAGTTTGGGACCGCTGGTCAGTGATCATGGCTTTTGTTTGGTGTTGGTAGGGTGGGTTGAATTGAGGATTTGGGATGCTTTAAAAAGTGAGTGACCTTGTGCCCACGAAGATGATAAAGTTGGTGGTGTTTTTTGTAAGAATGATGAAGGGGTTGACAAAAGAAGGCTGTGAGCTTTTAACTTCCTGGAGCTATTTTCCTCTCGAAATTTGTAATTCTAGTTTCCCATGAAAAGAGGCCTTTCAATTTATTTTTACAGGATGTGGGCTTCCCTGGCTATGTCAACATTTGTTGCCCATCCCTAAATGCTTTTGAAAAGGTGCTGGTGAACTGCCTTGAAGCGCTGCAGTCCATGTGGTTAGGTACGCCCACTGTTCTATTAGGGTATCCGGTTTCTTTCCTTTTGGACTTTGTAGCAGTTTTGATACAACTGCGTGGTTTGCTGGGCCATTTAACGGTCAACCACATTGTTGTGGATCTGGAGTCACATGTAGGCCAGGTTAGGCAAGGACTACAGATTTCCTTCCCTAAGGGACATTAGTGAACCAGCTGGGGTTTTTTTTAATGACAATCGACAATGGTTTCATGGTTTTAATTCCAGATATTTTATTGGATTCAATTTCCATCATCTGCCACGGCAGGATTCTAACTCGGGTCTGCAGAGTATTACTCGGGGTCTCTGGTTCACTCGTCCAGTGACAATACCACTACACCACTGCCTCCCCATAGAGTGGTGGTGGAGGGATTCTGTGGTAACAGCCCTAATCTTTAACCCCTTTTAAAATCCTCTTTGCAACTAATCCAAGGCAAGTAGGTATATTTAAGTGTGACTGAAAAACATGTCACACAAGGTGTATTGAAGAGCATTAATACTGTGGCTACCAGGGCAGGTTAAAGAACAGGAATGCTAAAGCGAGTAACTCACCTTCCGACCCCCCCAGCCCCCCAAAAAGCCTGTCCGCCATTTACAAGGCACAAGTCCGGATTGTAATGGGATACTCTCCACTTGCCTGGATGAGTGCAGCTCCAACAACACTCCAGAAGCTTGACACCATCCAGGAGAAAGCAGCCCGCTTGATTGCTTCCTCTTCCGCAAACATTCAAACCACCACCCCACACTGACGAACAGTGGCAGCCATGTGTACCAGTTACTCCTATAGCGAGTAACTCATCAAAGTTCCTCAGACAACACCTTCCAAACCCACAACCACTACCAGCTAAAAGGACAAGAGCAGCAGATACCTGGGAACCCCATCACCTGGAGAGTCCCCTCCAAGTCACTCACAACCCTGACTTGGAAATATATCACCATTCCTTCACTGTTGGTGGGGCAACATCCTGGAACTTCCTCCCTAACAGCACAGTGAGTGTACCTACATTTCAAGGACTGCAGTGGTTCATGAAAGCACCACCTTCTGAAGAGCAACTAGGGATGGGCAATAAATGCTGGCCCAACCAGCAACACCCACATCCCACAGATGAATTTTAAAAAAGGAATTTGTTTCTGTATAACAGCTCCATTATGCCAAAGAGTCTAGCTGTTTAGAAACATATCTTGGTTTTTGGTGTTCAAGATGCTTTGTTTTATAGTGATAAAAAGCAAATATAATTTAAATTACAAATTCATTTACATGTGGTGGTGCTGGTAGTTGCCTTACGAATGCTTAGTGGCATGGTGCAGGGATGTATGCAGGTTCAACTCGGCTTGCAACATGAGCCCTGTCAAACGGGAAAGGGAGATTCCTATTGAGATTGCCTTTGGTAATGGCAGGCTATGTGGAGGAGGGTATTCACAGTCAGAAAAACGCTGTGTGTGCACTTAGTTTTCTTGAGGTGTTAATCTCTAGACTGACATAGAAAAACGGCTGAAAACTATGAAACAGAAATTGATCAAATACAATTATGTAAATCCAAAAAAGTGTTTCTGGCATTATCTTTCCTTCCAAATGCACTTTCGAAATCGTTATTTAAACACAGTCTTCAGGAAGCTGTTAAAACCATACTTTTATCTTCTGGTTATCTTTGTAATTTATTGTCAGAATTTAAAGATTTTGGTGAACACTAATCTGAGGAAAGAGGGGTATTAAGCGGTCGATGGGAATCTGCATTCAATCTCCTGCAGGGTGATGTAAAGGAATCTGCACGACTCATTGTTTTCAGTGAAAACCAACACACTTCATTATGATCCCACACGGATACGAGTGGCATAGAGTGATCATGCAGATTTATTAAACCTGTATTAGCAAATTTTCTGGCTGACTAGATACTATTGTCATGGAAACAGATTGCAGTCTTTTTTTTGCTTTCCATGGTTGGCATGATTAAAGTTGTACAAAACATTCAGGGTGCAGTCTTTCACTGAAATTACAAGAATTAATTGTTTCTTTGTTCCCAGGACTTTCTTTTGTGGTGGCGTTGGGAGCTGGGGTACTGGTGACGGGAAGAGGGAGGGTTGGGTGGATGGTGGTGGTGGTTTGTGGTGGTAATGTAGAAGATATTCTCAAAGGCCGCAGGGTCTATTAAGCTTTCTTGATTTCTGTTTCTAGCTGGGAACAAGGATAGCAGCAGCAGATGTTTCTTATTTAACTCAAGTGTGTTTCTGGGAGAAGGAAAGTTAATGGGTGGATGATGATGTTTTTCTTATCAAATGTGGAATTCAGAAAGCTGTTGAGTGAGTGGTCATTATTTGTAAACTTTCACTTTTAAATTCTCAATATTTTGTGCAGAAGGATCGTGATTTGAAAACATTGTGCACTGCAACCAGTTTCTTCACCATAACATTTTTCCATTTATTAGTTAGGTAGCTAGAAATTAATACTTTGTCACTTTACAAATTTTTTTGGCTTGTTTACACTGAGAATACACATAAAAATGATTGTTCACTCACACCAGGCACTGGTGCCCAACACACATTGCATACAAAGAGTACAGAAATCATGGGCGGCACGGTAGCACAGTGGGTAGCACGGTTGCTTCACAGCGCCAGGGTCCCAGGTTCAGTTCCCGGCTTGGGTCACTGTGCGGAGTCTGCATGTTCTGCGTGTCTGCGTGGGTTTTCTCCGGGTGCTCCGGTTTCCACCCACAAGTCCCGAAAGACGCGCTGTTCGGTAATTTGGACATTCTGGATTCTCCCTCTGCGAACCCAAACAGGCGCCGGAATGTGGCATCTAGGGGCTTTTCAGAGTAACTTCATTGCAGTGTTAATGTAAGCCTACTTTTGGCAATAAAGATTATTATTATATCTACTTCAAAGCAATGCCACTTGTGAGGATTAGTATTTAAATAACAATGGAAGATTCAGATATCTCCTACATAAACAGTGCAGAGCGGGTTACCTGAAATACAAACCAGGGTTAAATGGTACGGACACCATCGCCGTGGTTTCTTTCCAACATTCAGAGTTTACAGTTCTTATTTCTAAGGAGAACAATGTCCTATCGGACATTATGGATATTGCCACCATTTGAATAAGAACTCTGCAGGCATTGCACCTTAATGCCAAACCAATATATTTCATACATGGTGAAAGTCGTCTGATTACTCCTACCACTGTCACGTGACAGACCTGTAGCCACCAGTACCTCAGGCAAGCGCAAGAACTGAACATGTTGTCCCAAGGAACATAGAACATACAGTGCAGAGGGAGGCCATTCGGCCCATCGAATCTGCACCGACCTTCTTAAGCTCTCACTTCCAACCTATCCCTGTAACCCAATAACCCCTCCTAACCTTTTTGGACAGTAGGGGCAATTTAGCATGGCCAATCCACCTAACCTGCACGTCTTTGGACTGTGGGAGTAAACCGGAGTACCCGGAGGAAACCCACGCAGACACTGGGAGAACGTGCAGACTTTGCACAGACAGTGACCTAGTGGGGAATTGAACCTGGGACCCTGGCATTGTGAAGCCACAGTGGTAGCCACTGTGCTGCCCTAGCCACTGTGCTAAAGCAAAGTTTAGAAGAAACATCAAGCTCCTTGAATGTGGAAGGTTATGTTAGAAATTCACACAACATTACAAAATGATAACAGCATGAACGGAGGCCATTCAGTCATTTTATTGATACTGGCTCTTTGAAAAAGCTATTCAATTAATTCCACTCCCCTGCTCTTTCTCCAGACCCTGCAATGTTTTACCCCTTTGTTATGGGCCAGGATTTAGTAAACTCCAAAGTATATCATGGAGTTCACCTGACCTACAACTGTTCATTCATTTTGGTTACGAGGAGCACAAGAGCCTGCCTTTCAGGTGTTATTCAACAGAGACCTTAAGTACTTTTAATCAAAAACAAAGTTTATTGTACGAATTTAGTTAACATTTTTATAAAGACACACAGCATTTTTATCAACTACCAACATAAATACCCCACACAGCTACAGTACTCTGTGTATAACCCCTAATAAATTTCCCTTAACTGTTTCAATTTAATAACAACATCCCATAAACCAGAAAACCCTTTTACTAAAACAGTAGGTTTGAACTCCTTCCAGAAAACAGTTATCACTTTTAAGTTCTCAAGTAATCTGGAGACGGCTTTAAAAATGCAGAGAGACTCCAAGATACTTGTCTGTCTGCATCCAGCAGCCAAATGTGAAAATGGAAGCAAAGAAACTCAGTGCCACAAAACAAACCAAACCAAAATGAAAGTAAAACTCAGAGCCACAGCCCAGCTCCACCCACACAATGACATCACTGAAGCCATGTGAGAAGACAAAACATTTCTTAAAGGGACACTGCCATGTCTATCACTCTTTTGAAAGTTATTACTGAATTTTCTTCCAAGAATTGACACCAACTGGTTTAGCACAGGGCTAAAGAGCTGACTTTTAAAGCAGACCAAGGCAGGCCAGCGCACGGTTCAATTCCCGTACCAGCCTCCCCCCAACAGGCACCGGAATGTGGCGACTAGGGGCTTTTCACAGTAACTTCATTTGAAGCCTACTTTTGACAATAAGCAATTTTCATTTCATTTCAACGGTTGAATGGGCCAGGGCTTGTTGCTTTAGAAAATAAATTTCCTAGTTGCGACCTGCTAGAGATCTTTAAACTTATGAAGGATATGTTAGGTAAGCTGTTTCCACTTGTGGAGTCCAAGACCAGAGGACATAAATATATGATTGTCCCTAATAAATCTAGTAAGGAAATTAGGAGAAACCCCTTTGCCTAGAGAGTGATGGAATTCGCTACCACAAGGAATAGTTAAGGCGAATAAAATAGATATTTTAAAGGAAAGCTGGATAAATACATGAGGGAGAAATGAATAGAGAATTATGCTGATGAGGTAAAATAAAGCACGACGGGAGGAGGCTCATTCGGAACATAAACAACAGCATTGACCAGTTGGACCGAATGGCCTGCTTCTGTGCCATACATTCTACGTTTTGTCTGCTGCATGCACTTCCAATATACATCTAGATTATTACATTATTAACTGGAGTCTACTTCAGTAGCTCGGACTTCGAATCTTACTTTGGTGCAAGATATTTATAGTATTAGTTAATATACATCTAGATTATTACATTAACTCGAGCCTACTTGAGTAACTCGTACTTCGAACCTTACTTTGATGCAGGATATTTATATTATTAGTTATATTGTGTCAATGTTCAAAGCTTCAGATAAATGTATTAGTCAAAATATTAAACTTCACAGCATTGCAATTTATTTCATTCGCTTTTATACTTTATAGAAATATATTTTGGATTGTTTAGATAAATCTAATTGAGAAATCATGCGGGGACTCAAAACATTAAATGTGATCTTAATAGTTTTTTTATTGATTCCTGATTCATATACCATGTAATGTTGAATGTGTTTCTTTTCCTGTTTTTCAGATGCTTGTGACAACACCTGAGAAATGGGATGTGGTAACACGTAAAAGTGTTGGTGATGTTGCCTTGTCTCAGATTGTCAGACTATTAATTTTAGATGAAGTTCACCTATTACATGAAGATAGAGGACCAGTTCTTGAAAGCTTGGTGGCACGAACACTACGACAGGTAAACCGGTCTGATTCAAAAGTATTACTGTACAAAAGTTAGCATACAAAATGGTGAGAAGAAAGAAAGAATTTTCTTTGGACATACAGGTGTTTCTGTGCAGGAATCGTTTTGTGTTTCAGTAGTGTTCCTTGCATTGTTTGCCTGAAAGTTTGGGTGTAAATATATCATTTGTAGAAGATGTAAACAATATATTTTGTTGTGATTCGTTAATTTTGATTTATATATTGCTGTTTCCATGTGGCACTATTTCGAGCTGTACCTGCTACTAGTTAGATGTTTAATGCAGTAGTATAATGTAACTTATGAAATCTATTGAACATAGATCAGGAGCAGGAGTAGTCCATTCTAACACTCTAACCCTGCTTCACCATTCAATAAGATCATGGCTGATCTGATTGTGGCCCCAACTCCACTTTCCTTCCTACCCCTTAATACCCTTGGACTCCCTTATCAATCAAGAATCTACGTAACTCAGCCTTAAAAATATTCAATGATCGTGCCTCTGCCACTCTCTGGGAAGACATCTATTGTCTCACAAGAAGAATTTCTCCTTATCTCCGTTTTAAATGTGAGACACCTTATTTTCGATCTCTGTCCCCTAGTTATACACTCTCCCACAAGTGGAAACATCAACCCAGCCAAGTACCCTCGGGATCTTCTATGTTTCAATAAGATTGCCCACCATTCTTCTGAACTCCAATGGATACATGCCCAACCTCCAGGAATCAGTCGAGTGAACCTTCTCGAACTGCTTCCAAAGCAATAATGTTCGTTCTTAAATAAGGTGACTAAAACTGTACACATTACAGGTGTGGTATTGATGTAGTCTCATGAATACTGTATACAATTGTAGCAAAGCATATCCTACTTTTATATTCTATTTTTCTTGAAATAAACAGTTAATTTCCCGTGACATTTTCCTCGTTGAATCTCCCTATCTGTATCCTGGGGGGTTACTATTGACCAGAAACTGAACTGGACCAGCGACATAAATACTACTGCGGCTGCAACAGCAGGTCAGCGGCTGGGAATTCTGTAGAGAGTAACTTGCCTCCTGACCCCCTAAAGATTGTCCACCGTGCACAAGGTACAAGTTAGGAGTGTAATGGAATACTCTCCACTTGTATGCATGTGTGCAGCTCCAACAACACTCAAGAAGCTTGACACCATCCAGGACAAACAAGCCCGCTTGATTGGCACCCTATCCACCACCTTCAACATTCAATTCCTCCACCATTGGCACAAGTTTGCAGCAGTGTGTACCATCTACAAAATACACTGCAGCATCTCACCAAGGCTCCATCGACGGCCCCTTCCAAACCAGTACCCTCTACTACCTAGAAGGGCACGGCAGTATGTGAACACCAGCACCATGACTTGAACTACATTGCCGTTCCTTTACTGTCACTGGGTTGAAATCCTGGTACTTTCTTCCGAACAGTAATGTTTGTGTTCCTACTCCATATGGACTGCAGTGGTTCAAGGAGGCTGCACACCACCGCATCCTCAAGGACAATTAGTGATGACTAATGTATGTAGGCTTAGCCATCAAAGCCCACATCCAATGAACAAATACAAAAAAAGCCTTCTGCATCACTTGCTGTATCTGCATGTTAATATTTTGTGATTCATATACCAGGACCCCCAGATCTCTGTCATTCAGTGTCCTGCAAACTTTTCTCATTTAAATAATATGCTGCTTATTTATTCTTCCTGCTGAAGTAGACAAGTTGACATTCTTCCACATCACGACAGGCGCCGGAATGTGGCGACTAGGGGCTTTTCACAGTAGTTTCATTGAAGCCTACTTGTGACAATAAGTGATTATTATTATTATTATGCCCACTCACTTAACCCATTTATATTGCTTTGCAGACTCCTTATTGTCCTCTTCACAGCTTACTTTTCTACCTACCTTTTAGTCATCAGCAAATTTTATTACCGTACATTTAGTCCCACCATCCAAGTAAATAATATAGTTAATAGTTGAGGCCCCAGCATTGATTCCTGTGGCACTCCGCTCATTACATCTTGCCAACTTGAAAATGACCCGTTTATGCCAACTCTGTTTCCTCTTAGCTAACCAATCCTCTATCCATGCCAGTATGTTAACCCCCCTACACCATGAGCTCTTATTTTATGCAATAACCTTTGATGCGGCACCTTATCAAATGCCTTCTGGAAACCTGAGAACACCACATGCACATGTTCTCCTTTGTCCATGTTGCTTATTATTTCCTCAAATAACCCAAATTAATTTGTCAAACATGAGTTTTTTTTCAGAAAGCCATATTGCCTCTGCCTGATCAAATTATGATTTTCTAAATATCCTGCTATAATCTTCCTTAATAGCCCCTTCCTGTCTGGGGCTGGTTTAACATAGTGGGCTAAATAGCTGACTTGCAATGCAGAACAATGGCAGCAGCGCGGCTTCAATTCCCGTACCGGCCTTCCCGAACAGGCGCCGGAATGTGGCAACTAGGGGCTTTTCACAGTAACTTCATTGAAGTCTACTTGTGACAATAAGCAATTATTATTAATAATAATAATGGATTCCGGCATTTCTCTGTGACCAGTGTGAAGCTAACTTGGCTGTAGTTGCTTTCTGTCTCCTCCCTGTCTTGAACAGTGAAGTTACAATTTCCAATTTGACGTGACCTTTCTAAAATCTAGGGAATTTTAGAAAATATAAAACTGCTGCATCTAGTATCTTAGTAGCTACTTCTGATGTCCCTCAGGGGACTTTTAAAAATTTGGTCATGGGTTGTTGGTGTCGCTGGATGGGCCAGCATTTAATGCCCATCCCTGCGAGCTTTTAAGAGTCAACCACATTGCTGTGGATCTGGAGTTACATATAGACTGGACCAGGGAAGGACGACAGATTTCCTGCCCTAAAGGACATTAGTGAACCAGATGGGTTTTTACGACAATCGACAATGATTTCATGGTCACCTTTAGGCTTTTATTACTAGATTTTTATTGAATTCAAATTTCACCATCCTCCATGGCGGGATTCGCACCCGGGTCCCCAGAGCATCCCTCTGGGTCTCTGGGTTACTCGTTCAGCGACAATATCACTATGCTACTGCCGCCACTCAGCTTGTCAGCCTTTAATTTTATTACTTCTCATAGACTCCTCAACGACTCTCCCTCGGACTGATCTGTTCCCTGTAAGAACACTATTCACGACACCCTATGCTGCTCTTGCTCATGTATTTGCTTTGTTTGGCCCCTTGTTCCGCACTGTAACCAGTCACTACATGTCGATGTACCATTTGTCAATGTACTCTGTCGATTATTCTTTTTGTCTACTGTGTACGTTCTCTTGGCCTCAGAAAAATACTTTTCACTGTACTTCGGTACAAATGACAATAAATCAATCAATCAGTCTATTACCTTTGAGGTTCTGTTTTCTAATTTAGACCCTCAACTGCTCATGCTCCGACAATGGCAATTTACCCCATGCCCCATATATACAATTAAAGAACAAAGCAAAGTGTTTTAAACTTGTGCCCAAACAGACATACAGTTGGTAGAGTGGCTATATCTGAGTCCCAAATCAATATTTTTTTTTAATGATCTTTTTATAATCTTTATTATCACAAGTAGGCTGACATTAACACTGCAATGGAGTTACTGTAAGCCCCTCGTCACCACTTAAGAGGCCCATACTATTTTGGGGTTCTGGCTCTATTTGAAAGGAGCTGCTATAAACTAATTTGAAAAGACAACCAATATGTTAGCCATTTCAATAATTAATTGCAATTAATTACACGTCATAGATACAAAAGATGGATATTACCCCAATCCTTTGGAGAGCAGGTGTGCTATGATTTCAGGCTCTCGAATCCTATGTTCTGCTTCAAGCGTTATCTATAGGACCATGGCATCATCCATCCTCAGACAATTAGAGGCATTGTAGACAATTTTAGTCAAATATAGTTGTGCTTTCATTGTGTTACTCCATGCTGCTTCAACAGTTTCAAGCAATGTGGTGCCTTAAATGCTGCAGTGAAACAATTATGATGAAACAGGCATGGAGCCAGGTTTGAGAGGCATGAAGTTTTTGCGTTCTAACCTCATCTGAGTGTAGTGGATGAGCAGTATATACTAAACATGTAGCTGACCAATTGGGGGAGAGTGGGAGATCACCTAGTATCGATGCTGAGCAGAGCTTGGATGCGAGGTTGACAGAAGAGGGAGCAGGATAATCCCAGGGGGAGCGAACGACAGGAGGAATATCCCTGCTCCTCATGAATTCTCAAAAATAAACAAAAATCAGGCTTGAGGTTCCTTTGAAGAGCAGATGCAAGGGCTGATAGTGGCCACTCAATGCAAATTTTTACAAATTCTTTCACTGGGTCTGGCTAGGATGACATTTATCGTCCTCCCCTGATTATCTTCGAGAAGGTTCTTCTGAGTCGGTTTGGTGGGATTACAGGATTACAGAGATGGGCAGGGGAGTGGGCCTAGGTAGGGTGCACTTTAGGAGAGTCTGTGCAGACTCGATAGCATCCTTCTGCATTGTAAGGATTCTATGATTCTTTAACTGTTGCAGGCCAGATCCTCTTCACTCAAAGGAGTAGCGGTTTGGAACTCTCCCCCACAAACAGCAGTTGAAGCTAGATCAGTTGCTGATTTTAAATCCGAGATAGACAGATTTTTGTTTAGCAAATATACGAAGGGATATGGACCAAGAGCAGGTATTTGGAGTTAGGTCAATGTCAGCCATGATCTCATTGAAGGCGGGACATGGTCAAGGGGCTGAATGTCCTACTCCTGTTAGGAAGCGAGTTCCAGGATTTTGGATTTTGACCCAGTGACAGCGAAGGGAAGGCGATGTAGAGTCTGCTGCCCTGTCCTTTGAGTTGGCAGAAGTTTGGAAGGTGTTGTCAAAAGGGCCTTAGTTCCTGTAGAGCAGCTTGTAGATGGTACACACTGCTGCCACTGTGCATTGCTGGTAGAGGGAGTAAATGTTTAAGGTGGTGGATGGGATGCCAATCACGTGGGCTGCTTTTTCCTGGATGGTGTCAAGCTTCTTGAGTGTTGTTGGAGCTGTCCTCGTTCAGACAAGTGGAGAGTTCAGTTCCTTGTTAATGGTAACCCCCAGAAAGTTGATAGTGGGGATTCAATATTGATAATGTCATTGATTTGTTGCTAATTTTTGGTTGGTTCAATTGGCTCTGTTTTATAACCTTTGCTCTAGAGTCGCCAGGTATCTTTATGATACCGCCACGAGGTTCAAGTTCAAGTAATGATCACTAACTCAATACACCGATTAGTAAGATTCAAATCAAAGCACATTTATTATACACAGTAATCGCTACTCATGCATAAATTCTACTTCTAAGCTACTTCTATAACTAACAGGCCTATACTTAGCTTCGGACTGGCCCACCAGGTCAGGGGAACAAATGGCCTTTCGTTCGGGTTCTGAGTCTGTGGGATTCAAAAGTTGGTACGGACTGGTGGCTAGGAGCGCCTATCTCGTAGCGAGCGTTGACTTAAGACTTACGGTTTCTTGGCGGTAGCTGAACCGGTCACTGTCAAGGGTTGGTTCGCGTTGCTGAGTGACCCGGTCAAGAAGGACGATTTGAACTTGGGGACTTAACTTTATAATCCCCAGGGGCTTCCCGCCTTTCGGGGCGGACCCTGTACCTGGTTCCAAGTGATTGGACTTCGTTCCAATCGCTTGGTTCGATTTCTCCAATACTGGAGCGGTTCCCTGATCGATGGGCGGTCTTGAGGTGTCCGTTAACCTCTTTTGTGTTGGCTCCTGCTGGCGCCGAGGAGTCTGGCTTGGCCTTGTTTATCCTAAATGTTTTGATTGTTCCCGGGGATCGCTCATTAGTATGTAGATGGTTGCTACATTATTATGCAGATGGCTGCTTGTATCGATGCTGTCTGGGCTTTTGCAGAGTTTAATACACAGTAAACTTGCACCTGCTAGTTTCTGCCTCTGTTGGCTGAATTTCCCTTCAGCCTTTGCTGTTCTCCATTTTACGTCGGGAGTTGGCCAACCCAGGTGGCTACCGATTTTCAAGGGGTGATGGTTAAGTTCTCTCTTGTTTGAGAAGGTCATTGCCTGGTACAAGTGTGACGTGAATGTTACTTGCCACATATTAGCCCAGCCTAAGGTTGTGCAGGTGCTGTTGTCGTGGATACAGACCCCTTCAGTTTCTGAGGAGTCATGAATGGTGCTGAACATTGAGCAATTATCTGTAAACTTCCCCCTCTGCTGACCTTATGACGTAGGGAAGATCATTGATGATGCAGTTGAAGATAGTTAGACCTATGACACTATCATTAAGAGCTCCTGCAGCAATGTCCTGGGACTGAGGTGATTGACCTCCAACAACCACCACCGTCTCCCTTTGTGCTATGTATGACTCCAACCAGTGGACAGTTTCCCCCCTAATTCCCATTAATTTCAGTTTTCCTAGGGTTCCTTGATACCACAATACGTCAAATATTGCTATGATGGGAAGGACAGTCACTCTCGCCTCCGAGTACAAATAGGTGGAGCATTTGTGATGCATACTCCTTTTACTTTTACTTCGTGATTGCTGTTGTCAACCCTTCTACATTGATTCCTGTTAGTGGGAAAGACTCCAGAAGAATCACCCGACATTGGTATGCTTCAACGTCGAACGGTTTATTACGTTAGCGGGGAGCAGTTGGCTGGGAATAACAAGCGTCTGTCGCTGGACACATGAGATCATGAGCATTATGCCGGCTGGACCCAAATTCCATAAATCTTGGTTGCTAGGCAGTGCAGGGCTGCGCAGTCTGCTCAATAACAGATGGAATCCTCCCTTCTTAGCTTTCCTTGGGTTCCCTGTGTTCCTATACACTAGAACTATCTTACCTGCATCTCTGTGTTACAAGCAGCATTCTGTAAGGGCAGTTGATGGGATAAAGGATTGTCTTGCAGAATAAGCCTTTTCAATGTGAACCCGAGGGAACTAAGGGTTTACATATATGGCCAGGCTAGGTGGCTAAAAAACCCATGATGCCTCACAACTTGTTCCGTTAGGAAGCAGTGTTTAGGATTTTGTATTGCATATATTGGTTGTATATATTTATGGCTTGTGTGTGTATATGATTGTACATACATTAGTATGCATCTATCACTATTATATTTACACTGGTATACATTCAGTACACGCACATATTGCAGGTGTCTCTGCCCCGGGCCCACTCCGACATTCACAATTTACATATTCAAACAGGTTCCCACCCAAAACAGTTGGGCAAAGGTGTTCTCTCCTATAAAGGCCAAGCTGAAGATTGGATCAGCTGGACCTGGAGGCGCCCAAGGAGCAGAGATTCCTTACCTCAGCTTTCCTTAGTCCGTCACCTGTTTTCAGATGATTAATGATCAGACAGTAATTGTAAATCAACCGCTTGGACAAATATTTGGTCAATTAAATGCCACATCACTTCTCTTTCAACAATCAATTTTTAAATTTGACTTTCCTTAGATTGTTTGTCTCCCATTCTTCTAATACTTTGCAAGCTGTTTACAATATAAAACGTTGCCCAAATTTTTGTAACAGCTGAAACAATTTTAATAATCTTTATTGGTGTCAAAAGTAGGCTTACATTAACACTGCAATAATCCCCTCGTCGCCACACTCCTGCTTGGATACACCGAGGGAGAATTCAGAATGTCCACTTCACCTAACAAGCACGTCTTTCGGGACTTGTGGGAGATAAACGGAGCACCCGGAGGAAACCCTCACCGTGCACGGGGGGGCGAAAGTGCATACTCGGCACAGTATGAAATTAGGAAAACAAGTCCTGCACATATGGTGTTAGTTATAGGTAGCGTTGGAAGCTTTTTTTTTGTACAGTCCTTTATACCATTGTGTTTAGTTATCAAAAAGCCCTGTGACAAGACACAAATTAATTTTGGGTCTATCGAAATCCAATGTATACATACCAGACCAACTTATCAAAGACGAACACTAAAGGTAAAGAAAAACTCTATTATCGGTACCCGTACACATTTTTTCATGTCTACTGTTTTGTTCAGAAACTGACTCTTGTTTAGAGTGAGATTCCTTTGTTTTGGTTTGAAATATCACTTGTGTCATGGGGAGATGGTGACATTGTGGTAATGTCACTGGATTAGTAATCCAAAGGCCCAAGCTGATGTTCTGGGGACATGGGTTAAAGTCCCACTATGGCAGCTTGTCTCCATGCCAATGCTTCTTCCAATCAGTCCTCTCGCCTCATGAAGTACGCACTTTACGTTGTTTTTTTTTTGCTAATGTCCTGATGGTGGGCAGTACGATAACACAGTGGTTAGCACTGTTGCTCCACAGCTCCAGGGTCCAAGGTTCGATTCCTGGCTTGGGTCACTGTCTGTGTGGAGTCTGCACGTTCTCCCTGTCTCTGTGGGGGTTTCCTCCGGGTGCTCCATTCCTCCCACAGTCCAAAAATGTGCAGGTTAGGTGGATTGGCCTGCTAAATTGCTCTTAGTGTCCAAAAAAGGTTAGATTGGGTTACTAGGTTACAGGGATAGTGGAGGTCTGGGTTTAAGTAGGGTGCTCTTTCTAAGTGCCTGTGCAGACCCTATGGGCTGAATGGCCTCCTTCTGCACTGTAAATTCTAAGATCCATGAAGAACGTCGACATGTTGCACCAAACTGCTAGCAGCATTGTGGGAGTACCTTCAGCATGTGTGGTGAGAAAGTTACTCACCACCTTTTTCCTAAAGATAATTAAGGATGGACAATAAATGTGGATTTACCAGTGATGCCCAATTCCTGTGTATGGATAGACAATAGAGTGCCTTTGATGTAACTTAGTATCCCAAGAAGCTTCACAGGAGCATTATACAACAAAGTATGACACCAAGCTACGTACCGAGATATTAGGTCAAGTGACCAGAAGCTTGGTCAAAGAGGTAGAGTTTAAGGAATGTCCTAAAGGAGGAAAACGAGACAGGGAGGTGTCAGGAAGGAATTCCAAAATTTGGGGCCTTGTGACTGAGGCATGGTCACCAATGGTGGAGCAATCACAGTGGACATTAGATACAGTTCAGAGAGATACTAGACTAATATCAGGATAGGGCAGGTTATTTTGTGAGAAAAGACAGGTTAGGTTTGTATCCACTGGAATTTAAAAGTGTAAGCGGCGACTTGATTGAAAGATAAGATCCTGAGGCATCTTGACAGGATGGATGTGGGGAGGCTGTTTCCACTTGTGCAGTAATCACGAACTGGAACTCGCTGTTTAAAATAAGGGATCACACGTTTATGAGGAGAATCTTTTTTTTCTCAAAGGGTGGTGTGTCTTTGGAACTCATTCTTAAAGCTTGGTGGAAGCCGAGTCTTTGAATATTTTTAAGGCAGGGGTGGATAAATTCTTGATTTACATGGGGGTGGAAGGTTATCGGGGGAGGTGGGAATGTAGAATTGAGGTTACAAGCAGATCAGCCATGATCTTAGTGAATCATGGAGTGGGTTTGAGGGTCCATGTGGCCTTATTCTGCTCTTAATTCGGATGTAATTACAATTGAGAATTCACAAGAAGCCAGTGGTAGAGCAGCACAGATAGCTCGGAGGGGTGTGCCAATCGAGGGGATTACAATGGTAGAGAGAGGTGTGGAGGGATTTGAAAACACGGATGAGAATTTTAAAGTCAAGAAAAAAATGCAGGGTAATAAGACGACTCACCCCCTAGTTCAGCATTTTGTGACTGTCAGTTTGGCAAAGTTAAAATTGGCCCCATTGATCTGAAATCTCATTGCTAACAGTTTGCTGATGTTGCCAACTTTGAGATTGGGGGAACTGGATGTATTGTGAGATACTATGTGCCAAGTATTTATTTACCAAAAAGCAATTGCCACATTACGAATAATATTGCTGAATTGTCTTTTTTAAAAGAGCTCTCTAAAAATCTAATGTCTGACAAGCCAGGAAGAAAGGCGTCTAAAGGTTTGGAGTAAATTCAACATTATTAAACTCCTTCAAAAGGATTTCTTACGGTCACTTTAAATTGGATGTCGTGTGACCCAGTGATTTTTGTCAATTTTGTAAGTGTTCCAGTGCTATAATTATTTCCTTTCAGAAGATAAAGAGCTAATGCAGCAGTGCGGATTACTTATTGGACTTACACAAATGAACTGGTGCACAGTGATGATGTGCAGTCTGAAATGAGGTTTACTAGATTAATACCTCTTATAAGGATAGGTTGGACATGCTGGGCTTGTTCCCACTGCTGTCTAAGAGAATTAGAGGTAACTTGATTGAAGAATGTAAATGGACGTGGAAAGGCTGTTTCCTCTTGTGGGTGAGTCCAGAACTGGGGGCACTGTTTTAAAGGGTCGCTCTTTTAGGACAGAGATGAAGAGATTTTCTTTTCATTGAGGGTTGTGTGAATTTGGAACTGTCTGGCTCAGAAGGGTCACTGAATTTTTTAAGGCGGAGGTAGATAGATTCTCATTAGGGAAGGGAATCAAAGGTCATCGGGGTAGATGGGAATGTAGAACCCGTAACGCAAACAGATACGCCAGGATCTTATTGAATGGCTTAAGCGGCTGAATGGCCGATGCATTTTGTTATGTTCGATTGGAAATTTCTAAAAATTGTGTCTGACATGACTTCTGGGTGATAGACCGAAGTCAGATAGTACAAACCGAAGGTTTTTAATTGTGGATGAGACTGTATTTAATTTGTGGAATTGGTATTTTCACAGTAATTTTCTTCCGCTATGTTTTAGGACATTCATTACATTTTAAGGAAAGTATACATTGAGAAATGAGCAGCATTTAAATATCATGTAATGATAGTTTATGGATAAAACTATTTGCCTGCTTTATCCACAAGACCATGAGACATAAGAGCAAAATTAGGCCACTCGGCCCATCGAGTTTGCTCTGCCACTCAATCATGGCTGATATATTTTCTCATCCTCATTCTCCTGCCTTCTCCCCATAACCCCTGATCCCCGAATCATTACTGAATTCCTACTAATTCTTACAACCCAACTTATTGCTTGGGTTGTTTTTTTGATATATAGCATACAAAACAGACGGCAAAAAGTCCATCTGGTCTGTTAAGCCTGCGCTATCCTACATGGCGAAGCCCATGTACACTATTTACTCATTCTTCCTTGTCAGGCAATTCTCCTGAAAGAGGATAAAAAAACCTGCAGCAATTTGGAAATGCTGGGCTATTTCATGTGACCCCTAAAGGCAATCAAGTAAAGTTTCAGGAAACTCTATTAGCTGTCATCTTCAAATGTTAGCGTCGCGGCACAGACTGCTGATTGTACAATGGTAAGATTGTGGCTGCATAAGAGGAGTGCAGATATTGTGCAGCGTGTTGTGGATGGAGGAGATTACAGAGATAGGAAGCGGTGAGGCTAAGGAGTAATTTGTAAATGCGGATTAGAGTTTTAAAATCAATTTGTGACTTGACAGCGAGCCAATGTAAGTCAGTGAGCATACGGATGGTAGAGAATAGCACTTGCTGTGAATTAAGACAAGGGCAGCAGAGTTTTACATTGACTTCAAGGTTATGGAGGGTAGTATGTGCGAGAGCAGCTAAGAGTGTGTCAAAATTATTAAATCTGGAGATAACAAAGGCAGGAATGAAGGTTTCAGCAGCAGATGTGTTGAGACACTAGTGGGTGATATGAAGTCAGAAATAGGCTGTCTTAGTGGCACCATGTATATGAGGTCAGAGGCTCATTTTCAGATCAAATGTGACAGCAAGTTTACAAACTTAATCTCAGACTGTTGCCAGTAATAGAAATGGAGTTGGTAGCTAGGGAATGGAGTTTGGAGCACGGACCAAAAATAATGGCTTCAATTTTCCCAATATTTAATTTAATATTTGATTTTTGCTCATCCAGTACTGCATCTACAAATATATAAAACAAAAAAGAGTGGCTAAGGTAAATATTGGTCCTTTAGAGGGTGAGAAGGGAGATTTAATAATGGGAGATGAGGAAATGGCTGAGGAACTGAACAGGTTTTTTGGATCGGTCTTCACAGTGGAAGACACAAATAACATGCCAGTGACTGATGGAAATGAGGCTATGACAGGTGAGGACCTTGAGATGATTGTTATCACTAAGGAGGTAGTGATGGGCAAGCTAATGGGGCTAGAGGTAGACCGATCTCCTGGCCCTGATGGAATGCATCCAAGAGTGCTAAAAGAGATGGCTAGGGAAATTGCAAATGCACTAGTGATAATTTACCAAATTTCACTAGACTCTGGGGTGGTCCCGGCAGATTGGAAATTAGCAAACGTGACACCACTGTTTAAAAAAGGAGGTAGGCAGAAAGCGGGTAATTATAGGCCAGCTAGCTTAACTTCGGTAGCAGGGAAGATGCTGGAATCTATCATCAAGGAAGAAATAGCGAGGCATCTGGATGGAAATTGTCCCATTGGGCAGACGCAGCATGGGTTCATAAAGGGCAGGTCGTACCTAACTACTTGAGTGGAATTGTTTGAGGACATTACCAGTGCGGTAGATAACGGGGAGCAAATGGATGTGGTATATCTGGATTTCCAGAAAGCTTTTGACAAGGTGCCACACAAAAGGTTACTGCATAAGTTAAAGATGCATGGCATTAAGGGTAAAGTAGTAGCATGGATAGAGGATTGGTTAATTAATAGAAAGCAAAGAGTGGGGATTAATGGGTGTTTCTCTGGTTGGCAATCAGTAGCTAATGGTGTCCCTCAGGGACAAGTGTTGGGCCCACAATTGTTCACAATTTACATAGATGATTTGGAGTTGGGGACCAATTGCAATGTGTCCAGGTTTGCAGACGACGCTAAGATGAGTGGTAAAGCAAAAAGTGCAGAGGATACCAGAAGTCTGCAGAGGGATTTGGATAGGTTAAGTGAATGGGCTAGGGTCTGACAGATGGAATACAATGTTGACAAATGTGAGGTTAGCCATTTTGGAAGGAATAACAGCAAAAGGGATTATTATTTAAATGATAAAATATTAAAACATGCTGCTGTGCAGAGAGACCTGGGTGTGCTAGTGCATGAGTCGTAAAAAGTTGGTTTACAGGTGCAACAGGTGATTAAGAAGGCAAATGGAGTTTTGTCCTTCATTGCTAGAGGGATGGAGTTTAAGACTAGGGAGGTTATGCTGCAATTGTATAAGGTGTTAGTGAGGCCACACCTGGGATATTGTGTTCAGTTTTAGTCTCCTTACTTGACAAAGGACATACTGGCGCTGGAGGGTGTGCAGAGGAGATTCACTAGGTTAATCCCAGAGCTGAAGGGGTTGGATTACGAGGAGAGGTTGAGTAGACTGGGACTGTACTCGTTGGAATTTAGAAGGGTGAGGGGGGATCTTATAGAAACATATAAAATTATGAAGGGAATCGATAGGATAGATGCGGGCAGGTTGTTTCCACCGGCGGGTGAAAGCAGAACTAGAGGGCATAGCCTCAAAATAAGGGGAAGTAGATTTAGGACTGAGTTTAGGAGGAATGTCTTCACCCCAAAGGGTTGTGAATCTGTAGAATTCCTTGCCCAGTGAAGCAGTAGAGGCTCCTTCATTAAATGTTTTTAAGATAAAGATAGATAGTTTTTTGAAGAATAAAGGGATTAAGGGTTATGGTGTTTGGGCCGGAAAGTGGAGCTGAGTCCACAAAGGATCAACCATGATTTCATTGAATGGCGGAGCAGGCTCGAGGGGCCAGATGGCCTATTCCTGCTCCTAGTTCTTATGTTCTTATGTCGGAAAAGCAGTTAAGATAATTTAGATGGTCAGATAGAGCATGCAGGGAGAGCAGGACAGCTTTGTAAATGAGGGCAGACTGGGTGAAAGAGACTTTATGGAGAAGAGTGACAAGAAAAGTATTTTGAAGTATACAATTTAAAGGAGGCATCTCCAGTATTGCCAGGGTTTTCTCCCATTTATGGTGCAACATAAATGATGCTAATTGAGGAATAGTAATTTCTGCTGTGGTGTGAATCTGAAAATAGATGACTAGATTTGGAAACAGTTCACCAATATTTAAACCAAAGGTGAAATCATTTAGATTGAAAAACTGGAGGAAGTGTGTCAGAATGAATTGAAACTGGCTGTCACATAGAAAACAGAGAGTTGGAATAAATGGGTCCTTTTCAGAGTAGAAAGTACTCGTGGCGTACCGCAGGGATCAGTTGTTGGCCTGCAGTTATTCACGATTTACATTAATGATCTGGAGGAAGGAACAGAATGTGAGATTTCCAAATTTGCCGATGCTAATAGGTGGAAGGGCATGATGTAATGAGAATATTGTGATTCTGAAATGAAAAATGAAAATTGCTTATTGTCACAAGTAGGCTTCAAATGAAGTTACTGTGAAAAGCCCCTAGTCACCACATTCCAGCGCCAGTTCGGGGAGGCTGTTACGGGGATTCTGCAACGGGATATAGATAGATTGGATGACTGGTTGAAAACCTGGCAAATGGAGTTTAAGGGCAGCACGGTAGCATAGTGGTTAGCACATTTGGTTCACAGCTCCAAGGTCCCAGGTTCGATTCCCGGCTTGGGTCGCTGTCTCTGCGGAGTCTGCTCGTTCTCCCTGTGTGTGTGTGTGGGTTTCCTCTGGGTGCTCCGGTTTCCTCCCACAGTCCAAAGATGTGCAGGTTAGGTGGATTGGCCATGCTAAATTGCCCTTAGTGTTCAAAAAGGCTGGGTGGGGTTACTGGGTTACGGGGATAGGGTGGAGATGTGGGCCTGGGTGGGGTGCTCTTTCCAAGGGCCGGTGCAGACTCGATGGGCTGAATGGCCTCCTTCTGCATTGTCGATTCTATGAATGTGGGGAAGTGTGAGGTTTTGCACTTTGGTAGGAGGAATCAAAATGTAGATTATTATCTAAATGGAGAGAGACTTCAGGTGAGTAAAGTACAGAGGCATCTTGGTGTTCTAGCGCATGAATCACAAAAAGCTAGCAGGCAGGTCCAACAAGTAGTTAAGAACGTAAACAGCATTTTGGCCTTCATTGCAAAGGGGTTGGAGTTTAAAAATAGTTTTTTTCAATTGTACAGGGCGTTTATGAGGCCTCACCTGGAATACTGCTTCCAATTTTGGTCCCCTTACCTAAAAAAGGATATAGTAACATTGGAGGTAGTCCAAAGGAGATTCAGCAAGCTAATTCCTTGGATGAGAGGGTTACCCTATGAAGAGAGACTAAATAGTCTGGGTTAGTATTCCTTGAGTTTAGAAGAGTGAGGGGTGACCTTGTTCAGGCATTTAAAATTCTGAGTGGGCTTGACAAAGTGGATAGTAAGATGCTTTCAATAGTGGGAGAGTCTCGAACAAGGGGACATAGCTTAAAAAAAAAGCTAGAAGATGAAGGGCTAGTCATTTAAAACTGAGGTGAGTAGAAATTTCTTGCAGAGTGTGATGAATCTGTGGGATTCTCTACCCCAGAGGATGGTGGAAGCTGGATAAATATTTGATTGATTGAGGAATAGAGGGCGATGGGGAAATTACACACAAAAGGAGTTGAGGCCAGCATAGATCAGCCATGTTCGTATTGAATGGCAGGGCAGGTTTGAAGGGCCTGGTGGCCTCCTCCTGCTTCTAATTCTTGTGAAGGAAGCACAAAACAAAATTGTCCAGTGGAAAATATTGGAGTGTTGACAAAGAACAAAGAAAAGTACAGCGCAGGAACAGGCCCTTCGTCCCTCCAAGCCTGCGCCGATCATGCTGCCCGTTTAACCGAAAACCGTTGGCACTTCTGGGGCCCATATGAGACCTTAAGACCATAAGACATAGGAGCAGAATTAGGCCATTCGGCCCATCAAGTCTGCTCCACCATTCAATCATGGTTGATATTTTTCTCATCTCCATTCTCCTGCCTTCTCCCCATAACCCCTGATCCCCTTATTAATCAGAACATATCTATCTCTGTCTTAAAGACACTCAGTGAATTGGCCTCCACAGCCTTCTGCAGCAAAGAATTCTACAGATTCACCACCCTCTGGCTGAAGAAATTCTCCTCATCTCTGTTTTAAAGGATCGTCCCTTTCGTCTGAGATTGTGTCCTCTGGTTCTAATTTTTCCTACAAGTGGAAACATCCTCTCCACGTCCACTCTATCCAGGCCTCGCAGTATTCTGTAAGTTTCAATAAGATCCCCCCTCATCCTTCTAAACTCCCAAATCCCTCTATTCCCATCCTATTCATGTATTTGTCAAGACACCCCTTAAACATCACTATCGTACCTGCTTCCACCATCACCTCCAGCAGTGAGTTCCCGGCACCCACTATCTTCTGTGTAAAAAAAGCTTCACTCGCATATCTCCTCTAACTTTGCCTCTCGCATCTTAAACTTGTCCCCTAGTAATTGACTCTTCCACCCTAAGAAAATGCTTAAGACTATCCATTCTGTCCATGCCCCTCATAATTTTGTAGACTTTTATCAGGTCGCCCCTTCTGGTAGTGTGGCGACCAGAATTGAACACTATATTCCAAGTGTGGCCTAACTAAGGTTCTATACAGGTGCAGCATGATTTGCCAATTTTTAAACTCAATGCCCTGGCCGATGAAGGCAAGCATGCTGTATGTTTTCTTGACTACCTTTTCCATCAATGTTGCCACTTTCAGTGACCTGTGGACCTATACACCCAGATCCCTCTGCCTGTTAATACTTTTCAAGGTTCTGCTATTTACTGTATATTTCCCACATGTATTAGACCTTCCAAAATGCATTACCTCACATTTGTATGGATTTAACTCCTTCTTCCTTCTCTCCGTCCAAGTCTATCCTGCTGTATCCTCTGACAGCCTTCATCGGTATCCGCAATTCCACCAATGTTTCTGTCGTCCGCAAACAGCAGTATTTCAAAGTGAATGTGCCTTTTAGCTCATAAGAAGCAGTAGGCCAATAATGACCAGCAAAATTAACATCTACAGCACCAAAAATAGTTGAAATGCACAGCAGGCCCATAAGACATAGGAGCAGAATTACGCCATTCAACCCGTCGAGCCTGCTCTCCCATTCAATCATGGATGATATGTTTCTCATTTGCATTCTCCTGCCTTCTCCCCTTATTGATCAGAAACCTATCTATCTCTGTCTTAAAGACACCCAGTGACCTGGCCTCCACACACCGCCTTCTGCGGCAATGAGTTCCGCAGATTCACTACCCTCTGGCTGAAGAAATTCCTCCTCATCTCGGTTTTAAAGGATCGTCCCTTCAGTCTGAGGCTGTGCCTTCGGGTTCTAGTATCTCCTGCTAGTGGAAACATTCTCTCCACGTTCACTATATCTAGGCCTGTTAGTATTTTGTAAGTTTCTATGAGATCCCTCCCTCATCCTTTTAAACTCCATCGACTACAGATCCAGAGTCCCCAACCACTCTTCATGTGACAAGTCCTTCATTCCAGGGATCATTCTTGTGAATCTCCTCTGGACCCTCTTCAAGCCAACACACCTTTCCTTAGATACGGGGCCCAAAACTGCTCACAATATTCCAAATGGGGTCTGACCAGAGCCTTATACAGCCTCAACAGTACATCCCTGCTCTTGTATTCTAGCCCTCTCGACATGAGTGCTAACATTACATTTGCCTTCCTAACTACCAACTGAATCTACTTGTTAACCGGAAGAGAATCCTGAACTAGGAGCCCTAAGTCCCTTTGTGCTTCTGATTTTTGAAGCCTTTTCCCATTTAGAAAATAGCCTATGCCTTTATTCTTCCAACAAAGTGCAGAACCTCTCACTTCTCTACATTGTATTCCATCTGCCACTTCTTTGCCCACTCTCCTAGCCTGTCCAAGTCCTTCTGCAGCCTGCCTGCTTCCTCAACACAACCTGCCCATCAGCATTTGAACAAGAGTTAAGTGATGTTTTGGCTGTATATCCTTTGATCCCAAACCATTTTTTTCACAGTATTTGCAACTTTTTATTTTTACTCCACTCATTCAATCCACATATTTTGTAAGGGCTGATGCAGACTCGATGGGCCAAATGGCCTCGTTCTGCACTGTAGATTCTATGATGCTAGAAAGGACACAAATATCAACATAATTGACAGTGAACACAGGAATTAAGGGCCAGTACTGGGATAGAGGGAAGCTATTCAGAAGGGGAAACCAGAAGGATGTTAAGCTGTTGGCAGAAAGGGTAAATATGGCGATCAGAATTCTCTTAATAGAGTATGACATAGGAGGAGGGGAAGCAGGACACGGAAAAAGGGTATTGAATGACAATCTGAATTGTACTTGCATGAATGCAAGGAGTGAAATGGGTAAGCTAGAGGTACTGGTACAAAGGGAGGAAAGAGGTGAGAGAAATCTATTTAACATTGGATGTTGGTTGGAAGTTATTTTGCAAGAAATGGCGTTTTAGGAAGGACTGGGAAGATAGGCAGGAGGAGATGGGGTGACATCATTTGTTAGTGAGGGATGAGTTAATGGGCAGCACGGTAGCACAGTGGTTAGCACTGTTGCTTCACAGCTCCAGGGTCCCAGGTTCGATTCCCGGCTTGGGTCACTGTCTGTGCGGAGTCTGCACGTTCTCCCCGTGTGTGCGTGGGTTTCCTCCGGGTGCTCCGGTTTCCTCCCACAGTCTAAAGATGTACGGGTTACGTGGATTGGCCATGCTAAAGTCTCCTTAGTATCCAAAAAGGTTAAGTGGGGGTTACTGGGTTACGGGGATAGGGTAAAGATGTGGGCTTGAGTAGGGTGCTCTTTGTAAGAGCCGGTGCAGACTCGATGGACCGAATCGCCTTCTTCTGCACTATAAATTCTATGATGCTAGAAATGACACACATATCACTTTGGAAAGAAATAAACGGGTAAAGGTTAGTTACAGGGAAAGAACCTATTATTAAGGATGTGGTAACAGTGCTCTTGGAACATTATTTACAAAGATTATTATTTATGAAAAGGAAAACATTTAACTGATCTTTTAGAGAGTTTTTGAAGGTGTAACTGGCATCATAGATGGGGGAAGCATTAGGTCTAGTATATTTGAATTTTCAGAAGGCCTTCGATCAGGTTCCAAGTTCAGAATGTGGACAATGTCTGACTTGGGTGGCCGCAATCACAGTTTGAGCTGTTCCTCATGTTCTACTTGTGGCTTGTCCTCAAGCAACTGAGGGTTGTTTAGATTTTCCATGAAAAGTTAAATCCTTGGACTTCACTACTTCTGCCCTGGGAGACACATTCCTAATGACACCACAACCATTCACATCATGACAAATGAAACCGTTGAATGAATTGCTCGTCTCGATATTGGACTATAACTGCTTCCCCATCCATATGAAGAAGAGGTTGCTTGCAGTCTTGGCTTTCACTCCGCTCAGGAAGGATGTTCCCCATCTTGAGGGCTTCCAGCCAATCAGACGGCTGACAGCTCTTCAGTATTGCGCTCAGCCCCGATTAGCCACAATGGAGGAGGCCCCAAGTAGGGTTAAGTGGGTTTGAGGTTCGCCCAGGTTAATCAGTCAAGCCTCACCGAGGAGAGGCGGAGGTTGCTTACAAGGGCTGGTCTCATAGTGGCGCCAACCCATTCCTATGGAAGGACACTTTGTGGATCAGGAGAGCCCCAACCCCAGCCGGGAGGCTGTAAGTTTTTACTGGGCAGTCACCCCAGGTGACAAAGTAACCATTCACCATTTGGAAAATGTCATTGGCAGTGAGTTGAGGCCTTCAAATCATAGAATTTACAGTGCAGAAGGAGGCCATTTGGCTCATCGAGTCTGCACCAGCCCTTGGAAAGAGCATTCTACTTAAGACCATACCTCCAACCTATCCCCGTAACCCAGTAACCCCACCTAACCTTTTTGGATACTAAGGGCAATTTTAGCATGGCCAATCCACCTAACCTGCACATCTTTGGACTGTGGGTGGAAACCGGGGCACCCGGAGGAAACCCACACAGACACTGGGAGAATGTGCTGATTCCGTCCATTAGTTGGATGAGATGATAAACTGAGACCTCAAATATCCTCTCAGATGGATGTAAAAGAACTTGATTGGCTGTAAAACGCTTTGGAACATCCAGTGAATATGAAAGGTGTTAAATAAATGCACGTCTTTTATCTTTCTAACTGTTTGGAGCTCTACTTAAACAAAGATCACATATTCTTTATATTTATGACTGTAACATCATACTTTGTTATCTTAATTTTGTGTGTATCGTCCCTGAATACTTATGAACTGGAATATTAAAAATCTATTTCTGATCATGTTTGAACCATGTCTCGGATAATGAACATAAGGACTAGGAGCAGGAATAGGCAATTCAGCCCATCGAGCCCGCTCCGCCATTCATTACGATCATGGTTGATCTAATCTCAGCCTCAACTCCACTTCGTTCTCCACAACCCTCGAACCCATTATAATTAAAAACCTGTCTTATCCCCTCAAATTTACTTGATGTCCCAGCATCCACCTGACCGCACTCTGGGGAAGTGAATTCCACAGATTCACGACCTTTTGAGAGAAGTACTTTCTTCTCTGTAATAAAACATCTCTGTTTTAAATCTGCTACCCATTATCCTAAACTATAGCCTCTCGTTCTAGATTGCCTCACAAGAGGAAGCATCCACTCTACTTTGGCAATACCTTTTATCATCTTATGTACCTCAATTAGATCTCCTCTCATTCTTCAGAACTTGAAAGAGTATAGGCCTTTACGACTCAATCTCTCTTGATAAAACAAACCCCTCTTCTCTGGAAGCAATCTAGTGACCCTCCTCTGAACTGCCGAGAATGCAACTACATCCCTTCTCAATAAGAGAACCAAAACTGTACACAGCACTCCAGGTGCGGTCTTACCAATCCCTTGTACAGTTGCAGCAACACTTCCCTACTTATATACTCCTTTAGCTATAAATGGCACAATTCCATTTGCCTTCCTTATTACCCAATGTACCTGCAACCACATCTTAATCCGGTAGCAATGTACGTCTGCAGCTCACTGAGTATATTAGTTATACTATGGACGTTGGTGTACTTCCAATTTAATGCTTCCTTTGTCATCTTTGCTAGTTCTCTCAATCTTTTATTGAGGGAATATTTCATATTTTACTGTTATTTATATTTCTCTATTTTCTGCTCTCATTTCTACATCTTTTTGCTATTTTCACACTCAAAGCCAGACAAGTTTAAATCCTCATAACAGTACAGTTTGCACTCTCAGCGAGAACATTGCCTCTAATGTGTTCAGGTGCTTCTTCCTTCATTGGTCTCAATGGCCTGAGAATCCGAAAACCCTTCTCCTGTAGTATTTGTGTGGAAAACTCTAACGAAACTCACGTCCATAAAACTCTGTAAGAACTGACCTATAAAAGACTGGGATACTAAAAAGGTGAGATAGCAAATTGGTGAAAAATTGATTAAAGGCAGAGGAAAAATATATCTCTTGAAGTGAAATGCAATAAATAGCCCATAACTTGGGTGGAGTGGCAATCCGAGTTGGATTGCCATCCCACTACAACTTACTTACTTTCCTGGAAATGAAGCCGCTCCTTTCGCGCCTGACCTTCCAACTCACTGGCTGCCGTAAAATAGTTAATCTGGCTGCTTTGAGAAACCAGGGAGAAGGTAAATGTTTAAGGTAAGTGGATAGAATTTATGGGAGTATGGAGGGTGGTGTGGTGGTGGTTGGGTAGTCAGTGATGGGGGGGGGGGATGGGAGAAAGAATAGTTGGATGTGTGGGGGTGGGGGTGGACAGGGTGGAGGGATAGCTGAAGGATCCTGTGGGAGAGACGATGGGTGAATTGGGATGGTAAGACATCAGGAACCATCCGAAGTTTGCGATTTATATTGTATTTTCCGATGGTCCCCATTGCAGGGCAATTGCCCAACATATGTCTGAGCTTCCCGGAATTCCCATTGACGAGCAGTGGGAAGAGAGAATCCCGCTGCCAGTGAATGGCACGCCGTCAAGAAATACGCGGCTGGGGGACCGGAGAAGCCAGTTCAGAATATTTGTATATATATGACTTCTAGTCCTCACTAACAATATTAATCATTCCTTTTCCTCTGGCGTGGCCTAGTTGGCCACTTAGTTTAACCAAGCTCCCTAATTGCCCAGGAAGACCCGCCATCACATGGTGGATCTCATGGGATCCAGGGATTGGCAATAAACTCCTGCCTTGCTTCACCATACCTGTCCCTCGAGAATATCTGAAGATTTTTTAAAAATTCTCTGCATGGAACAGTGCCAGAACCTTTTGGATGTCCAGATATTTTGCAATATAAAGCTTTCCATTGTGCCCTGAGGTTGTGACTTTGACAGAGAAGCCCAGGAAATTGTTCAGAATTGTTTGGAATCTTCCTCTTTTGAACACAGATATACTGATCAGTGAAATATTTGTATTTATTTAACAAAGTATTGCATCAGTGTGAATATATTTCTATTTATAACAATAAAGAATGTATACTTTATTATTATTTTTCCTAATTGTATAAGTGCTTCACATAAAATGTAGTTAGAGACCAGTGTAACTAGCACAGACATCTCATGAATTTGACTGCAATTGTTGCTGGGAAGCCTGCCAAAGAGCAACTGGAATATTTTCCATGCCTGATGAATTATCCTTGTAATTACTAAATATAGTAATTAATCTACATTATATCATTGATGGAATTAATTCATGCTTAAATTAATACATATGACCTAGGTTTGTTCTCTGATTTACAGAGGTATTGATTAAACCGTGATCATATTCTACAAGCTGGCAGATAGCAGTATTTAGCAGGGCTCAAAGATTGTATTTTTAAATTCTGAAAAGTAACATCTGGTTTGTTTTTATGGGTAAAAGCTAATGAGGCTTTCCTTTAGTCGAGACACTGGGTTCCAAACAGAAATAGCTGACTTAAGGGGAAACAATATTCAAAGTATCCCCCATCGGAAAAATAGGCGATGAAAATATTTTCCCCAGCCGACATTGGTTGTTTCAAATGCTCTTATTGCATCTAATGCAGCACGGTAGCACAAGTGGATAGCACTGGTTCGATTCCACGGTGGGTCACTGTCTGTGCGGAGTCTGCACGTTCTCACTGTGTTTGCGTGGGTTTCCTCCGGGTGCTCCGGTTTCCTCTCACAGTCCAAAGATGTGCAGGTTAGGTGGATTGGCCATGATAAATTGCCCTTGGTGACCAAAAAGGTTAGGAGGGGTTATTGGGTTATGGGGATAGGGTGGAAGTGAGAGCTTAAATGGGTTGGTGCAGACTTGATGGGCCGAATGGCCTCCTTCTGCAGTGGATGTTCTATGTACTTGTGCTACTGTGCTGCCCCTCACACTTACTTTGTCGGTCAGATTCATGCTGCTGGCCTCCTCCTCACCCCTCAGTGTATGTCTACCAGTTTCTCCCTACCTATCTGTCTGTCTTTCTCTCTGTCTGACTCCCTACTTCTCATGTATTGGAAGAGGCCACTCTAAACTAAACAGCATTTGGTTGAGTGAGAAACTGAGGATCTGGAGAAAATCCTGGAGGGCTGGAATTTATGGGGGTTGGGGGAGGTGGGGCAATTTCTGACTTCTCGCCAGTGGGATCTTTCGGTCCTGCCAATGGAAAACCATGGCAGCGTGGGGTACGTTCAAAGACCCTGCTGCTGGCCAATCGTGGGCCACCTCCCGCCACGGTGAAACATGCCATGGGGGACACAGAAAATCCCCCCCCTCCAGATATATAGTTGAGATAGAACATATAGTTAAATGCAATTTATTTTTGTTAATTTAGAACATAGAACATAGAACATTACAGCGCAGTACAGGCCCTTCGGCCCTCGATGTTGCGCCGACCTGTGAAACCACTCTAAAGCCCATCTGCACTATTCCCTTATCGTCCATATGTCTATCCAATGACCATTTGAATGCCCTTAGTGTTGGCGAGTCCACTACTGTTGCAGTCAGGGCATTCCACTCTCTGAGTAAAGAACCTACCTCTGACATCTGTCTTATATCTATCTCCCCTCAATTTAAAGTTATGTCCCCTCGTGCTAGACATCACCATCCAAGGAAAAAGGCTCTCACTGTCCACCCTATCTAATCCTCTGATCATCATGTGTGCCTCAATTAAGTCACCTCTTAACCTTCTTCTCTCTAACGAAAACAGCCTCAAGTCCCTCAGCCTTCCCTCATAAGATCTTCCCTCCATACCAGGCAACATTCTGGTAAATCTCCTCTGCACCCTTTCCAATGCTTCCGCATCCTTCCTATAATGCGGCGACCAGAATTGCACGCAATACTCCAAATGCGGCCGCACCAGAGTTTTGTACAGCTGCAACATGAGCTCATGGCTCCGAAACTCAACCCCTCTATCAATAATAGCTAACACACCGTACGCCTTCTTAACAACCCTCTCAACCGGAGTGGCAACTTTCAGGGATCTATGTACATGGACACCGAGATCTCTCTGCTCATCCACACTGCCAAGAATCTTACCATTAACCCAGTACTCTGTCTTTGTGTTATTCCTTCCAAAATGAATCACCTCACACTTTTCTGCATTAAACTCCATTTGCCACCTCTCAGCCCAGCGCTGCAACTTGTCTATGTCCCTCTGTAACTTGTAACATCCTTCCGCACTGTCCACAACTCCACCAACTTTAGTGCCATCTGCAAATTTACTCACCCATCCTTCTACGCCCTCCTCCAGGACATTTATAAAAATGACAAACAGCAGTGGCCCCAAAACAGATCCTTGTGGTACACCACTAGTAACTGGACTCCAGTCTGAACATTTCCCATCAACCGCCACCCTTTGTCTTCTTCCAGCTCGCCAATTTCTGATCCAAACTGCTAAATCACCCTGAATCCCATGCCTCCGTATTTTCTGCAGTAGCCTACCGTGGGGAACCTTATCAAACGCTTTACTGAAATCCAGATACACCACATCAACTGCTTTACCCTTATCCACCTGTTTGGTCACCTTCGCAAAGAACTCAATAAGGTTTGTGAGGCACGACCTACCCGTCACAAAACCGTGTTGACTATCTCTAATCAAATTATTCCTTTCCAGATGATTATACATCCTATCTCTTATAAACCTTTCCAAGATTTTGGCCCCAACAGAAGTAAGGCTCACTGGTCTATCGTTACCGGGGTTGTCTCTACTCCCCTTCTTGAACAAGGGGACAACATTTGCTATCCTCCAGTCTTCTGGCAATATTCCTGTAGACAAAGATGTCTTAAAGATCAAAGCCAAAGGCTCAGAAATCTCCTCCCTAGCTTCCCAGAGAATCCGAGGATAAATCCCATCCGGCCCAGGGGACATATCTATTTTCACACTTTCCAGAATTGCTAACACCTCCTCCTTATGAACCTCAAGCCAGTCTAGTCTAGTAGCCTGAATCTCAGTATTGTCCTCGACAACGTTGTCTTTTCCCTGTGTGAATACTGACGAAAAATATTCATTTAGCACCTCTCCTATCTCCTCAGACTCCAAGCACAACTTCCCACCACTGTCCTTGACTGGCCCTACTCTTACCCTAGTCATTCTTTTATTCCTGACATATCTATAGAAAGCTTTAGGGTTATCCTTGATCCTACCTGCCAAAGACTTCTCATGTCCCCTCCTAACTCTTCTTAGCTCTCTCTTTAGGGCCTTCCTAGCTAACTTGTAACTCTCGAGCGCCCTAACTGAACCTTCATGTCTCATCTTTACATAAGCCTCCTTCTTCCTCTTGACAAGTGTTTCGACTGCTTTAGTAAACCACAGTTCCCTCGCTCGACCACTTCCTGCCTGCCTGACAGGTACATACTTATCAAGGACACGCAGTAGCTGTTTCTTGAACAAGCTCCACATTTCCATTGTGCCCATCCCCTGCAGTTTTCCTCTCCTTCTGATGCATCCTAAGTCTTGCCTCATCGCATTTATTGCCTTTCCCCCAGATATAACTCTTGCCCTGTGGTATATACCTATCCCTTTCCATCACTAAAGTAAACGTAATCGAATTGTGGTCACTATCACCAAGGTGCTCACCTACCTCCAAATCTTTTTTTTTTTTTTTTTTTTTTTTTTTTATAAATGTTTTATTGAAATTTTTTTCCCCAAACAACAATTTTTCCCCTCTTACAAAGCAAACGCAACAATAACAATACAGAAATTTTAAACAATACACAAGTAACAAAACCCCTTTATCTTTGACCTAAACTAAACCCCCCCTCCCCCCCCCCCCCTCCCCCTGGGTTGCTGCTGCTGGTCATCTGTCTTCCCTCTAACGTTCCCCTAGGTAGTCGAGAAATGGCTGCCACCGCCTGGTGAACCCTTGAGCCGATCCTCTCAGGGCAAACTTTATCTGCTCCAGTTTAATGAACCCCGCCATATCATTTACCCAGGCCTCCAGTCCGGGGGGTTTCGCCTCCTTCCACATGAGTAGGATCCTGCGCCGGGCTACTAGGGACGCAAAGGCCACAACGTCGGCCTCTTTCGCCTCCTGCACTCCCGGCTCTTCCGCAACTCCAAATAGAGCTAACCCCCAGCCTGGTTTGACCCGGGCCTTCACCACCCGCGAAATCACTCCCGTCACTCCCTTCCAATACCCTTCCAGTGCCGGGCATGCCCAAAACATATGTGCGTGGTTTGCCGGGCTCCCGCCACACCTCCCACATTTGTCCTCCACTCCAAAGAACCTGCTCAATCTTGCTCCCGTTATGTGTGCTCTATGTAGCACCTTAAATTGAATCAGGCTAAGCCTGGCGCATGAGGAAGAGGAATTTACCCTGCTTAGGGCATCAGCCCACATACCCTCCTCTATCTCCTCCCCTAGTAGTTCTTCCCACTTTCCTTTTAGTTCGCCCACCGACTCCTCCCCCTCTTCCCTCATCTCTCGGTAAATCTCTGACACCTTGCCCTCTCCGACCCACACCCCTGAAAGCACCCTGTCCTGTATCCCCTGTGTCGGGAGCAATGGAAATTCCCTCACCTGTTACCTACCTCCAAATCTAACACCTGTCCTGGTTCATTACCCAGTACCAAATCCAATACGGCCTCGCATCTCGTTGGCCTATCTACATACTGTGTCAGGAAACCCTCCTGCACACATTGGACAAAAACTGACCTATCTAAAGTACTCAAGCTATAGTGTTTCCAGTCAATATTTGGAAAGTTAAAGTCCCCCATAACAACTACCCTGTTGCTTTCGCTCCTATCCAGAATCATCTTTGCAATCCTTTTCTCTACATCTCTGGAACTTTTCGGAGGCCTCTCCTTTCCTGTTTCTAACCTCAGCCCATACTACCTCAGTAGTCGAGTCCTCATCAAAAGTCCTTTCTGCCACCGTAATACTGTCCTTGACTAACGATGCCACCCCTCCCCCTCTTTTACCACCTTCCCTGAGGTTACTGAAGTATCTAAACCCCGGCACCTGCAACAACCATTCCTGTCCCTGCTCTATCCATGTCTCCGAAATGGCCACAACATCGAAGTCCCAGGTACCAACCCATGCTGCAAGTTCGCCCACCTTATTCCGGATGCTCCTGGCATTGAAGAAGACACACTTTAAACCACCTTTCTGCCTGCCGGTACACTCCTGCAACTTTGAAACCTTACTCATGACCTCACTACTCTCAACCTCCTGTATACTGGAGCTACAATTCAGGTTCCCAAGCCCCTGCTGAACTAGTTTAAACCTTCCCGAAGAGCATTAGCAAATTTCCCTCCCAGGATATTGGTACCCCTCTGGTCCAGGTGTAGACCATCCCATTTGTAGAGGTCCCACCGACCCCAGAATGAGCCCCAATTATCCAGAAATCTGAAACCCTCCCTCCTGCACCATCCCTGTAGCCACGTGTTCAACTCCTCTCTTTCCCTATTCCTCGTCTCGCTATCACGTGGCACGGGTAACAACCCACAGATAAATAACTCTGTTTGTCCTCTATCTGTTTCCACCCTAGCTCTCTGAATTCCTGCCTTACATCCCTATCCCTACCTATGTCGTTGGTACCTATGTGGACCACGCCTTGGGGCTGCTCCCCCTCAAGGATCCCGAAAACACGATCCGAGACATCACGCACCCTGGCACCTGGGAGGCAACACACCAACCGCGAGTCTCTCTCGTTCCCACAGAATCTCCTATCTATCCCCCTAACTATGGAGTCTCCAATGACTAATGCTCTACTCCTCTCCCCCCTTCCCTTCTGAGCAACAGGGACAGACTCTATGCCAGAGACCTGCACCCCATGGCTTACCCCTGGTAAGTCTCCCCCCCCCCCCCAAAACAGTATCCAAAGCGGTATACTTGTTACTAAGGGGAACAACCACAGGGGATCCCTGTACTGACTGCTTTCTCCCAGCCCCTCTCACCGTCACCCATCTGTCTTTATTCTTCGGAGTAACTACGTCCCTGAAGCTTCTATCTATGACCACCCCTGCCTCCCGAATGATCCGAAGTTGCTCCAGCTCCAGTTCCCTACGCGGTTTGATGATTGTATGTTTAACACATTGTAAATTTTATAAAATTTTATAAAATCCATATGCAGTTAATTCAGTGCAATTTACGTAACTTCAGCATAGAAGCTGCATATGGTATACGTAAGCTCAAAGGGGATTTAATTATGCTTAAATCAGTTATCTGTTAACTTAAAAGTAATATGTATTAATTTTATTCTCCAGTTTGATCATTTATTAATACAAGTTGAGGCTATTAAGGCACTTGACCTAAATTATATGCTGTTAAATTCCTCTTGAGTATTGCAAACAAGTTGGAGTCCCCTTGTCCAGACCCTTATATAATTTAAAGTTATATTCATTGCGCTAATAATTTGAATTGGTCTATGAGTTTGCTCTATGGACAGGGGTGGACAAATTGCTGAAGTTTCTGGAGGAGATGTTAGGTACTACAATAGTGACCTGGCCAAAATACAAAACCATGGGTGGCAGCTGGCGGGCGCGGGGTGAGAAGTCGGGCAGAAGTCTTTGACAATTCTGGAAGGAAGAGTGGAAAATGTAATGGAGGATTGGTAGCCACTGGGAAGACAGCAGACGAGGAAGATCCAGGTTGCGGGGAAGCCAGAGACTTGACTGGCAGCTAATCTCTCGGAGTGAGGAAGTGTGAAAGAGCAGCACGAAAATGCACCTGGCCCCAGGCCAGCCTGAGGTACCGGAGATACTGCCTAAGAGGGCTGTAATCTTTTTTTTGCCCAAGCCCAGGAACAAACAGAAATCTGATACCTTAGACATTTTTGAAACTTGGTACCAAGTATCTGACACAAAGCTCAATTAGGTGGTTACACGCTGTTGACTAGAAGATAATTAATGGGACTTAATTTCCCCCCCCCCCAAAATATTGACTTTGTAGTTGAAATGTGGACTCTTTAAACAAAAAGTAATTGTCCCTCAAAGGCCTACTTATTTAGAAAAATTTGAGATTTAAAAAATGTTTTGAACTTTAATGGCTTTCTGAACACAAAGTAGCCATGTTCCTATGAAATCTCTGGACTTAAAACAAAAACACAACTTATATTTAGAATCACATAATAAAATATCCTAAAGTGCTTAACAGGAGCATTATAGAGCAAAATTTACGTCAAGTTCAATAAGGAGGTATTGGGGTAAATGACCAAAAGCATTCTGGCGGTCTTGTGTCTCAGTAGGTAGTGCTCATGCCTCTGCACTAATCTATCTGTGTTCAAGTCCTACCCCAGGACTCAGAATCATAGAATAGAATTATAGAATTGCTCCAGTCCAGAAGAAGGCCATTCATCCCGTCGAGTCTGCACCAACTCTCTCTGAAAGAGCACTCTGCCTAGGTCCACTCCCCTATCTCCGTAACCCACCTAACCTGCACATATTTGGACTGTGGGAGGAAACCAGAGCACCTGGAGGAAACCCACATGGCACAGGGAGAATGTCAAACTACGCCCAGTCTCACTCAAGGCCGCAGTTGAACCCGGGTCCCTGGCGCTGTGAGGCAGCAGTGCTAACCACTATGCCACCATGCCAACTCATTGGTAATTGAAGGAGGAAAGAGAGGTAGAGTGGCAGAAAGGTTTGGGAGAGGAATTCCAGAGTTTACGGCCATGACATCTGAAGGCACAGCCACAAATGGATAAATGGACGAGTGATTATAATTGCAGATGCTCAGACCCCAGATTTTGAGGAATGTAGATATCTGAGATGGCTATGGCACCAGCGGAGATTACAGAGATAGGGAGGAGGCAAGGCCATGGATGAATTTGAAAATAAGGATGGAAATTTTAAAATCAAGCTTATAATAATAATAATCTTTATTGTCATAAGTAGGCTTACATTAACACTGCAATGAAGTTATTGTGAAAAGCCCCTAGTCGCCACATTCCGGCGCCTGTTCGGGTACACAGAGGGAGAATTCAGAATGTCCAAATTACCTAACAGCACATCTTTCAGGTCTTGTGGGAGGATACCGGAGCACCCGGAGGAAACCCACGCAAACACATGGAGAACGTGCAGACTCCGCACAGACAGTGACCCAAGCCAGAAATTGAACCTGGGACCCTGGCGCTGTGAAGCAACCGTGTTAACCACTGAGAATACCTAACCTTTGTCTTTGGTCTCCATTACAAACTCCATTCCCTCGCTACTAGTTCCATCTGTGTGAAGCTGAACGAGATTGTTAGCAGCCTTGGTGTGATATTTAACTCCAAGATGAGCACCCAACCATAAATCTGCACCATCACCATAAGTGCCTATTACCACCTCTGCAAAATTGCCCATCTCACTCATATGCTGCTGAAATCCTCATCCATGCCTTTATTACTTCTAGATTCTGAAATTACCAGTACACTCCTCGCAAGCCTTCCACACTCTAACCTCTGTTGATTATACTCATCCAAAACTCTGCTGCCCTTCTCTGTAGTTGCACCAAATCCGATTCACCCATCATCCCTGTGTTCGCTGACCCTCACTGGCTTCTGGTTAAGCCAGGCGGCACATTCTGAATTCTCCCTCTGTGTACCCAACAGGTGCGAAAATCTGGTGACTAGGGGCTTTTCACAGTAACTTAATTGCAGTGTTAATGTAAACCTACTTGTGACAATGAAGATTATTATTATTAATTGTTAAGTATCAAATTTTAAACTGACATTATTTTGTTCTCTTTTTCCTTTTATTTTTCCTCTCTCTCAATGCATCTCTTTATTTCATTTGTTTCTGATTTGAGTTCACTCTTCTTTGCCCTTCCTCTCTTTCTCCCTCAATCCTTATATCTCTATATGAAAGTAACTTGTATTTATATAGCACCTTTAACGAGGAGATTGGGGTGGGGAGGGTGCAGTTAAGAGATTTGAAAACGAGGATTAGTAATTTAAAATCATGACTGTTGTGTGACCAGGAGCTAATATAGGTCAGTGGGCACGGGATAATAGGTGAATGGAACTTAAGTTAAGACACGAGCATCAGTGTTTTGGATGACCTCAAGTTTACAGATGTTAGAATGTGTGAGACCAGCCAGCAGTTTGGATGGCATGGTGACACAGTGGTTAGCATTGCTGCCTCACAGCGCCAGAGACCTGAGTTCCATTCCGGCCTTCGGTGACTGTGTGGTGTTTCGCTTTCTCTCCGTGTCTGCGTGGGTTTCCTCTGGGTGCCCGGTTTCCTTCCACAGTCCAAAGAAGTGCAGGTTAGATGGATTGTCCATGCCAAATTGTCCCTTAGTGTCCAAAGATGCGCAGGTTAGGTGGGGTTATGTGGATAGGGCGGCGGAGGGTACTCTTTCAGAGGGTCAGTGCAGACTCGATGGGCCAAATGGCCTTTTTCTGCGCTGTAGGAATTCTATGATTCTAGTTGATTGGAATGGTTGAGTCTATAGAGATGTGCTGACACAGGATATGGAAGTGGAAATAGGCAATGTTAATGATGGCAAAGGTGTGAGCTCAAATGGGACACAAGTTGCAAACAGCTTCATACACTTGCCCATCAGAGGGATGGAGTCAATAGCTCAGGAATGGAGTTTGGAGATGGACCGAAAACAATGGCTTCAGTCCTCCCAATATTTAATTGGAAGACATTTCTGATTATCCAGCACTGGATATTGGATAAGCTGCCTGATAAATTGGCAAAAGTGGAACTGTCGAGAGAGGTGGTGGTGAAGTGGAGCAAGGTGTTGCCAGAGTATGTGTGAAATGTAATGCTGTGCTTTTGGAGATGCCGCTGAGTAGAAGGGGACAAGGATACTTCCTTGGGGGGGCACCAAACGTAATGGTATGGGAACAGGAAGAGAAGCCATTGCAAGTGATATACAGGCTACAATTAGATGGATAAGAATGCAACTAGATGAGGGGAGTCCCACCCAGTTAGAAAGCATTGGAGGAGATTGGTGTGGTCAATTGTGTCAGAGACTGTAGATGATAGAAAATAGTGAGGAGGGAAAGTTTGCCTTTGTCCCAGGCATATAGGCTTTGCTGTGAGCTGTTTCGGTACTGTGGCAGGATCAGAAGCCTGATTGGGATTGGTTCAAACATGAAGTTCTGGGAAAGATGGGAACCGATTTGGGAGGTGACAACACACCCCAGGTTAAGAAGGTACACAATTTGCCCTGTTGTTGAACAAGGTCCCAGAAACCCTGTTGCCTTTGGCATTGTCAGTGCACACTTCCAGAAACTTTGTGAGCATAATCATTTTGAGATAAGGTTGCTAACTAACAGGACCTACATACAACACACGTGAGGCATGCATCCCAAAGACTGGAGGATCATATCAAACAGTGTGTTCCAGCCACAGTTTGCAATGAGCAAGTTACAGACCACACCCAACCAGCCCATGATTGTAAAACTCAAAACACAGTATCCCAAATTAAATGTGATTCAGCGATTGGACAACATTTGCTCAATAACCCTCAATATGCTAAGAATTACATTAACAACCAATTTAAAATTGGGCTTGCAGTGTGGTGCATTTGCATGTACTGGATGCTGCATATATTAATACACACAGCTCTTTTCTTTGCAGACAGAAAGAACATGACCACACATTGTGCCTTTTTCGGCTGAGCAAAATAAGTGACAGCCATTTGCTGATTCATTCCCAGGGCAATGCCTTGACCAATAAGTGTCAAGCTGCCTGGGTTAAATTTCAAACAATGCTTGACAGTTACCTGTGTCACCATCAACTCGAAAGACATGCTGTTAGGTGAATTGGACATTCTGAATTCTCCCTCTGTGTACCCGAACAGGCGCCGGTGTGGTGACTAGGGGATTTTCACAGAAACGTCATTGCAGTGTTAACGTAAGCCTACTTGTGACAATAATAAATATTATTATTATTATTCTCTATGGTAAAGCCTCTACCAATCAGATCGAGTCCACTTGCCAAACGAATCAGCATTCTCTTACACAATTATTTTCTCCTCATGCTGGCTGGTATTCTTGTGAAGTGTACTGATAAGTGCAAGATGATCAGCTTTGACAAAATGTCTATTTTTTTCAGCAATTCTCAAGTTTTGTACTTTCAATATTTGTGAATTCTAAAGGATCCCTTGAGGATTTCAAATGTTGTTACTAATCTATGACCTAACAGATATATGGAAAATAATTATTTTGAAAAGTGTAACTTGAATATACCATCTATTTCAGTACAGTAACTTCACTTTAATCTTTCCTCATAGTATGTAATGCAGACAAAATGAAGTAAAATAGGATTCTTCAATCCATGTGTAATTTTTTTTTCAGAAAACCTCTAAGGTTTGCAACATATTTCACAATAAATGGTTCTAACAGCGACGAGTACAATAATGTGAGCAAAATACTATGGATGCTTGAATCTGAAACAAGCACCGAGAACGCTTGAAAACTCAGCAAGCTTACCAGCATCTATCGGGAGAGAATTCATGTTTCGAGTCGATGATTGCTGAGTTTTCAAGCGTCCCCTGTTCTTGAACACAATAATGAGTTGGGCTTACTTACTGCTATTAATTTCCGCACCATCTCAAGATTGTATTGGGTTGGATGCGAGGGATAATTAAAATCTTTAACCTAAGGGATAGATTTTGAAAAATGTCTTAACGGCTGAAAGGAGGGAGGGAGGAGCAGAGAAGTTCAGGAAGAGAAATCTAGAGCTTAGGCCTATATGGTTAAAGGCATGGCTACCAATGGTTGGGGGTAGGGATGCACAAGAGACCAGAGTTGGCGGAATGCAGAGTCCTTGGAGGGTTCTGGGGCTGGAAAAGTTTAGCGATATGGAGGGACAAAGGCATGGAAAGATCTGAACACATGGATGAAGATTTTGAATTTGAGACATACATAGAACATAGAACATAGAAAATACAGCACAGAACAGGCCCTTCGGCCCACGATGTTGTGCCGAACCTTTGTCCTAGATTAATCATAGATTATCATTGAATCTACAGTGCAGAAGGAGGCCATTCGGCCCCCC